>NC_082720.1:19933653-20233653 GCF_030144855.1 Hypanus sabinus
AGCATCTATGGAGAAAAAAATGGTTAAAATTCCCTGTCATCACTTGCGTCAGTTTAGAGAGGGTTCCAAAATAATATATTTTTTCACACACCAAAGTAAATGTTTGCATATATGTTTCCGCACGGCGAGTCATACACAGACTTATATAGCAAACACTTTGGATCCATTAAGCTGAATACGTATACGTTCGGGAACAGAATACACAGACTGACATTTTCATAGAAATGCTCTGGTACACACACACATACAAACCCACAGATACAGACACGAGAGAAACTGTCACGCAAGCAGATTTATAGACGTGCACAAATAAATAAACTCGTCTACACAAGCAAACACATCATCAGCCTACCAATATACAGTATTTATACAGAGGGAGATGGGAGGGGGAAGGAAGAAAGAGAGGAGAGAGAGAGAGAGAGAGAGAGAAGGGTCGGGGGCGGCGGAGGGAGATTAAGTTTGGTTTGTTGTTTGTCGTTTCAGTACAGGATGATAACATCCAGTCACTTTATATCCGATTCGGAATTGAATAAAGTACTTTTGGAGGAATCAGCTGAGCAATGCCGCATGCTTAAGAGAAGTTAAATTTATTTAAGTACGTTTATAAACATATTCAGTAAACAAGAGTATGAATTTAATTACAGTACAATCATCAGTTCAGATTGTTATATGTGGTGTGGAATATCGGTTTAGAATTTTTATCAAATTTTCGCCTATAGCTGCCCTCGACTTTGATAGGATAATTGTTGGAGGTTAGGCCCATTTTCCTCGCTTGCACTAAACGAAGCTAACTCCCAAATCTTTCAATATTCATCTTGAAAAAGGTAACCACCGATTGGAAGAAAATCTAACCCAGGCTCTCAAACCCCTCCTAGTAAACGCTCACACCTCCTTCTTTCCATGGCTGAACGAATCAAATACGGATCTCTCAATCGAGAATTACAAATCCAATCATTTAACCATTAGTACTTGCTTAAGATTTTGTGGGTTGACCGTAAATTTTTTTTCCATTGACAGTGTCGAGATTAATGGATCGCTTAAATTTTACAAAATAAGAGGGAAGAATTCGTCCTCATAGTCCTTTGAGAAACACTTTGCCCGGACGCAAGGAATTATTGATGTAATTATTGTACATTGCGCAGAGGTACAGGATCAAAGTCAGACATAACGGAGTCCAGTGTTGCGTGGAGCAGTCAAGGGGTTGTAATGCGTCCCAGTGTTGACGGGAGAATGCTTCTGACATTTCCTTAATCGTATTAGGTTTTGCCCATTGAAATTGATCCAGCTAAGTAATGAATGAATTTGTTGCCCAAGTATAAAAGAGTCCTCCTGGCTCAGGGTATACTAGAATTTAACAAAAATCCAAACTATAAAGTTAAAACACCGGGAGACAAAATTACAACTAAATACGTCGTAACGATAATGAACATACCTACTCTCACCAATCCCAAAGGTAAAGGTATTGTAACTCGATGATGGAAATGCGTGCGTGCCTTAGTGTAAATTCGATTCCATTTATGTCGTCGTTAGATTTAAATAAAAGGGAATATCTTCGGAGTTTTGTTTTAAGAGGAATTAAGCTCCCAATACTTAATATTGTTCGGGCGTGTTAAAGCATCGATGGTTATTACATGCCTGGCCTGGTCTAGTCAAGTATTTTCTGAGCACATCTCCTAATCCCCTTTAAATGGATCGCTGTCATGTACGTACAGCCGCAGGTCCAAAGGCCCGACCCCCTTCTGTTTGATAAACATAAATATGCGAAAATTACATTTCCTCCTGTGGCCAAAATAGACAGATTATTCCAGGTTTTCGTTCACCGCAGTCGATTATTTTATTTTTGACATCTCACCACATCGACTGATTGATCTAGACACGGTTGTTAATATATCAGAAGAAACTTTCAGAGCGTATAAATTAAAAGTAAATCACACTATGTTTCGACACTGCAATAGGACCACTGGTTTTAATACGCACAACAATAATGTCTTTCAACATTAATTCCAAATTGCACTGTCTGTAAATGATCTGAGATCCATACTTGATGATATATTGCATAAATGCAACACAACTACCGAGGAAAATATCCCAGTGAATTCACTCCTCGAACCGTAGCTGGATATTGCGTTAGTTGAGTTGAGGAGAGTTTTTGTGAGAAAAATTAGCTTTTATTTCTATTCTTGGTCTTTTAATCCGATTTGTTTTTGAGGCAAGTTACTTTTTAATGATCAACTTGAATGCTTTCTGGTAGGCATCGAGTTAATAGGCAAAGATAGAAACGCTCCCTGGAGCTAATGTAGCTCCGCTTTACGGAGCCGAAGAGGATGGAAATGCCCCTCACCACTGTGTACTCCATCACCAGAGGTCATGCCAAGGGTGCTGACAAGCACTTTGCACTTCACATTGCTGACTACTAACACCTTTGCATTTCATTTGTTCTACAATACCGTAATTCCAGACAAGCATAGACAAAACGAGCCGCCGATGCGCCCTAGATTTGGGTAATTCTGGGGTCCGATCAATTTTAGAACAAATAAAAAGTTTTCGAACCGCGTGTAAGCGCCGGGGATTCAAAGAGTCTGTCGGTGCAGTGCGAAATAAAGATTTATTCTGGAATGAAAGTAAGACGGGGATGTGGCTAATCCCCTTCACTATTCACTCGATTTAACGGTAATGTGGCCTTCTTCAAATAAAACGCCGGGGTCCCCCACAGTTCCATTTCTTTGTAACACGGGCACTAAGGAGAGGGGTGGGTGTGGAGACCCTATTAATGAACGGGATGAAGCGCAGTTAAAAGACGTAGAAGTGAGAATGTATTTTGGCTTCGGTTTGCTGGAAAATCGTCCGATATATTTATTGTATCATTAGAATTATTTAATAGAAAATGTCTGCAGTCAATCGAATGAAGTTAAAGGGGCCGAATCCGATCTCTTGCCACTGCTCCGTTTTTCTGCTCCTTATATTAGCTTCCACTCCTTGCTGGGATTTTGTATAATTTCATGCCCCAGACCATAGTTTGCCATCTTCCCCAGACCCGTTGTCAAGGACAGGAATATCCCCTGTGAGTTGTGGTTAAATTCAACTTGTACCCGTGGATTTCAATGTGAAAACCCGTCACATCCCATGAAAATAATAAATTCATTTTGTTTGTATCATATCTGTGTTTCGATGCTGAACACAAACCAATCATTTTCAGCTAGAATATGCTTACAGGGAGAGTTTTATGCAAACGTAACATCCCTCCTGAACGCTGCAAAATCTCTTCACGTATTGTGAGCTCGAAGTTCTTAGAGTAAAAGAACTAATAAGAGCAACATGGTTTATGTCCAGCGTTATTATGCAATGGAATCCCTTAGCTGTTCGGTGTACCGATACAATGGGAACCACGTAACACAAACAGCGCTGGCAACCTGTTTAGTTAGTATCGTCATTAACCAAAGAGAACCAGGAGGAATTCATCGCATTGTGACAGAACTAAAAATATTTCTCCTAATTCATCCTGCTGTCATATTGGACAATTCTCAGCCGGGACTTTTTTCTGTCTCTCTGGATAGGGGAATCTGTGCGCAAATTAAGTAGTAAAAACGAATGTTTTCCATTCGTTAAAACGTACTTGAGGGCCCCGTATGCATGTCCAGGCAAAAGATAAACCATTTATTCTGTTTTAGTTACAGCTCATTCTTTCACTTTCTCCAAACCTGTGGCACTCCCGGAGTACGCGTACCTCACATGACAGCGGGGATTAACAGAACATGTCCTTTGCAGAACTTAAAACAGACCAAAACCTGGTTATATTAACCAGAGGGAAGGACTGACTCATCGTCTCTCAGCAGACTGTAGATGAATTGATATTTGGATTAAGTTTTGAACGTGGCGCCATGGAACGCAGCCAGGCCGTTCTGGCAACAGACAAGCAAAGCTCTGAGAGAAGAACGGGCGGGGTTCCGTTTATTTTGATATTGATTTGGAAATCAAATCATAACCATATAACAATTACAGCTCGGTAATAGGCCATCTCGGCTTTTCTAGTCCGTGCCGAACGCTTACTCTCACCTAGTCCCACCGACCTGCACTCAGCCCATAACCCTCCATTCCTTTCCTATTCGTATACCTATCCAATTTTTTTAAAATGACAATACCGAACCTGCCTCTACCGCTTTTACTGGAAGCTCGTTCCACACAGCTACCACTCTCTAAGTAAAGAAATTCTCCCTCGTGTTACCCCTAAACTTTTGCCCCTTAACTCTCAACTCATGTCCTCTTGTTTGAATCTTTCCTATGGAGATTAAAACGATAAAAAGATGGGGCCAAACCGACCGCAGCCCACGACTATCTTCATCAACCTGCAGTGAACTCACTTCTTCATCTTTGACATTTAATTTTCCTGCGGAGGAGAATCGTGAACCGCTAGTACCCACCCCCAAATAAAAAAAAACTATCCTCTTACATATCTGTTAGCGCTGCCATTTTATACATGCTTGTCTACAATTTATTCAGATGTTCATCTGATAACTCATTATTTACATGAACTGTACGATACACCTTGTTTTGGTTATTCCAGAACATAAACGTTGATATTTCCTCCGTATTCGGTTTTAAAATTCGATTAATACTGTAGTTAAAACACTAAGAATTGGGTCTTGTTTAATGTCACCCTGGCATGATAGAAGCGTATATTCTGTAATCTCAGCGCATTTCCCATTCAATATTATGCTCGAGATAAGAGGATTCTACCTACGCCATGCTCCAGAATCCCAGATATTAAACACAAAGGTACATGGTGAACATCGTAGGTAATATTTAGTCAAATCGGATCCTCCTGGGCTGATGAATAGAAACTGCGTTGACACTTCCATTCTCAATATTTTAAGTATTGACTAATTGCTTCCAAAGTAGCTCAGACCCACCACCGGAGAAATGGCACCGAGAAACCTGAAATTGTCATGAATTTCGAAATCCCGCGTGGTTTCCGAAATAACCTATCCGGTTAGGGAACACATTTTGTTTGGCTTTATAGAAATGCATAATGTTTTTTTTGTGTGCTGTTAAAGAAGTCGGGTTGTGCAAAGGACAGCTGCAGAATAGCTAATATATCGCCACTCTTTTTGGAAGCGATCTGGGGAGGCGTGGGTGGGGAATTTGAGCTGATGCAGATCGAATAATTTCACGTGAACACGGACATGACTGGAAGCATAACAATCAAAGTTAACGTATTTGGATAACTGGGGAGATCCGAGCAGATTTCAATGAGATGAAACGGGATTGACACACAAAAGAAACGAATTGGCATTAACTCAAAATCACAATAAAAAAAGGTTTTTGTAATTCTTCGATTTTTGGTAAATAATTCAGTAATGATACAAACTTTTAGACAAATAACTCAGAAAATGAACATAGTAATAGTTTTATTGGTTTTTGGCAACTGGATGTGTATCTCCACGTGGAGTCTCACGTTTATAAATCACTTCCACTAAGAGAGACTAATCCACATTTGCGAAGTCCAGTTGATACTTTGGGGTCTCGTACTTTACAAGCGGAGAATAGTCAAGCATGAAGAAGGAGCAGATAATTCCAGATGGAATCCTCTGTGCAAATAACGGACAGTGTTACAAAGTCATCACATGCAGAGTTTAAAATTGATTTGGGAGGAGGAGGGAAGTGAGAAACGGGGAAGTAAGGACCAAAGATGGAATTGGAACAGGATTGATGGTCAAGATATGATTAGTATTCCATAGGTTTTTCTTAAAAAATTCCTCACTATGCCCATGCAAACATTCATCTGACCAATTGCCTTATTGAGGAGTATGGCTCAATGGTCCTCAATAACTGGATTTCTCTTGTATAAAGCTAACACAGACTCTACCAGCCGAGTGACTTTTTTCCCCCCAGGCTGTAACCTATCTATGATTCTGTACTTCTGCCAGATGAACCACACTGTACCCAAACCACTTACCGATGTTCCTGCATTAAACGTATGATTCGAGAGAACTGCATTGATGGTAATGCGCTTTGCAGAGACGTCGCTTGCTTTCTTCCTTCTAGTTGAACATATAACATTTTGGAACGTCCCCAGGTTGCGAGAAACACCATATAAATGCAAATCCATACAGTTGAAGGAAACTCCTGTAGATAAAATGGAAAAAAAAATAGCAGCCTTCATCTTGCCGGCCAATATATCAAAACATTAGTCTTTGCGGACACCTGAAAGACAATATGATATTTATTAAAGCGCTTTGCCTCGGAATATGGAACCGCAGGTTTAACGGGGTAACGCAAGTGATCAGGAAAGTAAAAGAAAATCGATAAGGGACACTTAAATTTAACCGATGCCTAGCTGCAGAGACATATAATGTTCATCCTGTCCCCGTCAAAGTACAAGGACCCCGCACACATGGACTGTTGCCGCCGATAGAAGTGGCAAAAGGGCATTGTGATCCATAAATATCGCGGGGAGAGTGAGAACTGAGGGTCGTATCTGGAGGGAAGAAAGAGCCAGCAAGATGCTGGAGGAACTCAGCAGGCCAGGCAGCTTCCATGGGAAGGAGCACACATCCGAAAGGTCGAATGTACTCTTTTTCGTGGATGCTGCCTGGCCCGCTGAGTTCCTCCGGCATTTTGTGTGTGTTGCTTTGGATTTCCAGCATCTGCAGATTTCCTTGTGTTTGAGCGGGAAGAGCAGGACGATTTATATTTAGCTTTCCAAATCATTATGACTAGTGTGTGGATTTTCGAAGTCAGTTGAATTGGAACTTGTAGAGCTTTGGATAAAAGTCCACAAAAAGCAGGGAGACTTGTCTTTTTTAAATGAGAGGATGGGCGGAATTTAGAATAGTTCCTTAAAGATTCTGTGCTTGTACAACCACCTGGAGGAGAAGACAGGGAAGCAGGGAAGTGGGGGGGGGGGGGGTGGTGGAGAATGCGGCTAATTTTGCCCACCTCCCACTTCAGCTCAGGACATTGTAACCGGTTTCGATAAAAGAGAATGAAATAGGTAGTTGTGCGAACCCAGAGTAGGAAAACATTCCACTCAATACTGTTCTCCCGCGTTCCGTGATGGTTTTTGGATTCTCCCACATATCCCCGGGCTGTCCTGATTTCTATGTAGCATGTTAGATGGATTTTGCATCAATGTCTTGTTTTGCACGGTCACTGTCTTGTATCATTTATGTCACGTGTGTTTGAATTTACGTGCCTGTGATGGTGCTGAAAGCAAGTTTTTCATTGTACCCGGAGCTCACTGTACTTATGAGCGACACTAAACTCGAACTGAGATAGGATATAGGAAAACACTTACATATTTTCCTGCTTTTCCCACCAGGTGAAAGTCTGGTTTCAGAACAGAAGGACTAAGTACAAGCGACAGAAACTGGAGGAGGAGAGCCCGGACACACAGCAGAAAAGGAAAGGGACACAGCACGTCAACAGGTGGAGAATGGCCACCAGACAGACCAGCCCGGAGGACATTGATGTGATTTCGGAAGATTAGAGGCCTCCTGGATTAAAACATCAGTATAAATTCAGTATAATTCGTGCAATGATGACTGCGAGCAGCCTGACAGATGGACTGAGGTTATTAATTTCACACGCTTAATTATACTGGCCCATTGTGGAATTACCGATTCCACTTCTGATCAAGTCACAGGGCACAAAGGTGGACTTAAAAACAAACTTCAACAGTGTGATTATAGTTTAATTAACGAGAATCTTTGTTAAGAAATCTGTTCGAGTGCAGCAAGTTGAAAACGGATCGTCCTCGCTGGAGATGACCTTGGGATTGGAATGCTAGTCGTGGATAGAGCGCACTCCGCCCCCACGCCACTCATTGAGAATTTAATTCTTTTCAGAGGATTTGGTAGCGTCCGGCGTCTTTGCAGGTAGAGTTCCGGGGATGGTGTTTTTTTCACGTTTTAGGTCGGAGGATTTTTTTTAAAAAAAATTAAAATACCAGCAAGGCCCGGTGTGACCTTGCGCGCAGCCTGAACACAAGGGGATGTGTGTGAATGAGAGAAAAACTCATTTGCAAGTTTCTACGGGTTTTAAACTGAGAAAAAGATGGTCTGTAGGAGTGTAGCGCCGAGGACCTCGTGTACGTGAACGGTACTGTGTGATCCCCGTTTCTTGATGTTATAATGTCTCATCTCGCCTCTCCCCATAGATCTGTTTTATAATGGTCTTTGTCGATTGTAAATAAATGTGTGTCACCACTGGCATGTCCATACTACAGAATAATAAGGAAATATTTTTTCCACAATAAAATATATTGAAAAAAAAACGTGTTTTATAAAGGCAAACAAGTTTTCTCAACAGTGGACTGCTTTGCTGGGTCAGAGTACCACAGAGCGCGTAACATCAGACTCTGGTTTGCGGCACTCGCGCGTCACAAAACCGCGGCAATTTCAACATTCCCTCCCAGACGTTAGTGGCGCATTCACACATTCACGTAAGTGAACACACGAACACAAACGCGTAAAACTGAGACGGTGGGTGGTTGTGAATCATTCGGGGAATATCCGCTAACTACAGTTTTCGAACATATTCCGATGGTCAGTGACCGTAGCTTGAAATACACTGGGATGAGTGAATACAATATCTCCAATTGGGACCGAGAGAAAGGAACAGCAGAACAGTGAACTATTAGCCTTGGATTGCTAATACCAAGACATATGATCAAGACATTTTATTTTGCAGGGGAATAGGTATAAAGAGTAGAGGAGAGGCACATTGAGTCAGTCGAGCAGGCATAGCACATTTAAGCATGATAAAGTTACATTGACGCTCAAATGATTATAGAGTTTCGGTACCTAATCAAAATGGTTGCTGACAATGTTTTTTTTAAACGTAAAACGTCCCATATGGTCGATGGAGCATGATCATTGAAAAATTGTCGGGAGGCCAAAGAAGGCGACTTAACCCTTGGTGTTAGAGGAAAAATGACACGTCATCTTCCAAGCGAGAACGCGGAGAAGCGGTGCTTCTCCAATTTTGCACCGTTCTCTGGTTTCTTCATGCCATCAGCTTCCCATTGTCCTCAACCCTAATGTCATTACATTGACCTTCCTGGTTCTCATGTTACTGGGTATTGTTAAAGGTGTTCACTCCTCAGGTGCAATCTTAGCTTTTTTTAAAATCTGCCATCAACACCTTCTCTATAAACAACTCAGAGGCTCCTGCAAATTGACACTCCATATTCAACCTGCAAACCCATTGATCTTGGTCCTGTAGCTCCATCATTCCTTTTTCAGACTCTTACGTTTCCATTTTCCCCAGGCAGCGTTGTTCCCATTCGCAACACGGGAACCGCAAACCGCTGCCTTGGATTACAATAGCAATTCTTTACTGGCCTTCCTGATTCGTCTACAATCATTAACTTAGTCCATCATGTCAACTTCCTTCAAGGTGGAGGATGATGATGTGGTCAACAAGCCACTAGATGGAAAGTTCTCCACTTGGTTCCATTTTTATCCACCCAGTGCAAAGCTGGTCCTTCATTACATCTGATGTTTCCTTTGAATCCATCTGGGGACCTCTTGCTATGTCTTATCTCAGGTGTAGTGTGAATACTGGAACTGAAGGACGCAATAAAGGGGTAATGTCTCTGAGAGGGCTTTGAATTGCTGGGTCACTAATTCTTGGGGAGCCGTGACCTGAACAAGCAGGTTGGATTACACCTGCATCGGGATGTGTTCGGCTAATGCTGATGAGGACGGTTTAAACTCATTTGGCAGGGGAACAGATATACAAAGTTGGGAGGGGTACAGTCAAATGCAGAAAGAATATCAAGTCAATGCAGTAGACTTGACAAGCGCTGTGGGGGGAATGCACGGCTAAAATGCAACTATTGTTAATGCAAGAAACCTAATGATCCAAGAGAGTTGATCAGCACACAGGAATATGTAACAGACACAGGTCTGGCAAATCAGCGTTCTAGGATATAGAATCCAGCTGGGACAGGGGCATTTGGTGCTGCTGGGGTTGGGGGGGGGCGTGAGTTCGGTGGTGATGTTAAAGAGAAGGTGGCATTGCCATACTGATTAAAGAATTCGCTATTCAGAAACAAGGGAGGATGCCTACAAGGCCCTTCAACTGAGCCCTAATGGGTAAATTTTAGGTACAAGCAAGGGGGCAATCACTTTGATTGGGGGTATCAAAAGTGGATTCAAAGATTAGCTTGGGATCAATAAAGTATGTCTGTCTGTATATTTCAGATTAGCATTAATTCACATTTACTTTGGAACATACAGTAAAACGCGTCGTTTGCGTCAAAGGAAACCAGCCTGCAAGTGTCGCCAACATGACATGCCAACAATTTGGCATCTCTATCCGTACGTCTTTGGAAAGTGGGAGAAAACCGGAGCAGCCAAGGAAACAAACGTGGTCACGGGAAGAAGACGGACTCGTCACAGGCAGCGGCGGAAGCAACCCCGATCGGTTATCGCTGCAGAGCGATTGCGCTCACCGCTGCGTTACCGTCACTGCTGCGTTACCATCACTGCTGCGTTACCGTCACCGCTGCGTTACCATCACCGCTGCGTTACCGTCACTGCTGCGTTACCGTCACCGCTGCGTTACCGTCACCGCTGCGTTACCGTCACCGCTGCGTTACCGTCACTGCTGCGTTACCGTGCCGGCTATATCACACAAAGCAAGATTTTGAGGAAAAGCGATGTAGATAAATCAAAGAGACGCAAGAATGATGATTTATATTAGTACCTGTAGGAGATTTCAACGTTCTTTATACTAATTGGTAACGTTTTAGTGAAAGACTTAGTAGGGGTGCAATTTTTAAACTGCTTTTATTAGCCAGTACATAAGCTAATCCTACCAGAGAAATCTTAGGGAATGCAGCTACGCAAGTGGTATGACGTTCCGCGGGAGCGCATTTTGGAGAAACTTTAACTTAACTCTGTAAGTTTCAATGTAATTTTGGAAAGAGGTAAAGATGGAACTTAAGACTCCGAGTGGTGAAAGAACATTTTCAGTCTCGTAAGACAGGGTCTGGCAGATGTAGACTGGGAGCAGGTACTTGTAGAAAGATCCACAGCTGATAAGTAGGGGGCATTCAGAAATGAAATAGTGGAGCTCAGGTTTAGCATATAATATGGGTGAAGAATAAGGACAATGTCCAAGGAAAACTGAATGTCAAAGGTTGGAAAACAACAAAAACAACAAAGAAGCATATGATAGATTCAAAGTGCTGGAATAGGAGGCGCCAATAGTAATATTGAGTTCAAAGGAATTGTGGGGGAAAAGAGGGTCATGAAATATCACTGATAGACGAAGTTATACCCCAAAACATTACAAACATTATATATTATAATTTTATATATTAAGGACAAGAAAGTATGAGTTAGGGACTTAGGGAACAATTTTACATAGATCCATAGGACATTGGTGAGGTCTAAAGTGAATTCTGGCTGTCCCCAGGACTCAGCAGGGTTCAGTTCCTACAAACCATTTGTAACTCAACAGTTCACAAATTAAATGCAACCACAAGCTGAGTTCCCACAATGGAGGTGCCTAGAGCCCCGCAGCAGTCAGCATATCCATCCCATCAGTGTCCAAAACACTCACTTGTACGTACTTCACTGCAGAGGACGTTGTACTTGGAGAATTCAAGGAAGAGGATGTTGAAATTCAAAACACGCTATCATTAAAAAGACAGCATCAGACGTGGCAGAGAAATCCCTGGGTCTAATGAGATGCATCCCAGGCGGAACAAAAACAATGGGGCTCTGACAGAGAGTTTTAAATGCTCACTGGTATCAGTGAGGTGCTGGACGACCGAGTGTGCTACATATAGTCAAGAAGGGCAGCAGAGAGAGAAAAAAAGAAATTTTTAAAAACTTTGTTCGTTGTAGTGAAAAAAATTGGAAGAAGCCCTGAAGAAGACAGGTATTAGTCAACCATCGTTTCCATGACTCTGGTAGTCTGTCAGTCACATTGATTAACATTTTTTTGAAGATATAACAAAGTGTGTCGATGAGCTCAGTACAATTGACATGGTTTATATGGATATCGGTAAAGCCTTTGTCAAGGTCCCACATAGGAAGCTGTTCCAGCAGATCAGAATCCATTGAATTTATGTCAAACTGCATGAAAACGGACTTGGTAATAGGAGTGAGAGGATGATAGTGGAGGGTTGCTTTGTGATTGAAAGTCTGTGATCAGGGATCTGGGTTGAGACCATATTGTTTGCTATATACATACTAAAAGTTATTCAGAAGGCTAAAGGGGTCTTGCATCCTGTTTACCAACAAAATGTATTCAGACATCTTCTTCACCTTGAAAGAGTGATCTGAAGAACTTCCCTGAGAAGCAATAAAAGAATTATGAGGAATACAAAATAATTTTGATCTGCACGTAGGAGATATGATTAATAACTTTGCAGATGACACAAAAACTAATGGTGTTATTCATAGGTTACAGGATAATAGTGATGATTTAGTATGACAGACAGAGCACTAGCAGTTGGAATTTAATCTTCATCGTGTGTAATGATGCACTAGTAAGGCTACAGCATAACATTCAATTTGAGGAACTGAGAAACCTTGGCGCAAAGGATCAATAATCCCTGAAGATGGCAGCACAGGTAGATAAGGTGGTTAAGAAAGCATACTGATACATGCTTTCATTAATCAGGCTTAGAATAAAAGAATGAGGAGGTTATGGTGTAACTGAATAAAATATTGTTTATACCACAGATGGAGTGCTATATTCATTTCTGAGTGCCATGACTGCACTGGAATGGGTGCGGAGGAGATTCACTAGAATGCAGCTGGAAAGGAACATATCAGTTTTGAAGAGAGACTGCATAAGTTGGACTTGGATCAGAAGAGACTGGAGAAGGGATCTGATTGAGATAAGATACAATTAGGAGGGGCATAGATTGAGTAGCTAGTATGACAATTATGCCCATAGTAGTATTCAAAACCACAAATCATGGATTTAAGGTAAAGGGGGTAAGAGATCTAGAAAACGATTTTTCAATCAAAAGGTAGTTGGAATCTAGAATGCATTGCCTCACTCAGATTCACATTGGAAGAGCCTAGACAAGTATTTGAACCAGCAAGGCATAAAAATTTAGACTAAATGCTGGAAAATGAAATTAGTTTAACTGGGTGCTTGAGGGCTGGCATGGATATGGTGGGCCAAAGAACCTGTTTCTGTGCTCAAAGTCAAAGTAAATTTTATTAACAGAGTACATATATGTCACCATATGCGATCCTGAGATTAACGTTCATGTGGACGCACTCAGGAAATCTATAGAATTGTAGTTATAACAGGATCGCTTGCATCTGTTTGATCGAGAGTGTAATTTTGGACCGTATGATCACACATCTCTAATGCACATTCATAATATCCCCTGATATTATGATCTGTCATGAAAACCTCATTCACCTCTCTTTTCTCTAAACTGTCAAATGCACATCTAATGGAGTTATGGAATCATAAAGAGTTACTGCACAGAGACTGACCCATTTGACCATAGAAGCTGCATTGACATCAACAACCCATTTACACTCATCCTATATTAATCAATATTTTTCTGCCCACATTTACATTAATTCCATCCAGATTCTGCTACTTATATACACAGCAGGGGCAAGCTGCCATCCATGTGTATATGTCTGAATGTCTCTAAATCAGAATCCCACTTAAACATGACCAATTAGCCTACCAGTCTGAATATCTCCGAGATGTGGGAGGAAGCCAACATGGACATAGAGACAACGTGCAAGCACCACACGCAGGACACCAGGAATCAGACGTGAACCTGAATCTCTGCCTTTATGAAGCAGCTGCTTTACCATCTGCACCACCATGCCATCGAGGGTCCTCACCTCCCACTGCGCATACCTTCAAGAACCCTTACTTGTTCCTGGTTAAGCAACATAACAGTTTTGAAATTCTCACCCAATCTCTTCCAACCTTTGGAGATGTCTGCTTACTCCCTGATCTTATCCACTCCACCCCTGACCCTATTTGCTAGGGCGTTAACATTCGTATTCCTTTCCTATGTAATTCTACCTTTCCCTTTCCTCCTTGGAATCTAGGAATTGGAATTGACCTATTATTGTCACATGTACTAAGATACTGTGATTACCTTGTCTTGTTTACTGTTCGTATAGATCAGATCATTACACAGTCATTAAGGTAAAACAATGACACTGCAGAATAAAGTGTAACAGGTACAGGGAAAATGCAGCACAGGTGCATGGTAAGGTCTGGATTGTGAGGTCAAGGGTCCAGTTCATCATTTTATGGAACTATTTACTAGTCTTATAACTGCAGGGTAGAAGCTGTCCTTGAGTCTGGCGGTACATGCTTTCATGCTTTTGTACCTTCTGCCTGATGGAAGGGCAGATAAGAGAGAATGTCTATTTATGAAGGTCGAAGTCAAATTTATTAACAATGCACAGTATGCTTATTTTACTACCCTGGGATTCATTTTCTAGCAGACATTTGCAGGAACATAAAGAAGTAGTATAGAATTTATGAAAAGTATACATAAACAGAAACAAACAAACAATGTGCAAAATAAAAAAATAAATAACACTGAGGACATGGGTTGTGGAATCAGTTCAGAGTTGTGGTGAGTGAAGTGACCCACACCAGCTCAGTAGCTTCATGGTTGAAGGGTAATGACTGTTCTTGAACATGGTAGTGTGGGACCTAAGGCTTCTGGAAATCCTGCCTGATTGTAAAAGCTAGAAGAGAGCAAGGCCTGAATGGGTTCATTTTTGGAAACCTTTTTGGAATTTCCTTTTAATTTAGTACCAAATTTTTGTTTGATTATGCTGCATTGAAGTGTCACAGTATATTTTATAATATTGAGAGATGTGAAGAAGTTCGGAGGTGTATGGAGAAAATTGACAAGATCTGACTCAGTCACATGGAAGATATGTAGAGGCTTTGTGAAGGCTGCTGAAGAGGTTTACCAGAACACTGCCTAGATCAGATGGAATGAGCTATAGGGAGAGGTCGGGCAAGGTTGGACTGTTTTCTCTACAGCATCAGAGGCTGAAGGAACACTTGATGGAAATTTATGAAGTTATAAAAGCTTAGATAGAGTAGAGGGTTATAATCTTTTTTTCCTGGGGTGGAAATATCAAACTCTCGAGTTCAACATTTAAAGTTCAAAGTATATTTATTATCAAAGTACATATATGTCAGCATATACAATCCTGGGTTTCATTTTCTTGCAGGCATTGTCAATAAATCCAGTAACCATAATAGAATCAATGAAAGACCGAACAATCAACGTGTAAGAGACAACAGACTGTGCAAATACAAAAAGAATGAAATAAAGAAATAAAGTAAAAAATAATACAACTGAGACCACTCAAGCAGTTAAGAGAAGGCAGACATGCTTGAAATGCTCGTTAGAGGTAAACATATTTATAATGCGTGTGTATTATTGAGTAACGGAACGTGAGACTGATATGGCAGGATATAGGGACAAACTTCATCAACAGTTTATAGCACAATATCCCTCCATGCAAGTAAATGCAAAACAAATAGATCAATGTAGAGTGATAGTACAAAATAACTTAATCCCTTAAACCACATAAAACATGAAGTTGCACAAGAGCTGGAAGGAGACCAACCTAAAGACCACAACACTATGCACAAGATAATAGTGAAAATGCAACCCACTAAAGCACTGATGAAAATACAATTATTTCAATTGTTTCACAACCTATGTTAACAGCAACAACACAGTTTCAGAGGCTCTGCAGAATGCTGATGATGAAGCTGGGCTTACAGACAAAATTATCCTAATATTTAACAGCACACTAACAGAATATATGGGCATTCACCCAACAAAAAGACCCTACATACCAAAACAAAATACATCATCAAAATTTGCAAAAATTGTTAACACTCTCAACAATACTATATTACCACAACATTTAGGAAAACTTAAAAACATTTGAAGAAGTACACACAATACTGTACTGTGCACACAAAATGTCACTAGCTGCAGCACAGAATTACCGACAAAGACAGAGATGATGAACTTTTAGTTTAAAATTTGGTCAAACAGGATGACACACAAACAATTGAAGAAATGCAAATAACTGAAGTTACAATGGTTATGCTGAAAGAGGTTGCAAAAAACAAGCACAACTGGAAAAGTACTGGAAGTGTCATAATTATTGGTATAAAAATTTAACTGAACTTCATCCGTACCTATTAATGCAATCAACAATTTTCTTAAAAATCCTGAAAAGGTGCCTGAATTTTTGACAGAAGATTAAGTACATATCTTTTCCCTAAAGGGAAAATCACAAAAGATCTATCAAAATATTGTCGTATTATTTGCTTACAATCTATATAAAAAATTGTAACATCATGTACCTTACAACTAATCATCACTCACTTAGTTAACCACAATATGCTGACAGAAGAGCAGAAAGGATGCCATAAGGGTATGAAAGGATGTAAAGAACAACTGATAATAGATTCTGTAATTCTAAATAAGCCTAGTAGAAAAGCAGAAATTTCTCATGTTGCTATATTGACTACCAAAAGGCATTTGACTCTGCCCCACACTCATGGTTAATAGAATTTCTTAATATACATAAACTACACTCAATTCTTGTGGAATTCCTGCAACAACTGATGAATCATTGGCATCCTGTAATCATCCTGTTTATTAACAACTATCATTTGCAAAATAAACAGAGGCATTTTCCAAGGTGACTCTCTAAGTCCACTATGGTTCTGTGTAGCTTTAACCCCACTCTCTAATTTACTACACTGGACAAAAATTGGGTATCAAATCACAAACTGTGAAATGAGCTATACTTTAACACACTTTTACACATGGAGGATTTAGAATTTTATGCTCCTTGATCAGCAAAGCTAAAACAAATAATTCAAATAGTAGAACTATTTTCAGAAGATATAAACATGAACTATAGACTGGATAACCGCAGAACATTAAACATAAAGAATGGTGCAATAGAGCTAATAGAATACAAAACAGAGCAGCAGAATACAGCACAACTGATGAATGAATATGAAACATATAAGCATCTGGGATATCAACAAGCAAAGAAAATAGATCATTGTGTGCAATTCCGATAAGTGTACACCACTAAATTTAAAAGAGAGTACAACCCAGTAAAATGAAGGCATTATCACTATAGAAGAAAAAGTTAACCAATGGACGAACATGGCCCTCCATGAAAGACATCCCCACGATCTGACCAGATTCGACATTGACAATCTATAATAATCATCCAGATATAATAATACTGGAGAAACAAGCAAGAAAATTTTATTTAATAGATATAGCCATTCCAAATGCACATAACTTACAGAAATCAATAGTAGAATGATTTTCGAAAGATATAAACATGAACTTTGGACCAGATAAGTGGAAGATTGAACATAAAGAAAGATGTAATGGAGTTAGAAGAATATAAAACAGAGCAGTGGGACAAGATACAACTGAATATGAAACATGTAAATATTTGGGATATCAAGAAGCAAAGCAAATAGACCATAGTGCGATAAAGGGAAAACTTTTGACAGAACTTACTTCGAGGCTTGAGAAAATGTGCTCAGTAGTAAAAAAATGTAACAAAGGCAATGAACACTTTCACCATAGCCATATTAACTTTTGACAAAATTTCTTGGTCTGAAACTGATCTGGAAAACTTGCAAAGGAAAAGTTGGAGCTAAAAATGACAAAGTTTAGAAAACACTATGTACACGTGAACCCACTTAGACTGACACTACTAGGCCAGAAGGTGGAAGAGCAAAAACAGACATAAAAAATTTACACAAGAGTCAATTACAACTTCTAACGATATATTTTCATCATGAAAACAGGATTCAGCGCTCCATGTGAGCAGATACAATTCTGATAGGAAATATACAGCACTATGCTTAAATGGAAACACAACACAGAAAAATGGTGGTTAACACAAAAATGATTAAAATACATAATAAAAGATCAACAAATTCATGATGATAAATGCAGGAAGTCCAAGAGAAACCAGAAGCAATTCAACACATTACAGAATCCTGCAGCAATTTAACTCAATCTGATTACTTACATAGGCACAATCAAATGACAAACATAATTCACCAAAATCCTGCTTTAAAAGACAAACTCATAAAAGACACCATACCTTGCTATAAGCACAAGCCTGATCTGGTTTTAGAGTCAATTATATTATGACAGATCCATCGTTACAGATAGGACAATCCATAAATACAAGATGAACAAGCAAGAACAACTTACTTAATAGATACAGCCTTTCCAAACATACATAAAATTAATAAGTGAGAAACACCAGAAATACAGTATGCTGAATTAAAAGAGGAAATTAAGACCATGGAACATGAGCAGAGTAAACATCTCCCCAGTAGTAATATTGGACTGTGACCAATTGCTGAATGGGCGTATGAGAAGAGACCTACCTTTAGATCATGTCTGCATGATTAAAAAGGCAGAACTTTTAAGCTGTTTTGTGGAGTCTTGTGACCAGTTGGACTGAGTGGGATTCATTAGAAAGGGCAAATAAAAATGATGCAAGTGCAAGCAGAATGGCCATTCTTAAATTGGCCATTGCTAAGAGCGGGTCAGTGTCTGGAATGGCTTTGGCTCATCAAGCTTGGTTGAGGTAAAGAATCTGGTAAGTTTCTCATTTTTTCTTAATTGAATAAGGTTAATTGAAGAATTGAAAATGGTGAATCTAGGACTAGAGGTGCTATATTTGAATGTTTGCACCATGAAATGAGGTAGATGAGTTTGTAGCTCAGTTATGGATTGGCATGTGTGACGTTGTAAGCATCACTGAATCATGGCTGAAAGAAGATTATAGCTGGGAGCTTAATGAAAGGATAGGCAGGCAGAGGGTGTGGCATGGCTCTGTTGGTAAAAAGATTAGGTCAATTCATTAGAAATAGGTAACATAGAGTCAGAAAGTGTTGAATCATTGTGGGTAGAGCTAAGGAACTGCAAGGGTAAAAAGACCCTGATAGGAGTGATATACAGACCCCCCCCCCCCCAAAAACAGCGGTAACGATGCGGTCTACAAAAAGCAACGGCAAATAGAAAATACATGCCAAAAGGGCATTATTACAATAGTCATGGGGGATTTCAATATTCAGGTAGATTGGGAAAATCAGATTGATGCTGGTTACCAAGAAGGGAAATTTCTAGAATGCCTATGAGATGTCTTTTCTTAGAGCAGCTTGTGGTTGACCACTCTAGGGGATCAGCTATTCCGGTTTGTGTGGTGTGGAATGAACCAGAATTGATTAGAGAGCTTAAGATAAAGGAACTGTTAGGGGAAAGTGATCATAGAATTTACCCTGCTATTTGAGAAGGAGAAGCTAAAGTCAGCTGTATCAGTATTACAGTGGAATAAAGGGTGTTAGAGGGGCATGAGAGAGGAGCTGGCCAGAATTGATTGGAAGGGAACACTAGCAGCGATGATGGCAGAGCAGAAATGGCTGGGATTTCTGAAAGCCATTTGGAAAGCATAGGATGTAAACATCCCAAAGAGGAAGAAGTATTCAAAATGCAAGAGGACACAACTGTGGCTAACAAGAGAAGTCAGCATAATAGTCAAAGAGAGGGCATATATTAGAGCAAAAATTAATGTGGTTAGAGGATTGGAAAGCTTCTAAAAGCCAACAGAAGGCAACTAAGAAAGTCATCAAGAAGGGCAATATGGTCTACAAAGGTAAGCTAGCCAATAAGGAATGGGAATAAAGGGAACCTTTTCTGGTTGGCTGCCAGTGACTAGGGGTCTGTGTTGGGACTACTTCTTTTTTACGTTATATGTCAATGACTAGGATGACAGAATTGATGGCTTTGAGGTAAAGTTTGCAGATGAGTAGAAATTAAGTGGAGGGACAGGAAGTTTTGAAGAAGTAGAGAGGCTACAGGTGGACTTTGACAGATTATGAGAATGAATTTGCAGATAGAATACACTGTCAGGAAGTGTACACTTTGGTAGCAGAAATAAAAGGGTAGACTACTTTCTAATTGGGGAGAAAATTCAGAAATGTGAGGTGCAAAGTAACTTGGGGGTTCTTTGCAGGATTCCTTAAAGGTTACTTTGCAGGTTGAGTTGGTGGTGAGGAAAGAAAATGTGTTGTTAGCATTAATTTCAAGAGGAATAGAATATAAAAGCAAGGATGTAATTTTGAGGGGTTATAAAGCACTGGTCACGTCTCACCTAGTGATTTGTGAGTAGTTTTAGGCCCCTTATCTAAGGAAGGATGTGCTGACATTGGAGAGGGTTCAAAGGAATTTCACGAAAATGTTTCTGGGATTGTAAGGCTTGTCATATGAAGAGTGTTTAATAGCTTTGGGCTTTACTTACTGGAATTCAGGAGAGTAAGGGGTGACCTCATTGTAACCTATACAAGTGTTGAAAGGGCTCGATTGAATGGACGTGGAGAAGATGTTTCCTATGGTGGGGGAGTCTAAGAGCAGAGGACCCAGTCTCAGAATAGAGGGGCATCCTTTTAGAATGGAGGTGAGGAGAATTTCTTTACCAAAGAGTGGTGAATCTGTGGAATTTGTTGCCACACGTTGCTTTTGAAGCCAAGTCATTGGATATATTTAAGACAGAGGTCGATAGATTCTTGATTAGTCAGGGCATGAAGGGATGTGGGGAGAAGGCAGGAGATTGGAGCTGAGAGGGAAAATGGATTGGCCCAATGGCCTAATTATGCTCTTATATCTTCTGGTCATAATATCATCTAATATCAACTAATATCTAATATCATTCCAGACTCACTTCTCAATAGCATTACACATTTAGGACTACGCAGCAATATTTATGGAAATCTCTAGAAAGCCACAATGCTGAACACCTTAGAATAGTTTGAAAGTTCCTAGTAATTGAGAGAAGTGTGTGCTTGGCTGAGCCTGCAACTCAGATTTTCAAGCTTGAGCTGAGTAAAAATAAAAATACAATAATAATAATAATAGTAAATAAATAAGCAATAAATATTGAGAACATGAAAGTGAGTTGTGGGAACTGTTCAATGATGGGGCAAGTGAAGTTGAGTAATTTTATTCCCTCTGGTTCCAGAGCCTGATGGTTGAGGGATAATTACTGTTCCTGAATCTGGTAGAGTGGGTCCTGAGGCTCCTGCACCTTCCTGATGGCAGTAGTGAGAAGAGAGCATGTCCTGGGTGGTGGGGGTCCCTAATGATGGATGCTGCTTTCCTGCAACAGTATTTCATGTCGATGTGATCAATGGAGGGGATGGCTTTACCAGTGACGGGCTGGGCCATATCCATTACTTTTTGTAGGATTTTCCATTCAAGGGCATTGGTATTCCTAGAGGACATAGGTTTAAAGTGAGAGCAGGAAAGTTTAAAGGAGATGAGTGAGAAAGTTTTTTTTTCCACAGACAGTGGTAGGTGACTGAAATGCACTGTCAGGGTAGGTGATGTTAAGTGACATTTAGACAGACACTTGAACAGGTAGTTGTATGGGTCATGTTCTGGCAGATGGAATTAGGTAGATTGGCATCATTGTTGGCACAGACCTAGTGGGCCAAAGAGTATTTCCTGTGTTCTATGTTCTAATTCTAGTGCAGAGAAACTACACAACACTAAAAAGGAAAAATTCTTAGAAATCATTGGGTTGGAGGAAGCTGCGGAAAGATTGAATGGAAAGATTTCATAGGGAAAATTGTGGCAGATGTGTGTGGTCAGATTTTAGCCTCAGAGTTTGGTGTATGTATCTTCTAGTTGTTACTCCTCTGTACAGGAGCCACTTGCATGTTGCAACTTTTTGTCCCTTCTGCTATATAAGGTTGTATTTATTTTATTTATTTAGAGATACAACAGGTTAACAGGCCCTTTGGGTCCAACTGTCCAATTACACCTATGTGACCAATTAACTTACTAACCCATGTCATGGTCATGGGGAGAATGTACTAACTCCTTACAGACAGCGGCTGAATTGAATCTGGGTTGCTAGCATTGAAAGAGTGTTATACTAACTGCGACACCAGCATGCCATCCAGTACAAAACATCTTGCCTTTTGCTGTTTGAAAATGTGTCCACTTGCAACTTTAAGTAACATTTGTGATTCAACTTGCTATAACATTTATTATGTCATATTAATCAATCAGACCATTTCTCCCAAGGGACCGATAAGCTTCGTAGCTAAAGTGTTTCAGCCTGAATGTTCAAAGCTCTATCAGGAGGGTCAGTATTGTGGTTCTTCTTTGTTCCAATCTGAGATTTACAATTCGCCCTTATTTGGATGACGAGATTTGTACTCTGCACTCAGAGTGGATCTATGCAGTTTATCTTGGCATTTCTAGCATGTCCACCTTTCGATGAGCTTTCTTGATAGCTGTTTCTGCTGTTGAAATTAGAGAACTCTCTTCACTACGCAACTATTCATAAACATAAATATCCTCAGATACTTGCACTCACACATACAAATTTTGGAGATGCACCCAAATATAGTCATATAGAATGGCAAACCGAAGTTACTCTCGTGAGTGCAATTGCTTTGAGAATTCCAGTGGCCTTCTGTCAGGCTCAAAGCTTTGTTGCATAACTGGAAGAGTTGCCATCATCACCCAAAGGCTAAAGATGTAATTTCAGTTTTGCAAGACAGTTCATCTCCACAATGGGCGACATGTATCTGCCTAGTTTAGAATCTTTCTTCACATGGAGGCTTCCACAGCTGCTCTTCAAAGCAATAACTATTAGTTACCACAGGAGGAAATGTTGCACAATGTGTAGATTGAGTTACGTCACCGGGTTCGGTGCACCAAGTGGCTATTTAGACTTTTTGTCCCTGCCTGCTAGATAAAGATTACTGGTACTGCTTCCTAGGTGTGGACCTTGTTGGCAATGATAGCATTCACCAATGAACTCCATTGTCCCTGAGCTGGGGATAACCAAGCACCTGGAATCAATTGTATTCTAAACCCTAGGCAAGGAAGGATAATAGTGAATTAAATGATTTTTTAAATGACAGGCAGTAGATGACCACCACTGACGCTTGGCTTTTAATTCCAGTTTATTTAAGGGTTTAAATTCCCTAACTTCTTTGGTGGGATTCAGATATACTGGTATGGCCCTGGACCAGTAGTCTAGGTCTCTGAATACAAGCACACTTATTTAACCATTATGCAAAATACTTCATAAAAATATTGGACTATAAAGATTCAATTCACCCACTTCACAGCTGGAAAGTGGTACAGAATTCCGACGGATGACAATGGGAAAATGGTTTGGATTGGTGGAAGGTGCACTTCATAAAGGACTTGCAAGGATGAGACAGACGTTAACAAGTAAACAGGAATGAGAAACTTCCTTTATCTATTTTGTTGCATTTTTATTCTGAATATTTACAACCACTTTTGTACTTTTTACAGCATTTCATATTAAAATTGTTCATGGCATTCGGCATAGAAGAGTGCCTACAATGTGTTGCAGTTGACTAACAGAAGTATTTACCGGAACAGTGGTATCACATTGGTAGTATCTCCATTTAAAATTATACACAGATCAACTGTTATTGCAAATGTTTTATTTTATACAAGTTATTGGATGAAGGATGAAAAGCGATAAAGATTTCTTCATACATTTCTGTTGAACTGGACGGTGATTTTTGCTTCCTCTCTGCAGAACACTAAAATAGTTCAAGGTTTTTTCTTCAGTGGTTTTTTATTCCTAATTGTTTAGGCCTTATTTCAGCCCACATCATAGAAACATACAAACATAGAAAACCTACAGCACAATACAGGCCCTTCAGCCCACAAAGCTGAGCTGAATATGTCCTTATTTTAGAAATTACCTAAGGTTACCCATAGCCCTCTATTTTTCTGAGCTCCATGTAACCATCCAGGAGTCTCTTAAAAGACCCTATCGTATCCGCCTCCACCACCATCGCCGGCAGCCCATTCCATGCACTCACCACTTTCTGTGTAAAAAACTTACCCCTGACATCTCTGTACCTACTTCCAAGCACCTTAAAACTGTGCCCTGTCATACCAGCCATTTCAGTTCTGGGGAAAAGCCTCTGACATGATCAATGCCTCTCATCATCTTATACACCTCTATCAGGTCACTTCTCATCCTCCATTGATCCAAGCAAACAAGGCTGAGTTCACTCAACCTATTCTCATAAGGCATGCTCCCCAATCCAGGAAATATCCTTGTAAATTTACTTTGCACCCTTTCCATGGTTTCCACATCCTTCCTGCAGTGAGGCGACCAGAACTGAACACAGTACTCTGTGGGGTCTGATCAGGTTCCTATATAGCTGCAACATTACCTCTCGGCTTCTAAACTCAATCCCACAATTGATGAAGGCTAATGCACCAGACACCTTCTTAACCACAGAGTCAACCTGCGCAGCTGCTTTGAACTCAGACCCCAAGATCCCTCTGATCCTCCACACTGCCAAGAGTCTTACCATTAATACTATATTCTATCATCATATTTGACCTACCCAAATGAACCACCTCACACTTATCTGAGTTGAACTCCATCTGCCACTTCTCAGCCCAGTTTTGCATCCTATTAATATCCTACTGTAACCTCTGACAGCCCTCCACACTATCCACAACACCCCCAACCTTTGTGTCATCAGCAAATTTACTAACCCATCCTGCCAATTCCTCATCCAGGTCATTTATAAAAATCACAAAGAGTAGTGGTCCCAGAACAGAACCCTGAGGCACACCACTGGTCACCGGCCTCCATACAGAATATGACCCGTCTACAACCACTCTTTGCCTTCTGTGGGCAAGCCAGTTCTGGATCCACAAAGCAATGTCTCCTTGGATCCCATGCCTCCTTACTTTCTCAATAAGCCTTGCATGGGGTACCTTGTCAAATGCCTTGCTGAAATCCATATACACTACATCTAATGCTCTACCTTTGTCATCCCTACAATTGCCAAGATCCTTTTCCATAGTGAATACTGAAGCAAAGTACTCATTAAGTACCTCTGCTATCTCCTCCAGTTCCATACATACTTCTCCACTGTCACACTTGATTGGTCCTATTCTCTCACGTCTTATCCTCTTGCTCTTCACATGCTTGTAGAATGCCTTGGAGTTTTCCTTAGTCCTCTCCACCAAGGCCTTCTCATGGCCCCTTCTGGCTCTCCTAGTTTCTTTCTTTAGCTCCTTCCTGCTAGCCTTATAGTCCCCTAGATCCTGCCCAAAAGAGGTCCCAATAATCCAGAAATCTGAACTCTTGCCCCCTACTCCAATCCCTCAGACATGCATTTATCCTCCACCTCACTCTATTTCTCTACTCACTGTCATGTGGCACAGGCAGTAATCCCAAGATGACTA
This sequence comes from Hypanus sabinus, assembly GCF_030144855.1. Classification (NCBI taxonomy): domain Eukaryota; kingdom Metazoa; phylum Chordata; class Chondrichthyes; order Myliobatiformes; family Dasyatidae; genus Hypanus; species Hypanus sabinus. The sequence goes on from NC_082720.1 coordinate 19,958,975, forward strand.
CCTATGTTTAAAAAAATGTTATATTGTTCAGGTTTATTTCTCAAGTCTTAGACCATAAGACCAAAAAACACAGGTGCAGAATTAGGCCATTCTGTCCATCTGGCATGCTCCACCATTCTATCATGGCTGATTTACTATCCCTCTCAACCCCATTCTCCTGCCTTCTTCCTGTGACTTTTGACACCCTCATGAACCAGGAATGTGTCAGCCTCTGCTTTAGATATACCCGATAACTTGGCCTCCATAGCAGTCTGTGACAAGGAATTCCACAGATTCACCAGCTTCTGGCTAAAGTAATTCTTCCTCATGTCTTTTCTAATGGGAAGTCATTCTATTATGAGGCTCTGCCCTCTGGTCCTAGACTCCCCCTCTCCATATCCACTCTATCCAGACCTTTCAAAATTTGAAAGCTTTCAATGAGATTCCTGGCTCATTCTTCTAAACTCCAGTGAGTACAGGCCCAGAACCTTCAAACGCTGCTCATATTTTCATTCTCAGGATCATTCTCGAGTACCTCCTCTGGACACCCTCCAATGACAGCATGTCCGTTCTTAGATACAGGGCCCAAAACTGCTCACAACACTTGAAGTGCTCATCCTTACGTCAGTTTGCTCTTCTTTCTTCATCACGACAGTCAACCTCCTACTCTTCAATTTGTTCCCTGTGTGATAAGGTCCCTCTTTGAGTTGTTTCTTCTGGGAATCTAAAATGTCCCCAAATGGTCATTCCAATTCTACAATGTATTTCACAAAAGTTGTAATCTTGCAGTTGAATTCCAGTTGGCGAAAGCTTCTGACATCTACCATGTATGGTTAAATTACAGAAAATCTCGTGAAAATTAAATAAATGCAGTTATAATTGATGTTAAATGATAAGTATGGTACTAAACACATTAATCATTGCTTCCACTGTACACATGCATTTTACTGGCAACTGTTTCTGATTAGGCTGATACCATTGTTTATATAAAATACGCTCATTTTAATTTCCTTTTCCACAATACTTAATTATGACATTCAAACTCTGTGAGCTTCCTGTACATTCTACTCCTTGTATGGCTTCCAGCCAGGATTGTATATCATTAAACATTTTTGCTCATATTCCAAGAAACTCTTCTGCTATTGCTGAAAGCACATAGTTGTTGTTAATCAGTGGGTTGAAGTAGAACAGACCCGCCAGGAAAACTGTTTCAGAATAGCAATGCTTTTCAATTATTTCATGGCAAGGCTTCACATCTCAGTCTGAAGTTGAAAGAAACAATTAGGAAGTCAAAAGATATAGGAATCTATAAATCATGGTATTTGTTCTTGTGAATACTTCTTGACATAGATTGGCAGTCACAGCCTCTGAGGAATTAGAAAACAATAAGGAATTATCTATTTGGGTTATGTCTCAAGGATTCGTAAATATTTTACAGCCAATAAAATATTCCTGAGATGTGACTCCCTTTGAATCTTGTTCGCCAGTTTGCAAACAAAAAGGTTCCACAAATAATAATGAATTTCATCATTGGGCCACCTCTTTTAGGCAGTGCTGCTGTCATGAATGGATGAGACATTTGAATGACTAAGACAGGAACAATAACAACGTTTAAAAGACAGTTGACGAGGTACTGTACATAGATAGAAAGACATAGGCCAAATGTGGGCAAGTGAGACTAGTTTGGATTGGCATCTTAATGAGGTGGATTAGTTGGTCCAAAGGCCCATTTCTGTGCTGAATGACTCCATGCTTCTGTGACTGGAAAAACTCTTTTGCTGTTTTCAAAGATTGTGCCATGGCATCATCTTGATATATAACAGAGGGGACATCCCATCTGTCTGATTGGATCTCATCCTTTGTGCTGGATTAGAGTGTTCGTCTAGAGTTAAGTCAAAAGTCCTTTTATGTCCATGTGAGAGTGCAGATAGGACTTCAGTTTAAAACCTCTTCAAGAGGTGATGTTTGAGTACCAGCCAAGATTATGTATTTACATGTAGGTGTAGGACCTGAACCCATGCATTTTGAGATCAAGAGATGAATGTGACCTAGGCATGAATGTTGACACAATGTTCACAGGTAATAAAGCTCAATCTACAGCAGTAACTATTACCTACAGATTGTTATTGTAGTTTCATGTTTAAAGAAGGGGGAATAACTGATAGCTTAAATCAAAAAGAAGAGAGTTCTTCTAAAGCAGCAGAGTGATTCAAGTATTAAAGATCTACTTATGGAAGTGTGAAGGCTGCTAGATATTGCTCTCAGACAGGCATTAGTGAAGTGTGATATTCACTTGGAAGTCTTGATTTATGCTGTCAGAGGCATTTCACAGCAGGTCATATTGAACTAAGTGATGAAAGAATTTATGCACAGACTTCTGCTCCCTGGAAGGCTACTTCATGATGTTAAGAGAGTGTGAGGGAGCAGCTGTCTCCCACGAATGTTACAACTTTGAAATCTTCATGTGTATAGGCTCCAAGAGTTCCAATACATTCCAATTCACCATTAAGGGTGAAATATGCTTTTCTGTTTTGGGAGTGAAGTTGTCAATCTGACTTATAGTTTTACAGTAACTTTCACAGTGAAAACCACTTTGCATTGAAAGTGACACTATAACTGCGCCTTAAATTGCTCATCATACACAACAGTTTCAAAAGTTGCAGCTACTTAGATTTTATGTTTGCATCAGCTTTTTTCAATTGATATAATTAGTTTTCTTTAATTAATACTTAGAATGTAATGAGAAAATCAGCCGTTTCCTGGACAACATTAGCACTTTGATGTAGAGTGTTGTTCATATCGTACTTTATACACACTTGCTATGTGTATTTTGCAAAATGTGTTAATTATATGTACTATATAAATGTCTGTGCACATGTGCATCCATGGGGTCTGTATTTATGTCTCACTGTATTTATGCATATATATGAGTTTTGTTCTGGAGTTTTAGTTATAGCAGGTGTCCTCAAATCCAATTGCTAATACCTTCCAAGTAACAACGTTTTCTCAGCAGCATAAAATTTAAATTATGTAGAACATTAAAATGAATAGTTTAACTATTTCTAAAAAAATGACCTTCTCGCAGAATTCTGCTAGTAGACTCAACATTGCTACAGATGTACCGTGGACAGCATTCTAACTGGCTGCATCACCGGCTGGCGTTGGGGAGAGGGGTGAGACCGCACAGGATCGAAGTAAGCTGCGGAGAGTTGCAAGCATATTCAGCTCCTTCCTGAGCACTAGCCTCTGTAATATCCAGGACATCTTCAAGGAACAAGGTCTCAAAAAGGTGGCATCCATTGTTAAGGACCTCCACCATCCAGGTCACGCCTTGTTCTCATTGCTACCATCAGGAAGGAGGTACAGAAGCCTGAAGGTACACCACTCAACGCTTCAGGAATGGCTTCTTCCCCTCTGCCATCCAATTTCTAAGTGGACATTGAACCCATGATCACTATCTCACTACTTTTTTTATTTCTGTTTTTGCATTACTTATATAATTTAACTATTAATATAAATATCCTTACTGTAATTCACAGTTTTTTCCCTCCATTATCATATATTGCACTGTACTGCTGCAAAGTCAACAAGTTTCACAACATAGGCTGGTGATACTAAACCTGATTCTGGTTCCGATACAGAAATATCCACAATCCTATCAACAATATAATTTCCAAGTAAGTGAGAAACCCATTATGGTTTATCAGAGGTATTTTAGTTTCTTTTAGCAGTGTATGTAACTGCACAGGAAAGTAACTTGTTGAGAAGTGCGAGAAAAACAAAAATTGTGTTTGGCTTCCAAATATTGCATGATTCTTAGTCAATAACCTACATTTCAACTTCACATTTTATACTTTTCCTGCACTGCTCTGCTGCTTCCTTTTGTGAGTGTAGTTACGTGTAAGGGATTGCTCGAGATATTGAGTTAGGAAAAGGAAGTTCTTTAACATGCTCAGGCTTTTTGGCCAATTCTGGCAGACCATCAGACCAATGGGCTGAATATTGACAGCGACTGCTGAATGCTCTGACCAGACAGCTGGCAATCAGACACCGAAGGTGTAAAAATTCTGCAACTTCCACACCAGAGCTGAGAAACAAAATATGAAACTTGATGATAAACTGGGAAGGCCAGATCAGTTTGTAGGTGTTTGCATGGAGCGTAGTGGCCCAGGCCTCATTTCCCACACCAGTCAAACACCATTCACTCTCATGGCAATTGCCAGCATTAAGGTATACAAGCCAAACAGGATTATTTAAAATAAATGTACCACTTAATATTATGAATTAGATATCTGGTTACACATGTTTTAATTAACTTTATTTTTTAAAAGTTTGATTTCATAACTACAATTTGTTTTTAAATTAGCTACTTCATTTTTAAATGTCTAAAAATCTCTAAAAACCTGAGACATTATCCATTTTACTTTTTTGTCTGCTGTCACAGGCTGGCAGAGCATCCCTCATCATCTGGGCATCCAAGCCAGTTTATTGGGGGTTGGATTTTAGGTGACAGTATTGGGTGAGAAGATGGAGCCAACCCTACCTGAGCATCTTCCTTTGGGCAAGTTTCTATTTCCTGTGTTATTTTAGTTGCTTTTGTCAGTTCATCCCCTGGATGAAAGCACGTGACATTTACTTCCATAGTCTTGCCTCATCCAATGGCTCAGCCAATCCAATTCTCCATCAATGCAATGGTGTAAGTTTGCACCCAGGTTTAAAGATCCTTATTTCCTGATTCTAAAGCAGTTGAGCATTGAAGAGTATCTGAATCTTTTCTGTTGTCTGCTTTAAGTTACCCTTGTTTACTTTTACTTACTGGTGCTTGCCTTATGGTTTACAACAATGTCAACAGGATTAGTTCAATGAATACAGTAACTACAAGAGAAGACCAGAGGATGGAGAGCCAATGGTCATTCCAGCATCTATAAAGCACAAGACCAGAGGATGGGTAGCCTATGGTCATTCCAGCATCTATAAAGCACAAGACCAGAGGATGGGTAGCCTGTGGTCATTCCAGCATCTATGAAGCACAAGACCAGAGGATGGGTAGCCTATGGTCATTCCAGCATCTATAAAGCACAAGACCAGAGGATGGGTAGCCTGTGGTCATTCCAGCATCTATGAAGCACAAGACCAGAGGATGGGTAGCCTGTGGTCATTCCAGCATCTATGAAGCACAAGACCAGAGGATGGGTAGCCTATGGTCATTCCAGCATCTATGAAGCGCAAGACCAGAGGATGGGTAGACTGTGGTCATTCCAGAATCTATAAAGCACAAGACCAGATGATGGGTAGCCTGTGGTCATTCCACCATCTATAAAGCACAAGTAAATTAAATGATAGATTAGCCTTCACTTGCCTGGATGACTGCAGAACCAGCACCTTTCAAGATGGTTGGAACTATCCAAAACAAAATCGTCTGCTTGACTGGCACCCATCAAGCACCTGAACCAATAATCCCTCTCATCACTGGTACACATTGCACACTATTTATAGACCACACAAAATGCTGGAGGAATGCAGCAGACCAGGCAGCAACTATGGAAAAGAGTACAGTTGACATTTTGGGCCAAAACACTTCAGCAGGACTCCAGGTATGTAACACAGTATTGACGCACTTTCTGTAGTTCCTGTTTCATAGCAGGACTAGAATTCAAGGCTTCACCATCTTCAGGCTCATGGAGACCCCACTGTACAGTACATATTTATCCATCATTAATAGGGTTGAGTTAAAATAAAAAAAAAACTGAAACTGGGAATGCCTGTTGGATGTTGATGGCAGCAGTTGGTCAGGTCTCATGCCTCAAGTTAGGGTGCCACTTACCCCCACCCCCCAAGAATCTTTAATGCCACCTGACAACCTCTTTTTCCCATAATGCCCCCTTAGGACATGTAACTGCCCCCGTTGGGAATCACTGGCCTCTAACTACCATGTGTGTAAATACTCAAAGTAAAAAAGAGCTTTAAACAAGCAGCCATTATTTTGCAATTAAATCGTGTCTGTGATGGATGATTAAAATATACTCATTGCAATGTAGGACTAGGATATAACTCACTGCTCTGCATAAAACAGAAGTATTTAGTTTTGTGTACAAGATATTCTATATAATGATAACAGACTTGTTTTAGAAAATATCTGATTGAAGATGTTTTCCAAGGTAGATTGAATCGTAATTCATCTTTCAGAGCAAAAAGAACAGACAGTTGAAGGATCGCAGTGGGTCAGGCAGCATCCATGGAGGCAGAAGGACAGATACAGCAGGATGGCATCTGTAGTTTCTTGTGTCTCTGTTAAGTCATCTTCTACTGTTTTGAAGTCAGTTTACTAGTTGGCTCAAGGGTGACCCATCTTCGGTCGTCATGGCTGAGGAGTATTAAAAGGGGCAAAGAAAAGAAAATAAAGAGCATGATCAAAAATTGTACATAATGTTAAAATAAAATAAGCATTAATGATTGACTCCATCTGTCACCAATCTCGTCAATTAAAGTGCTGAGGAAGACTGAAATCATTGAGGCGGGTGTGGAGGGCCAGCAAGTGTTCTGCACCACCTACCAGCCCCTCGCTCACTGCTGCCCGAGAAGGTGTCTGTGTGTGGTGGTCTTTCCATCACAGCTCTTGAGGGAAGGTCCTTACGTCCAAGTGATCTCTCGCTCCCTTGATGCTGTTGGCAGATGGTGGTGGAGCGAGGTTTATTGCCTGTAAGGAGTTTGCATGTTCTCCCCGTGACTGCATGTGTTTCCTCCGGGTGTTCTGGTTTCCTCCCACAATCCAAAGACATATCGGTTGGTAGGCTAATTGGTCATTGTAAATTGTCCCGTGATTAGGCTAGGGTTAACATAGAAACATAGGAAACCGACAGCACAATACAGGTCATTCGGCCCACAATGCTGAGCCGAACATGTCCTTACCTTAGAAATTACCTAGGGATACCCATAGCCCTCTATTTTTCTAAGCTCCATGTACCTATCCAGGAGTCTTTTAAAAGACCCTAACGTATCCACCTGCACCACGGTTGCCGGGAGCCAATTCCACACACTCACCATGAGATGCACAGTTCGAAAGGTCAGAAGGGCACAGTATCTCAATCAATAAAACTAAATAAAAATCAAACAAACAAACAAGTAAATATTTTGATGTGGATTGTAGCTTGGGACGCTAATTCAGGTTTATGATGTGTCCTAATTTCTAGTTCTAGCTCTGGTCGCTATTTTTCGATAGTGCATATGGGCAGTTTTTGATGCGGGGCGGTTTGCAGGTAAAGAGCACTGAGCTGAGCTGTACTGGAACATGCCTTTTGATTTTGTGTTTTATATTCTGTGTTTCTGCAGTTTGCACGATTATTTTGCATACGCGATGGGGAGGCCAGATGAATGATGTTTTTTGAACCGATTGATTCCATGGCCCTTCTTTGTTTTGTGACTGTCTGTGGGAAGACGAATCTCAGGGTTGCATACTGCATACATAGTTTGATAATAAATGTACTTTGAATCTCTGAATGAGATTGCAAGAGATATAACTTGGCTGCTTCTGCTATAAAAGTATGTGTTTAGAACATAGAACAAATTGGACCTTGTTCTTTGACTGAAGGTGAGATGTGCTGAAGTCGATATAATAGTGGCAGAATTGAGAATCTTCTTTTGAGCCACTCATCTTTGTAATAACCACATAGTTTACTCATCATAAAGGCTGGATCCATCCTTGGCTACAACCTGGACTCTTTTGAGTTAGTGGTGGAGAGGAGGTCACTACACAAACTGTTATTCATTACGGACAATCGGGCACATCCTCTCCATCACCTACAGAATAAGCAGCGGAGAACCCTTTTGAACAGACTCGTTCAGCTCCGCTGTCACAAGGATTGTTACAGAAAATCTTTCCCACCAACTGCAAAAGCATAGACAACAGTTCATCTCTGCGACAGGAGAACACCCATCCTAGTACAACAGTCTCTGTTTTATTATATTGTACATTACTATTGCACAGTTTTGTACATTATAGCATATTGGTAAATGATTATTGTGTATATTATAATTCTGTATTGATTATTAGCTGTAATTAAATAATTGCCCACTCATGATCAATAAAGTACTTATTATTATTAAATAAATTTCAACAGGAGAATTTCACGGGGAATCGATATGAGCAAATATTTTCAAGTGCATGCCATTAAAGTAGAATAATTTTCCCTTCCAAAGGAGAAATCCACAAGTTTCTGTGTTAGATTTCCCTGTGCATAATGTATTAGAAAAGTGTTACCACACTTCTGATTTCTTGTCCTGTCACCTTTATACTTTTCTTAATTTTTACATGGAAAACTTAGCTCAATATGCGTATATATTACTAGGCAGCATCACTCACTGTCAACAGTGTCAAGATTTTGTAATGAACCAAATTGCCTAAATTTTTTTTTGCAGAAAAATTATTCACACAAAAAGAACAAACTTGCCATTCATGTAATTGAAAGCTAACAATATGAAAATTCATTTTAGGGTGTTAAAACCTCAGACTTACGTAAAGGTATCATTCTCAGTAACAGAGAGTAACTGTACCCAGAACCAAAAGTTATGAATGCAATGGAAGAGAAAGTAGGGCGTCTGGCGTGAAATTCAGTAGAAGAGCCGCAAGAATTAGGGTAGATCAGGGATTAGGAGATTGACGCAAAGATTTCAATATGAGACAATAGTGAATTCTTTCCGAGTTTGCTTTAAGTTAGAAGGGGTGATTATTCAATCTTGCTGTTGGGTTTCAACAGCAGTATGAAGCCCGTTAGCATCATTATATCATGTATGCTAATGTTGTGTTGTCAGAGTGCATATAGATATGACAACTTATAAAGTTTGTAAACAATTAGAAGTGCCATTCTTTATTTCTAGGGATTTCCTATTGATTTTCTAATTGATAACAATTTTGCCTGTTTTACTGACAGAATGTGCTTGCTCTAGTGGACAGTCTTCAATTTAGGTCTCATAACATGACAGAATTTTATATCAAATGGTAAGTGTTTTAGCTCAATCAGAAAACTGGATCTAAACCAGATAAAGCAAGCTAACATACAAAAGCACTAAGCTTGGGTTGGCTATGTCAGTGATGGGAATTACATTAACTGATAGGACAGCAAATGAGCAATGGATAATGTTTTCAAATGTTGAATGGTATTTAAAAATAAATCTATTCAACAAGAGTTAGGTTAAGAGAAAAACATCCTCTATTTTCTTCATTCTTTTGTAGTGTATGCCATTTTACACACCAGATTATTTAAAATGGATTTTGGGAAAAAGACACAGTGAATCCTGAATTAAAAATACTGCATAACAACTTTAAAAAATTGTAGTCCGTGGCCATGTTTTATAAAAGAATGTTGACTGGAATAATTTAACCTGTGGTTTCCTGCTCATTGCAAACTGAAAAGAGGATCGATCTGCAACTTGAGAAAGAAAGTCTGCGTGCCACTCATCGGGGCTGCATTCAAACCCACGTCCATGAATTATGAGGATAATGATGACATTTACAGCTGTTTATTTGCATGGATTTTTTCATAAAGTCATCAGAATCCCTCATTCCTGTCAACACCCCAGACTGAGGTAACCTTGGCGTATTGCAGCTCATTTAGGCCCGGGATGAAACAAGGTTTTAATGCACCAATTCGATTGGATGGAATTAACTTTGCTTATCTTTTATTTCTTCCCTCCCCACTGCTGTGATTTCTTTCACTTTGCCTTTAAAGCTGTAGGTATTGTGATATATGCAGGCAAAGGCAAATTATTGAAAGCTAATACAACTGAGACTAGATTTGCTGATATAATAAACTTTGGAATTAGCATTTAAAACTCAATTGGGATTTTTAAAAAAATCAATGAGCTGCTCTCTTCTCTTCCTTTCACTCCTCTTTCTTTGTTTTCTGTTTTAATGAGCAATGTCACCCCCCACCGTCATTAGTTTTGTGACACCTGATTGGTCCAGTTGCTGGGCTCCATTCCAATGCACACAATGTGGTATATGAACAATTGGGTTCAGAGTTATATTATTTTTAGTTATTTTCACTCCCACATGTTCCTGATGGTTTGCATCTCAAATAGTCTCTGAAAATCAAGTCCAGCTCCGGCCTTTGTGTGCAGCTTAGATACTGAGCCCGGCAGAACCATTCCTACTGATAGGAAAAGTGAAAAAAGCAGGTTGCTGGCACCTTAAAACCAATTGCTTCAGGCAGGTGAGGCTTGCCAGCTCATCTGAGAGAGGGAAAACTCATATCTCAAACCTCTACTGCTTTGCAGCTATACCCAATCTTCAGGTTTAAATCCTAAGTAAAAATCCAGTGCTGGAGTTCCTAAGACATTGACTTCAGTGCTGACTGGCAACTCCTGCGATGCTGCTGGTGCCAAACTGTATCAGTCTCCGCCGTTTCCTTGGATTCATCAGCTGCGTGGAGAGGGGGGATCATTCTGAATGGGCAACATCTTGCTGTCCATACCTGACTGCTCTGGCTTCCATATCGCATAGATCGTCAGGACACGCTATCCATGGTCGACCCTGACCAATGGAAGGCCTTTGTTTTGGTTTAAATAGTATTTCCAGCCAATCATTATTGATAGGCATTATCAACTTAGCTTACATAACCAGTATTTGCCTCTGTGTTGGCATGTGGCATGTGGTTAAGGCGTTCATCTAGTGATCTGAAGGTCACTGGTTTGAGCCTTGGCTGAGGCTGCGTGTGTGTCCTTGAGCAAGGCACTTAACCACACATTGCTCTGCGGTGACATCGGTGCCAAGCTGTATGGGTCCTAATGCCCTTCCCTTGGACAACATTGGTGGCGTGGAGAGGGGAGACTCACAGACAACGGAATGAATTGAACCCCGTTCACAATCACTGGCATTGCAAAGTGCAACACTAACCACTTCACCCTTCCATTACGTAAGTCAGTGCTTGGCGAGATGTTGAGAGCATGATTATAGTTAGATCCAGGCTGCACAGCTTCAATGAGGGCGTTATATTGGTCTTGGGTTCAAAAGTCTCCACATTAGAGCTGAGCTGCAGAACGTCTCTGGTTTTTCTCTCTATGTAACTCAGGAAAAGGTTAACCTGAGAACATAAACTCTCAGTGGATAAATGTGAGGCAGAAAGGTCAAGCAAAGTATTTTATTTGCAGAATAGACTGCTTTCAGAGGAAGGCCAGATGAAAAGGAAATAGATTCCACCAGAGTACTGTGCATGGTGATGTTCTGGGTAGTAACATAGACATAATTCACAACTACTAACATTGAGTTGGAGTCCACTTCAAGTGGCTGTTCTGACATGATGACATAATTACCTGAAGGTTTCTTTCCTGCATTTTGTGCTCTGTGTTTGATTGACAATAAAGGAATTGTTACAGTTTCCTTTAATCTTAAACACCTCTGCCATTTTATTTATGAAAACCTATGATAGCACGAGAGTGGACACCCTCTTCCTTAGTGTATTATCTTCTGTGCTTCTGTTTTGGACTGTATGATTCTCGCAAAAACAGGAAACGCTGGAAACACCCAGCAGGTCAGGCAGCATCTATAGAAAGAGAAACTGAAGGATTAGTGACTTCATCAGAAAGAACTGGCTTCTATTTCCCTGCAGACTTTAATAAGATATTGACTTTACCCTCACAGTATTCCTGGTTGTTGCTGTCTGGGAGTAAACAGGACAAGTACATTAATCCAAGGGAGATACTTGTTTCCTGGTGATAACTAGGTTAATTAAATGCTGCCTCTATCTGTAACTCCTTCCACGGTCACTGGCTTTACGATTCTCAGCACTGTTCCCTCAGGTAGTGTCATCTGCTCATCATCAGTTCTTTTGCTGTCCATTTATTTGTTACAATGAAAACACAATCATTCTTCAAAAGAAGAATAATACATCTGATGAGATACTCACTTAATTCCCCATTGTACAAATGGTTATGAGCTATGTGGTTCTTTAGAAGGAAGAATAGAATGAAGGTCTATAAAATCTGACAATGCAAGCTCTCTCCACTATTAACCATGCACATCAATGTGAGGTTTGATTGAAAACTGGTGGCTTTAATAAAGATGATATTAATTTGAGGATTACCTAGACATGTTAGTCCACCCCGCTGTAAAAGATTTCTCGTGCTCAGGTGACAGGCACTTCCTTGAACAGCGATGTCCACCACAAGAAGAGGAGAACATCTGTTGGATGGTGACTACAGGTCAGAACAGGTCACTTGATTTGAAGTGAATATTAAATCACGTCATATATTACATCCCATGGACTGCACTGCATGATATCCAGGTTTCATTTTTAGCTTGTTGTGAAACAATAGAACATTTTGGATAAGTTGAAAGCACGTGAACTTTGTTGTTAAAATACACCTTGAATGTGATAGCAATGTTATTTAAAAAGTTATCCTGCGTTTGATGCATGGCTTCCTACTGAAACCTGTAGAAGGAACTCGGACGGACGAATGGCCAATTTGTTTCGCTGTCTCTGGTGCAGCAGTGGGTCATGTGCGTGGAGATATTTGGGTAGTGTTTTGACCAGGTGCTGTGCCCCTCTCAGCTCCTCATGCATATCTTTGTGATACCCATTCAATTTTCAAACAATGGAGAAAATAGCAGGAGGGTGAAGTAAAATAAAGTGGCAAATGGGTGGAAAGTCAAGGGAGATTTCCTTTCTGTGCTCTAATTCTGCCTTTAGCAGTTAGGGCACTGAGTGTTTGACCAGAGGCTGGGGAACTCACTGCAGAGAAAAGCCTCGGATCCCTAATTATGACAGGAATTTGAGCTGAGGAAATAGTACACCAGAATTTCACACCTGTTCACAGATTGAATGTCACTGACAACACAAAACATTTTCCGCTCTTGCCTTTTAGTTTCTTTCTCCGAAAATTTTGGGATTTTTAGTTTTTTTTTGGCGTGAGAACCTGAACTATCAGTCATAGATACTTCTGGTTGTGAGGAAGAAAGGGGGAAACAAAGCATTTTATTTACAGGAAGGGCAACTTGCAGTTATAATCGATAGGTCACAACTCTTGCAGCATTTGGTCAATCTTCCTGTTTACATCTGGTGGACAATCAATGAACAGGATAAATTACTCATCCTCAGACTGTCCATGCATTGCAGGCAAAATAAGCTGTAGAGTTTGGCTGTATTTAATTATCTACATAAAATCTGCAAATATTTGTCCCGATGAAGGTTCTCGGCCCAGAGTATCGACAGTTTATTCCTTTCCATAGGTGCTGCCTGACCTGCTGAGTTCCTCAAGCATTTTGTAAGTGTTACTCTGTATATTTTGGCTTGTGCTAGGGTTTATGGAGGAAAGAGTAATAAAGCATCTGTTCAGTTTCAAGCAATTCTTGGACTGGACCATCAATAGAGCAAACCCTTTTGTTGAAGTTCCAAGCTGTTCTTGTTATTGTTTAGGAAGCTGAAGTTTTATCACATTGGGATGTGAGACTTACCTTTCTCAAGCAGCAAAGCATTCTGAACATGGCAAATGCAGAAATCTGGATGAGACATTGGAGAATGTCCAGCTTTGCAAATTACTTGCATTAGCCATCAGCATTAATCAGGCCTGCCACATTTATTGTCTTCGAGTTGCATGCAAAACCAGGCAATTCTCTTGTTATCTCTCGTTCCTTCTCTTCCACAGATGTGAAACTTGTCCTGTAGTAATCTAAGTATAAACCATAAATAAAACGGAATTATTACAAGTCCATTATTGTCTCACGTTTCCACGGCATTTATATTTGACACACCACTACGCCAGGGTTGGAGGTTATTACTGTTAATGCGCTGTCTCTGACTGACTTTGTTGCTGCAGCTTTGTTTACATAGTGTGGGTGAGCTCTCACTTTGTTCTGGGCCCAGCACTGGGGAGGTGGGATGAAGGATGTTGTTTGAGATTACCCTCTGCAGTGCAATGGTTCAAAGAGACTCAGTTCTTTCTTCTATGTTCGTGTTCAGGCTGACGTTTATAGTCTATCCCTCACTGGTCTTAAGCAAAGGTGGGCACAATGATACAGCTCAGAGAGCTGCTGCCCCTAGGTCCAATCCTGACCTCTTGGGATCTCTGTGTGGAGGCTGAAAGTTCTCCCCATGACCGTGTGAGTTTGTCTTCAGTATTCCTATTACTTGTCTTGTTAAAGGGATGTGCAGACAGGTAGGTTAGCTGCCCACTGTCAACTACTGTTAACGTGCAGTGGGTGGCAGAATCCTGGGGGATTGGTGGGGAAAGTGGGGAAAGAACAAAATGTGATTGGTCTAAGATGAAAGTTCAAAGTTCATTTATTATCAAAGTATGCATACATTACAGATTCTTGAGATTCATCTCCTTACAGGCCGATGCAAAACAAAGAAATGCAGAAGAACCCGTTAAGAATAGACCCAATGTGCAGAGAGTAATAAGAACAAATCATGCAAACAATAAACACAAGCAAGCAAATAGTGTTAGTAAGATTAGAGGAGTGCTTGATAATCACTCAGAGTTGGTGGCCTTAGGATTTTCATAATTCCATCAACAAGCATTTTTGATACCATGTGTCCATTTCTATCTCCAAATTCAAAGTACATTTATCATCAAAGTAGGTACACTGTTGTAATCTTGAAATTTGTCCTCTCACAGGCAGCCCCAAAAACAAAGAAACACAATAAAACAGATTTAAAAACCTCACACAGCAAAGATGGTCAAACAGCCAATGTGCAAAATGAAGAACAGGTTGTGCAAATAGTAAAAATGTAAACAAATAACTCACAGAACATAAAAAGCACAGCCCCCAAAAGCCAGTCCCAGCCATGAAGCTGAGGCGAGTGAAGATGGTCCAGGAGCCTGATGGCTGCAGGCCACAGCCATAGAGCCAGTTCAGAGCTCAGGCAAGTGAAAATGGTTTAGGAACCTGATGGCTGCAGGACACAGCCACAAAGCCAGTTTAGAGTTGAGTCGAGTGTCGATGGTTGTAGGCCACAGCCATGAAGTCAGTTCAGTGCTGAGTCGAGTTTCGATGGTTGTAGGCCACAGCCATAGAGTCAGTTCAGTGCTGAGTTGAATGTCGATGCTTGCAGGACCCAGCTGCAGAGTCAGTTCAGTGCTGAGTTGAATGTCGATGGTTGTAGGCCACAGCAGCAGAGTCAGTTCAGTGCTGAGTCGAGTGTCGATGGCTGTAGGCCACAGCTTCAGAGTCAGTTCAGTGCTGAGTCGAGTGTCGATGGTTGTCGGTCACAGCTATGAAGTCAGTTCAGTGCTGAGTCGAGTGTCGATGGTTGTTGGTCACAGCCATGAAGTCAGTTCAGTGCTGAGTCGAGTGTCGATGGTTGTAGGCCACAGCTGCGGAGTCAGTTCAGTGCTGAGTCGAGTGTTGATGGTTGTAGGCCACAGCTGCAGAGTCAGTTCAGTGCTGAGTCGATTGTCGATGAGTTGTAGGCAACAGCCATGAAGTCAGTTCAGTGCTGAGTCGAGTGTCGATGGTTGTAGGCCACAGCTGCAGAGTCAGTTCAGTGCTGAGTTGAATGTCGATGGTTGTAGGCCACAGCCACAAAGCCAGTTCAGTGCTGAGTCGAGTGTCGATGGTTGTAGGCCACAGCTTCAGAGTCAGTTCAGTGCTGAGTCGAGTGTCGATGGTTGTCGGTCACAGCTATGAAGTCAGTTCAGTGCTGAGTCGAGTGTCGATGGTTGTCGGTCACAGCCATGAAGTCAGTTCAGTGCTGAGTCGAGTGTCGATGGTTGTAGGCCACAGCTGCAGAGTCAGTTCAGTGCTGAGTCGAGTGTCGATGGTTGTAGGCCACAGCTGCGGAGTCAGTTCAGTGCTGAGTCGAGTGTCGATGGTTGTAGGCCACAGCTGCAGAGCCTGTTCAGTGCTGTGTCGAGTGTCGATGGTTGTAGACCACAGCTGCGGAGTCAGTTCAGTGCTGAGTCGAGTGTCGATGGTTGTAGGCCACAGTCATGATGTCAGTTCAGTGCTGAGTCGAGGGTCGATGGTTGTAGGCCACAGCTGCAGAGTCAGTTCAGTGCTGAGTCGAGTGTCGATGGTTGTAGGCCACAGCTGCAGAGTCAGTTCAGTGCTAAGTCGAGTGTCGATGGTTGTAGGTCACAGCTGCAGAGTCAGTTCATTGCTGAGTCGAGTGTCGATGGTTGTAGGCCACAGCTGCAGAGTCAGTTCAGTGCTGAGTCGAGTGTCGATGGTTGTAGGCCACAGCTGCCGATTCAGTTCAGTGCTGAGTGGAGTGTCGATGGTTCTTGGCCACAGCTGCGGAGTCAGTTCAGTGCTGAGTCGAGTGTCGATGGTTGTTGGCCAGAGCCATGAAGTCAGTTCAGAGCTGAGTCGAGTGTCGATGGTTGTAGATCACAGCTGCAGAGTCAGTTCAGTGCTGAGTCGAGTGTCGATGGTTGTAGGCCACAGCCATGAAGTCACTTCAGTGCTGAGTCGAGAGTTGATGGCTGTAGGCCAGAGCCAGGAAGTCAGTTCAGTGCTGAGTCAAGAGTAGATGGTTGAAGGCCACAGCCATGAAGTCAGTTCACTGCTGAGTCGAGTGTCGATGGTTGCAGGCCACAGCTGCAGAGTCAGTTCAGTGCTGAGTCGAGTGTCAATGGTTGTAGGCCACAGCTGCCGATTCAGTTCAGTGCTGAGTCGAGTGTCGATGGTTCTTGGCCACAGCTGCAGAGTCAGTTCAGTGCTGAGTCAAGTGTCGATGGTTGTAGGCCACAGCTGCAGAGTCCGTTCAGTGCTGAGTCGAGTGTCGATGGTTGTAGGCCACAGCCATGAAGTCAGTTCAGTGCTGAGTCGAGTGTCGATGGTTGTAGGTCGCAGCCATGAAGTCAGTTCAGTGCTGAGTTGAATGTCGATGGTTGTAGGACCCAGCTGCAGAGTCTGTTCAGTGCTGAGTCGAGTGTCGATTGACACAGGCCACAGCTATGACGTCAGTTCAGTGCTGAGTCGAGGGTCGATGGTCACTGGCCACAGCTGCGAAGTCAGTTCAGTGCTAAGTCGAGTGTCGATGGTTGGATGCCACAGCCATGAAGTCAGTTCAGTGCGGAGTCGACTGTCGATGGTTGTAGGCCACAGCTGCGGAGTCAGTTCAGTGCTGAGTCGAGTGTCGATGGTTGTAGGCCACAGCTTCAGAGTCAGTTCTGCGCTGAGTCGAGTGTCGATGGTTGGATGCCACAGCCATGAAGTCAGTTCAGTGCGGAGTCGACTGTCGATGGTTGTAGGCCACAGCTGCGGAGTCAGTTCAGTGCTGAGTCGAGTGTCGATGGTTGTATGCCACAGCCATGAAGTCAGTTCAGTGCGGAGTCGACTGTCGATGGTTGTAGGCCACAGCTGTGGAGTCAGTTCAGTGCTGAGTCGAGTGCCGATGGTTGTAGGCCACAGATTCAGAGTCAGTTCTGCGCTGAGTCGAGTGTCGATGGTTGAAGGCCACAGCTGCAGAGTCAGTTCAGTGCTGAGTCGACTGTCGATGGTTGTAGGCCACAGCTTCAGAGTCAGTTCTGCGCTGAGTCGAGTGTCGATGGTTCTTGGCCACAGGTGCAGAGTCAGTTCTGTGCTGAGTCGAGTGTCGATTGTTGTAGGCCACAGCTGCAGAGTGAGTTCAGAGCTGAGTCGAGTGTCGATGGTTGTAGGCCACAGCTTCAGAGTCAGTTCTGCGCTGAGTCGAGTGTCGATGGTTCTTGGCCACAGGTGCAGAGTCAGTTCTGTGCTGAGTCGAGTGTCGATTGTTGTAGGCCACAGCTGCAGAGTGAGTTCAGAGCTGAGTCGAGTGTCGATGGTTGTAGGCCACAGCTTCAGAGTCAGTTCTGCGCTGAGTCGAGTGTCGATGGTTGTATGCCACAGCCATGAAGTCAGTTCAGTGCTGAGTCAAGAGTAGATGGTTGAAGGCCACATCTGCAGAGTCAGCTCAGTGCTGAGTCAAGTGTCGATGGTTGAAGGCCACAGCCATGAAGTCAGTTCACTGCTGAGTCGAGTGTCGATGGTTGTAGGCCACAGCCATGAAGTCAGTTCACTGCTGAGTCGAGTGTCGATGGTTCTTGGCCACAGGTGCAGAGTCAGTTCTGTGCTGAGTCGAGTGTCGATTGTTGTAGGCCACAGCTGCAGAGTGAGTTCAGAGCTGAGTCGAGTGTCGATGGTTGTAGGCCACAGGTGCAGAGTCAGTTCAGTGCGGAGTCGACTGTCGATGGTTGTAGGCCACAGCTGTAGAGTCAGTTCAGTGCTGAGTCGAGTGTCGATGGTTGTAGGCCACAGATTCAGAGTCAGTTCTGCGCTGAGTCGAGTGTCGATGGTTGAAGGCCACAGCTGCAGAGTCAGTTCAGTGCTGAGTCGACTGTCGATGGTTGTAGGCCACAGCTTCAGAGTCAGTTCTGCGCTGAGTCGAGTGTCGATGGTTCTTGGCCACAGGTGCAGAGTCAGTTCTGTGCTGAGTCGAGTGTCGATTGTTGTAGGCCACAGCTGCAGAGTGAGTTCAGTGCTGAGTCGAGTGTCGATGGTTGTAGGCCACAGCTTCAGAGTCAGTTCTGCGCTGAGTCGAGTGTCGATGGTTGTATGCCACAGCCATGAAGTCAGTTCAGTGCTGAGTCAAGAGTAGATGGTTGAAGGCCACATCTGCAGAGTCAGTTCAGTGCTGAGTCGAGTGTCGATGGTTGTAGGCCACAGTATTGAAGTCAGTTCAGTGCTGAGTCGAGTGTCGATGGTTGTAGGCCACAGCAATGAAGTCAGTTCAGTGCGGAGTCGACTGTCGATGGTTGTAGGCCACAGCTGTGGAGTCAGTTCAGTGCTGAGTCGAGTGTCGATGGTTGTAGGCCACAGATTCAGAGTCAGTTCTGCGCTGAGTCGAGTGTCGATGGTTGAAGGCCACAGCTGCAGAGTCAGTTCAGTGCTGAGTCGAGTGTCGATGGTTGTAGGCCACAGCTGCAAAGTCAGTTCAGTGCTGAGTCGACTGTCGATGGTTGTAGGCCACAGCTTCAGCGTCAGTTCTGCGCTGAGTCGAGTGTCGATGGTTCTTGGCCACAGGTGCAGAGTCAGTTCTGTGCTGAGTCGAGCGTCGATTGTTGTAGGCCACAGCTGCAGAGTGAGTTCAGAGCTGAGTCGAGTGTCGATGGTTGTAGGCCACAGCTTCAGAGTCAGTTCTGCGCTGAGTCGAGTGTCGATGGTTGTATGCCACAGCCATGAAGTCAGTTCAGTGCTGAGTCAAGAGTAGATGGTTGAAGGCCACATCTGCAGAGTCAGCTCAGTGCTGAGTCAAGTGTCGATGGTTGTAGGCCACAGTATTGAAGTCAGTTCAGTGCTGAGTCGAGTGTCGATGGTTGTAGGCCACAGCAATGAAGTCAGTTCAGTGCTGAGTCGAGTGTCGATGGTTGTAGGCCTCAGCTGCAGTGTCAGTTCAGTGCTGAGTCGAGTGTCGATGGTTGTAGGCCACAGCTGCAGAGTCAGTTCAGTGCTGAGTCGAGTGTCATTGGTTGTAGGCAACAGCCATGAAGTCAGTTCAGTGCTGAGTCGAGTGTCGATGGTTGTAGGCCACAGCCATGAAGTCAGTTCAGTGCTGAGTCGAGTGTCGATGGTTGTAGGCCACAGCCATGAAGTCAGTTCAGTGCTGGGTCGAGTGTTGATTGTTGTAGGCCAGAGCTGCAGGGTCAGTTCAGTGCTGAGTCGAGTGTCGGAGGTTGCAGGCCTCAGCCATGAAGTCAGTTCAGTGCTGAGTCGAGTGTCGATGGTTGTAGGCCACAGCCATGAAGTCAGTTCAGTGCTGAGTCGAGAGTAGATGGTTGAAGGCCACATCTGCAGAGTCAGCTCAGTGCTGAGTCAAGTGTCGATGGTTGTAGGCCACAGTATTGAAGTCAGTTCAGTGCTGAGTCGAGTGTCGATGGTTGTAGGCCACAGCAATGAAGTCAGTTCAGTGCTGAGTCGAGTGTCGATGGTTGTAGGCCTCAGCTGCAGTGTCAGTTCAGTGCTGAGTCGAGTGTCGATGGTTGTAGGCCACAGCTGCAGAGTCAGTTCAGTGCTGAGTTGAGTGTCATTGGTTGTAGGCAACAGCCATGAAGTCAGTTCAGTGCTGAGTCGAGTGTCGATGGTTGTAGGCCACAGCCATGAAGTCAGTTCAGTGCTGAGTCGAGTGTCGATGGTTGTAGGCCACAGCCATGAAGTCAGTTCAGTGCTGAGTCGAGTGTCGGAGGTTGCAGGCCTCAGCCATGAAGTCAGTTCAGTGCTGAGTCAAGTGTCGATGGTTGTAGGTCACAGCCATGAAGTCAGTTCAGTGCTGAGTCGAGTGTCGATGGTTGTGGGCCACAGCCATGATGTCAGTTCAGTGCTGAGTCGTGTGCCAATGGTTGTAGGCCACAGCTGCAGAGTCAGTTCAATGCTGTCGAGTGTCAATGATTGTAAGCAACAGCCCTGAAGTCAGTTCAATGCTGAGTCGAGTGTTGATGGTTGTAGGCCGCAGCCACAAAACCAGTTCAGCGCTGTGTCAAGGGTCGATGGTTGTAGGCCACAGCTGCAGAGTCATTTCAGTGCTGAGACGAGTGTCGATGGTTGTAGGTCACAGCTGCAGAGTCAGTTCAGTGCTGTGTCGAGAGTCGATGGTTGTAGGCCACAGCTGCAGTGTCAGTTCAGTGCTGAGTCGAGTGTCGATGGTTGTAGGCCACAGCTGTAGAGTCAGTTCAGTGCTGAGTCGAGTGTCGATGGTTGTAGGCCACAGCCATGAAGTCAGTTCAGTGCTGAGTCAAGAGTTGTTGGTTGTAGGCCACAGCTGCAGAGGCAGTTCACTGCAGAGTCGAGTGTCGACGGTTCTAGGCCACAGCCATGAAGTCAGTTCACTGCTGAGTCGAGTGTCGATGGTTGTAGGCCACAGCTGCAGAGTCAGTTCTGTGCTGAGACGAGTGCCGATGGTTGTAGGCCACAGCCATGAAGTCAATTCAGTGCTGAGTCGATTGTCGATGGTTGTAGGCCGCAGCCATGAAGTCAGTTCAGTGCTGAGTCGAGTGTCGATGGTTGTAGGCCGCAGCCATGATGTCAGTTCAGTGCTGAGTCGAGTGTCGATGGTTGTAGGCCACAGCCATGATGTCAGTTCAGTGCTGAGTCGAGTGTCGATGGTTGTAGGCCGCAGCCATGAAGTCAGTTCAGTGCTGAGTCGAGTGTCGATGGTTGTAGGCCACAGCCATGAAGTCAGTTCAGTGCTGGGTCGAGTGTTGATGCTTGTAGGCCACAGCTGCAGAGTCAGTTCAGTGCTGAGTCGAGTGTCGATGGTTGTAGGCCACAGCTGAAGTGTCAGTTCAGTGCTGAGTCGAGTGTCGTTGGTTGTAGGCCACAGCTGCAGATTCATTTCAGTGCTGAGTCGAGTGTCGATGGTTGTAGGCCACATCTCCAGATTCAGTTCAATGCTGAGTCGAGTGTCGACGGTTCTAGGCCACAACCATGAAGTCAGTTCAATGCTGTCGAGTGTGGATGGTTGTCGGTCACAGCTATGAAGTCAGTTCAGTGCTGAATCGAGTGTCGATGGTTGCAGGTCACAGCCATGACGTCAGTTCAGTGTTGAGTTGAGTGTCGATGGTTGTAGGTCACAGCCATGAAGTCAGTTCAGTGCTGAGTCGAGTGTCGATGGTTGTAGGCCACAGCCATGATGTGTGGTCAGTGCTGAGTCGAGAGTCGATGGTTGTAGGCCACAGATGCAGAGTCAGTTCAATGCTGAGTCTCGTGTCAATGATTGTAGGCAATAGCCATGAAGTCAGTTCAGTGCTTAGTCGAGTGTTGATGGTTGTAGGCCACAGCCACAAAACCAGTTCATCGCTGAGTCAAGGGTCGATGGTTGTTGGCCACATCTGCAGAGTCAGCTCAGTGCTGAGTCAAGTGTCGATGGTTGTAGACCACAGCTGCAGAGTCAGTTCAGTGCTGAGTCGAGTGTTGATGGTTGTAGACCTCAGCAATGAAGTCAGCTCAGTGCCGTGTCTAGTGTCGATGGTTGTAGGCCACCGCTGCAGATTCAGTTCAGTGCTGAGTCGAGTGTCGAAGGTTGTAGGCCACAGCCATGAAGTCAGTTCAGTGCTGAGTCGAGTGTCGATGGCTGTAGGCCACAGCTGCAGAGTCAGCTCAGTGCTGAGTCGAGTGTCGATGGTTGTAGACCACAGCTGCAGAGTCTGTTCAGTGCTGAGTCGCGTGTCGATGGATGTAGGTCACTGCTGCCGACTCAGTTAAGTGCTGAGTTGAGTGTCATTGGTTGTAGGCAACAGCTGCAGAGGCAGTTCACTGCTGAGTCGAATGTCGACGGTTCTAGGCCACAGCCATGAAGTCAGTTCAGTGCAGAGTCGAGTGTCGATGGTTGCCTGCCACAGCCATGAAGTCAGTTCAGTGCTGAGACGAGTGCCGATGGTTGTAGACCACAGCAATGAAGTCAGCTCAGTGCTGAGTCGAGTGTCGATGGTTGTAGACCACAGCTGCAGAGTCAGTTCACTGCTGTCGAGTGTCAATGATTGTAAGCAACAGCCCTGAAGTCAGTTCAATGCTGAGTCGAGTGTTGATGGTTGTAGGCCGCAACCACAAAACCAGTTCAGCGCTGAGTCAAGGGTCGATGGTTGTAGGCCACAGATGCAGAGTCAGTTCATTGTTGAGACGAGTGTCGATGGTTGTAGGTTACAGCTGCAGAGTCAGTTCAAGGCTGAGTCGAGTGTCAATGATTGTAGGCAACAGCCATAAAGTCAGTTCAATGCTGAGTCGAGTGTCGATGGTTGTAGGCCACAGCTGCAGAGTCAGTTCAGTGCTGAGTCGAGTGTCATTGGTTGTAGGCAACAGCCATGAAGTCAGTTCAGTGCTGAGTCGAGTTTCGATGGTTGTAGGCCACAGCCATGAAGTCAGTTCAGTGCTGAGTCGAGTGTCGATGGTTGTAGGCCACAGCTGCAGTGTCAGTTCAGTGCTGAGTCGAGTGTCGATGGTTGTAGGCCACAGCTGCAGAATCAGTTCAGTGCTGAGTCGAGTGTAATTGGTTGTAGGCAACAGCCATGAAGTCAGTTCAGTGCTGAGTAGAGTGTCGATGGTTGTAGGCCACAGATGCAGAGTGAGTTCAATGCTGAGTCTTGTGTCAATGATTGTAGGCAACAGCAATGATGTCAGTTCAGTGCTTAGTCGAGTGTTAATGGTTGTAGGCCACAGCCACAAAACCAGTTCATCGCTGAGTCAAGGGTCGATGGTTGTAGGCCACATCTGCAGAGTCAGCTGAGTGCTGAGTAAAGTGTCGATGGTTTTAGACCACAGCTGCAGAGTCAGTTCAGTGCTGAGTCGAGTGTCGATGGTTGTAGGCCACAGCCATGAATTCAGTTCAGTGCTGAGTCGAGTGTTGATGGTTGTAGGCCACAGATGCAGAGTCAGTTCAATGCTGAGTCTAGTGTCAATGATTGTAGGCAACAGCCATGAAGTCAGTTCAGTGCTTAGTCGAGTGTTGATCGTTGTAGGCCACAGCCACAAAACCACTTCATCGCTGAGTCAATGGTCGATGGTTGTAGACCACAGCTTCAGAGTCAGTTCAGTGCTGAGGCGAGTGTCGATGGTTGTAGGCCACAGCAATGAAGTCAGTTCAGTGCTGAGTCGAGTGTCGATGGTTGTAGGCCAGTGCTGCAGAGTCAGTTCAGTGCTGAGCCGAGTGTCGATGGTTGTAGGCCACAGACATGAAGTCAGTTCAGTGCTGAGTCGAGTGTCGATGGTTGTAGGCCACCGCTGCAGAGTCAGTTCAGTGTTGAGATGAGTGTCGATGGTTGTAGGCCACAGCCATGAAGTCAGTTCAGAGCTGAGTCGAGTGTCGATGGTTTAGGCCACAGCCATGAAGTCAGTTCAGTGCTGAGTCGAGTGTCGATGGTTGTAGGCCACAGCCATGAAGTCAGTTCAGTGCTGAGTCGAGTGTTGATGGTTGTAGGCCGCAACCACAAAACCAGTTCAGCGCTGAGTCAAGGGTCGATGGTTGTAGGCCACAGATGCAGAGTCAGTTCATTGTTGAGACGAGTGTCGATGGTTGTAGGTTACAGCTGCAGAGTCAGTTCAAGGCTGAGTCGAGTGTCAATGATTGTAGGCAACAGCCATAAAGTCAGTTCAATGCTGAGTCGAGTGTCGATGGTTGTAGGTCACAGCTGCAGAGTCAGTTCAGTGCTGAGTCGAGTGTCATTGGTTGTAGGCAACAGCCATGAAGTCAGTTCAGTGCTGAGTCGAGTTTCGATGGTTGTAGGCCACAGCCATGAAGTCAGTTCAGTGCTGAGTCGAGTGTCGATGGTTGTAGGCCACAGCTGCAGTGTCAGTTCAGTGCTGAGTCGAGTGTCGATGGTTGTAGGCCACAGCTGCAGAATCAGTTCAGTGCTGAGTCGAGTGTAATTGGTTGTAGGCAACAGCCATGAAGTCAGTTCAGTGCTGAGTCGAGTGTCGATGGTTGTAGGCCACAGATGCAGAGTGAGTTCAATGCTGAGTCTTGTGTCAATGATTGTAGGCAACAGCAATGATGTCAGTTCAGTGCTTAGTCGAGTGTTAATGGTTGTAGGCCACAGCCACAAAACCAGTTCATCGCTGAGTCAAGGGTCGATGGTTGTAGGCCACATCTGCAGAGTCAGCTGAGTGCTGAGTAAAGTGTCGATGGTTTTAGACCACAGCTGCAGAGTCAGTTCAGTGCTGAGTCGAGTGTCGATGGTTGTAGGCCACAGCCATGAATTCAGTTCAGTGCTGAGTCGAGTGTTGATGGTTGTAGGCCACAGATGCAGAGTCAGTTCAATGCTGAGTCTAGTGTCAATGATTGTAGGCAACAGCCATGAAGTCAGTTCAGTGCTTAGTCGAGTGTTGATCGTTGTAGGCCACAGCCACAAAACCACTTCATCGCTGAGTCAATGGTCGATGGTTGTAGACCACAGCTTCAGAGTCAGTTCAGTGCTGAGGCGAGTGTCGATGGTTGTAGGCCACAGCAATGAAGTCAGTTCAGTGCTGAGTCGAGTGTCGATGGTTGTAGGCCAGTGCTGCAGAGTCAGTTCAGTGCTGAGCCGAGTGTCGATGGTTGTAGGCCACAGACATGAAGTCAGTTCAGTGCTGAGTCGAGTGTCGATGGTTGTAGGCCACCGCTGCAGAGTCAGTTCAGTGTTGAGATGAGTGTCGATGGTTGTAGGCCACAGCCATGAAGTCAGTTCAGAGCTGAGTCGAGTGTCGATGGTTTAGGCCACAGCCATGAAGTCAGTTCAGTGCTGAGTCGAGTGTCGATGGTTGTAGGCCACAGCCATGAAGTCAGTTCAGTGCTGAGTCGAGTGTCGATGGTTGTAGGCCACAGCTGCAGAGTCAGTTCAGTGCTGAGTCTAGTGTCAATGATTGTAGGCCACAGGCATGAAGTCAGTTCAGTGGTGAGTCGAGTTTCGATGGTTTAGGCCACAGATGCAGAGTCAGTTCAATGCTGAGTCTTGTGTCAATGATTGTAGGCAACAGCAATGATGTCAGTTCAGTGCTGAGTCGAGTGTCGATGGTTGTAGGCCACAGCCATGAATTCAGTTCAGTGCTGAGTCGAGTGTCGATGGTTGTAGGCCACAGATGCAGAGTCAGTTCAATGCTGAGTCTAGTGTCAATGATTGTAGGCAACAGCCATGAAGTCAGTTCAGTGCTTAGTCGAGTGTTGATGGTTGTAGGCCACAGCCAGAAAACCAGTTCATCGCTGAGTCAAGGGTCAATGGTTGTAGACCACAGCTGCAGAGTCAGTTCAGTGCTGAGTCGAGTGTCGATGGTTGTAGGCCACAGCAATGAAGTCAGTTCAGTGCTGAGTCGAGTGTCGATGGTTGTAGGCCACAGCTGCAGAGTCAGTTCAGTGCTGAGCCGAGTGTCGATGGTTGTAGGCCACAGATATGAAGTCAGTTGAGTGCTGAGTCGAGTGTCGATTGTTGTAGGCCACCGCTGCAGAGTCAGTTCAGTGCTGAGATGAGTGTCGATGGTTGTAGGCCACAGCCATGAAGTCAGTTCAGTGCTGAGTCGAGTGTCGATGGTTTAGGCCACAGCCATGAAGTCAGTTCAGTGCTGAGTCGAGTGTCGATGGTTGTGGGCCACAGCCATGAAGTCAGTTCAGTGCTGAGTCGAGTGTCGATGGTTGTAGGCCACAGCCATGAAGTCAGTTCAGTGCTGAGTCGAGTGTCGATGGTTGTAGGCCACAGCCATGAAGTCAGTTCAGTGCTGAGTCGAGTGTCGATGGTTTAGGCCACAGCTGCAGAGTCAGTTCAGTGCTGAGTCGAGTGTCATTGGTTGTAGGCAACAGCCATGAAGTCAGTTCAGTGCTGAGTCGAGTGTCGATGGTTGTAGGCCACAGCTGCAGAGTCAGTTCAATGCTGAGTCTAGTGTCAATGGTTGCAGGCCACAGCCATGAAGTCAGTTCATTGCTGAGTCGAGTGCCGATGGTTGTAGGCCACAGCTGCAGTGTCAGTTCAGTGCTGAGTCGAGTGTCGATGGTTGTAGGCCACAGCTGCAGATTCATTTCAGTGCTGAGTCGAGTGTCGATGGTTGTAGGCCACAGCCATGAAATCAGTTCAGTGCTGAGATGAGTGTCGATGGTTTAGGCCACAGCTGCAGAGTCAGTTCAGTGCTGAGTCGAGTGTCATTGGTTGTAGGCAACAGCCATGAAGTCAGTTCAGTGCTGAGTCGAGTGTTGATGGTTGTAGGCCACAGCCATGAAGTCAGTTCAGTGCTGAGTCGAGTGTCGATGGTTGTAGGCCACAGATGCAGAGTCAGTTCAATGCTGAGTCTTGTGTCAATGATTGTAGGCAACAGCAATGATGTCAGTTCAGTGCTTAGTCGAGTGTTAATGGTTGTAGGCCACAGCCACAAAACCAGTTCATCGCTGAGTCAAGGGTCGATGGTTGTAGGCCACATCTGCAGAGTCAGTTCAGTGCTGAGTTGAGTGTCGATGGTTGTAGGCCACAGCCATGATGTCAGTTCTGTGCTGAGTCGAGTGTCGATGGTTGTAGGCCGCAGCCATGAAGTCAGTTCAGTGCTGAGTCGAGTGTCGATGGTTGTAGGCCACAGCCATGAAGTCAGTTCAGTGCTGAGTCGAGTGTTGATGGTTGTAGGCCACAGCTGCAGAGTCAGTTCAATGCTGAGTCAAGTGTCGATGGTTGTAGGCAACAGCCATGAAGTCAATTCTGTGCTGAGTCGAATGTCGAAGGTTGTAGGTCACAGCCATGAAGTCAGTTCAGTGCTGAGTCGAGTGTCGATGGTTGTAGGCCACAGCTGCAGTGTCAGTTCAGTGCTGAGTCGAGTGTCGATGGTTGTAGGCCACAGCTGCAGATTGATTTCAGTGCTGAGTTGAGTGTCGATGGTTGTAGGCCACATCTCCAGATTCAGTTCAGTGCTGAGTCGAGTGTCGACGGTTCTAGGCCAGAACCATGAAGTCAGTTCAGTGCTGAGTCGAGTGTCGATGGCTGTAGGCCACAGCCATGAAGTCAGTTCAGTGCTGAGTCAAGTGTCAATGATTGTAGGCAATAGCCATGAAGTCAGTTCAGTGCTTAGTCGAGTGTTGATGGTTGTAGGCCACAGCCATGATGTCAGTTCAGTGCTGAGTCGAGTGTCGATGGTTGTAGGCCGCAGCCATGAAGTCAGTTCAGTGCTGAGTCGAGTGTCGATGGTTGTAGGTCACAGCCATGAAGTCAGTTCAGTGCTGAGTCGAGTGTCGATGGTTGTAGGCCACAGCCATGAAGTCAGTTCAGTGCTGAGTCGAGTGTCGATAGTTGTAGGCCACAGGAATGATGTCAGTTCAGTGCTGAGTCGAGTGTCATTGGTTGTAGGCAAAAGCCATGAAGTCAGTTCAGTGCTGAGTCGAGTGTCGATGGTTGTAGGCCACAGCCATGAAGTCAGTTCAGTGCTGAGTCGAGTGTCGATGGTTGTAGGCCACAGCCATGAAGTCAGTTCAGTGCTGAGTCAAGTGTCAATGATTGTAGGCAATAGCCATGAAGTCAGTTCAGTGCTTAGTCGAGTGTTGATGGTTGTAGGCCACAGCCATGATGTCAGTTCAGTGCTGAGTCGAGTGTCGATGGTTGTAGGCCGCAGCCATGAAGTCAGTTCAGTGCTGAGTCGAGTGTCGATGGTTGTAGGTCACAGCCATGAAGTCAGTTTAGTGCTGAGTCGAGTGTCGATGGTTGTAGGCCACAGCCATGAAGTCAGTTCAGTGCTGAGTCGAGTGTCGATGGTTGTAGGCCACAGGAATGAAGTCAGTTCAGTGCTGAGTCGAGTGTCATTGGTTGTAGGCAAAAGCCATGAAGTCAGTTCAGTGCTGAGTCGAGTGTCGATGGTTGTAGGCCACAGCCATGAAGTCAGTTCAGTGCTGAGTCGAGTGTCGATGGTTGTAGGCCACAGCTGCAGAGTCAGTTCAGTGCTGAGTCGAGTGTCATCGGTTGTAGGCCACAGCCATGAATTCAGTTCAGTGCTGAGTCGAGTGTCGATGGTTGTCGGCCACAGATGCAGAGTCAGTTCAATGCTGAGACTAGTGTCAATGATTGTAGGCAACAGCCATGAAGTCAGTTCAGTGCTGAGTCGAGTGTTGATGGTTGTAGACCACAGCCACAAAACCAGTTCATCGCTGAGTCAAGGGTCGATGGTTCTAGGCCACATCTGCAGAGTCAGCTCAGTGCTGAGTCAAGTGTCGATGGTTGTAGACCACAGCTGCAGAGTCAGTTCAAGGCTGAGTCGAGTGTCAATGATTGTAGGCAACAGCCATAAAGTCCGTTCAATGCTGAGTCGAGTGTCGATGGTTGTAGGCCACAGCTGCAGAGTCAGTTCAGTGCTGAGTCGAGTGTCATTGGTTGTAGGCAACAGCCATGAAGTCAGTTCAGTGCTGAGTCCAGTGTCGATGGTTGTAGGCCACAGCCATGAAGTCAGTTCAGTGCTGAGTCGAGTGTCGATGGTTGTAGGCCACATCAGCAGTGTCAGTTCAGTGCTGAGTCGAGTGTCGATGGTTGTAGGCCACAGCTGCAGAGTCAGTTCAGTGCTGAGTCGAGTGTCGATGGTTGTTGGCCACAGCCATGAAGTCAGTTCAGTGCTGAGTCGAGTGTCGATGGTTGTAGGCCACAGCTGCAGAGTCAGCTCAGTGCTGAGTCGAGTGTCGATGGTTGTAGACCACAGCTGCAGAGTCTGTTCAGTGCTGAGTCGCGTGTCGATTGATGTAGGTCACTGCTGCCGACTCAGTTAAGTGTTGAGTCGAGTGTCATTGGTTGTAGGCAACAGCTGCAGAGGCAGTTCACTGCTGAGTCGAATGTCGACGGTTCTAGGCCACAGCCATGAAATCAGTTCAGTGCAGAGTCGAGTGTCGATGGTTGCCTGCCACAGCCATGAAGTCAGTTCAGTGCTGAGACGAGTGCCGATGGTTGTAGACCACAGCAATGAAGTCAGCTCAGTGCTGAGTCGAGTGTCGATGGTTGTAGACCACAGCTGCAGAGTCAGTTCACTGCTGTCGAGTGTCAATGATTGTAAGCAACAGCCCTGAAGTCAGTTCAATGCTGAGTCGAGTGTTGATGGTTGTAGGCCGCAACCACAAAACCAGTTCAGCGCTGAGTCAAGGGTCGATGGTTGTAGGCCACAGATGCAGAGTCAGTTCATTGTTGAGACGAGTGTCGATGGTTGTAGGTTACAGCTGCAGAGTCAGTTCAAGGCTGAGTCGAGTGTCAATGATTGTAGGCAACAGCCATAAAGTCAGTTCAATGCTGAGTCAAGGGTCGATGGTTGTAGGCCACATCTGCAGAGTCAGCTGAGTGCTGAGTAAAGTGTCGATGGTTTTAGACCACAGCTGCAGAGTCAGTTCAGTGCTGAGTCGAGTGTCGATGGTTGTAGGCCACAGCCATGAATTCAGTTCAGTGCTGAGTCGAGTGTTGATGGTTGTAGGCCACAGATGCAGAGTCAGTTCAATGCTGAGTCTAGTGTCAATGATTGTAGGCAACAGCCATGAAGTCAGTTCAGTGCTTAGTCGAGTGTTGATCGTTGTAGGCCACAGCCACAAAACCACTTCATCGCTGAGTCAAGGGTCGATGGTTGTAGACCACAGCTTCAGAGTCAGTTCAGTGCTGAGGCGAGTGTCGATGGTTGTAGGCCACAGCAATGAAGTCAGTTCAGTGCTGAGTCGAGTGTCGATGGTTGTAGGCCAGTGCTGCAGAGTCAGTTCAGTGCTGAGCCGAGTGTCGATGGTTGTAGGCCACAGACATGAAGTCAGTTCAGTGCTGAGTCGAGTGTCGATGGTTGTAGGCCACCGCTGCAGAGTCAGTTCAGTGTTGAGATGAGTGTCGATGGTTGTAGGCCACAGCCATGAAGTCAGTTCAGAGCTGAGTCGAGTGTCGATGGTTTAGGCCACAGCCATGAAGTCAGTTCAGTGCTGAGTCGAGTGTCGATGGTTGTAGGCCACAGCCATGAAGTCAGTTCAGTGCTGAGTCGAGTGTCGATGGTTGTAGGCCACAGCTGCAGAGTCAGTTCAGTGCTGAGTCTAGTGTCAATGATTGTAGGCCACAGGCATGAAGTCAGTTCAGTGGTGAGTCGAGTTTCGATGGTTTAGGCCACAGATGCAGAGTCAGTTCAATGCTGAGTCTTGTGTCAATGATTGTAGGCAACAGCAATGATGTCAGTTCAGTGCTTAGTCGAGTGTTAATGGTTGTAGGCCACAGCCACAAAACCAGTTCATCGCTGAGTCAAGGGTCGATGGTTGTAGGCCACATCTGCAGAGTCAGCTCAGTGCTGAGTAAAGTGTCGATGGTTTTAGACCACAGCTGCAGAGTCAGTTCAGTGCTGAGTCGAGTGTCGATGGTTGTAGGCCACAGCCATGAAGTCAGTTCAGTGCTGAGTCGAGTGTCGATGGTTGTAGGCCACAGCTGCAGAGTCAGCTCAGTGCTGAGTCGAGTGTCGATGGTTGTAGACCACAGCTGCAGAGTCTGTTCAGTGCTGAGTCGCGTGTCGATTGATGTAGGTCACTGCTGCCGACTCAGTTAAGTGTTGAGTCGAGTGTCATTGGTTGTAGGCAACAGCTGCAGAGGCAGTTCACTGCTGAGTCGAATGTCGACGGTTCTAGGCCACAGCCATGAAATCAGTTCAGTGCAGAGTCGAGTGTCGATGGTTGCCTGCCACAGCCATGAAGTCAGTTCAGTGCTGAGACGAGTGCCGATGGTTGTAGACCACAGCAATGAAGTCAGCTCAGTGCTGAGTCGAGTGTCGATGGTTGTAGACCACAGCTGCAGAGTCAGTTCACTGCTGTCGAGTGTCAATGATTGTAAGCAACAGCCCTGAAGTCAGTTCAATGCTGAGTCGAGTGTTGATGGTTGTAGGCCGCAACCACAAAACCAGTTCAGCGCTGAGTCAAGGGTCGATGGTTGTAGGCCACAGATGCAGAGTCAGTTCATTGTTGAGACGAGTGTCGATGGTTGTAGGTTACAGCTGCAGAGTCAGTTCAAGGCTGAGTCGAGTGTCAATGATTGTAGGCAACAGCCATAAAGTCAGTTCAATGCTGAGTCGAGTGTCGATGGTTGTAGGCCACAGCTGCAGAGTCAGTTCAGTGCTGAGTCGAGTGTCATTGGTTGTAGGCAACAGCCATGAAGTCAGTTCAGTGCTGAGTCGAGTTTCGATGGTTGTAGGCCACAGCCATGAAGTCAGTTCAGTGCTGAGTCGAGTGTCGATGGTTGTAGGCCACAGCTGCAGTGTCAGTTCAGTGCTGAGTCGAGTGTCGATGGTTGTAGGCCACAGCTGCAGAATCAGTTCAGTGCTGAGTCGAGTGTAATTGGTTGTAGGCAACAGCCATGAAGTCAGTTCAGTGCTGAGTAGAGTGTCGATGGTTGTAGGCCACAGATGCAGAGTGAGTTCAATGCTGAGTCTTGTGTCAATGATTGTAGGCAACAGCAATGATGTCAGTTCAGTGCTTAGTCGAGTGTTAATGGTTGTAGGCCACAGCCACAAAACCAGTTCATCGCTGAGTCAAGGGTCGATGGTTGTAGGCCACATCTGCAGAGTCAGCTGAGTGCTGAGTAAAGTGTCGATGGTTTTAGACCACAGCTGCAGAGTCAGTTCAGTGCTGAGTCGAGTGTCGATGGTTGTAGGCCACAGCCATGAATTCAGTTCAGTGCTGAGTCGAGTGTTGATGGTTGTAGGCCACAGATGCAGAGTCAGTTCAATGCTGAGTCTAGTGTCAATGATTGTAGGCAACAGCCATGAAGTCAGTTCAGTGCTTAGTCGAGTGTTGATCGTTGTAGGCCACAGCCACAAAACCACTTCATCGCTGAGTCAATGGTCGATGGTTGTAGACCACAGCTTCAGAGTCAGTTCAGTGCTGAGGCGAGTGTCGATGGTTGTAGGCCACAGCAATGAAGTCAGTTCAGTGCTGAGTCGAGTGTCGATGGTTGTAGGCCAGTGCTGCAGAGTCAGTTCAGTGCTGAGCCGAGTGTCGATGGTTGTAGGCCACAGACATGAAGTCAGTTCAGTGCTGAGTCGAGTGTCGATGGTTGTAGGCCACCGCTGCAGAGTCAGTTCAGTGTTGAGATGAGTGTCGATGGTTGTAGGCCACAGCCATGAAGTCAGTTCAGAGCTGAGTCGAGTGTCGATGGTTTAGGCCACAGCCATGAAGTCAGTTCAGTGCTGAGTCGAGTGTCGATGGTTGTAGGCCACAGCCATGAAGTCAGTTCAGTGCTGAGTCGAGTGTTGATGGTTGTAGGCCGCAACCACAAAACCAGTTCAGCGCTGAGTCAAGGGTCGATGGTTGTAGGCCACAGATGCAGAGTCAGTTCATTGTTGAGACGAGTGTCGATGGTTGTAGGTTACAGCTGCAGAGTCAGTTCAAGGCTGAGTCGAGTGTCAATGATTGTAGGCAACAGCCATAAAGTCAGTTCAATGCTGAGTCGAGTGTCGATGGTTGTAGGTCACAGCTGCAGAGTCAGTTCAGTGCTGAGTCGAGTGTCATTGGTTGTAGGCAACAGCCATGAAGTCAGTTCAGTGCTGAGTCGAGTTTCGATGGTTGTAGGCCACAGCCATGAAGTCAGTTCAGTGCTGAGTCGAGTGTCGATGGTTGTAGGCCACAGCTGCAGTGTCAGTTCAGTGCTGAGTCGAGTGTCGATGGTTGTAGGCCACAGCTGCAGAATCAGTTCAGTGCTGAGTCGAGTGTAATTGGTTGTAGGCAACAGCCATGAAGTCAGTTCAGTGCTGAGTCGAGTGTCGATGGTTGTAGGCCACAGATGCAGAGTGAGTTCAATGCTGAGTCTTGTGTCAATGATTGTAGGCAACAGCAATGATGTCAGTTCAGTGCTTAGTCGAGTGTTAATGGTTGTAGGCCACAGCCACAAAACCAGTTCATCGCTGAGTCAAGGGTCGATGGTTGTAGGCCACATCTGCAGAGTCAGCTGAGTGCTGAGTAAAGTGTCGATGGTTTTAGACCACAGCTGCAGAGTCAGTTCAGTGCTGAGTCGAGTGTCGATGGTTGTAGGCCACAGCCATGAATTCAGTTCAGTGCTGAGTCGAGTGTTGATGGTTGTAGGCCACAGATGCAGAGTCAGTTCAATGCTGAGTCTAGTGTCAATGATTGTAGGCAACAGCCATGAAGTCAGTTCAGTGCTTAGTCGAGTGTTGATCGTTGTAGGCCACAGCCACAAAACCACTTCATCGCTGAGTCAATGGTCGATGTTTGTAGACCACAGCTTCAGAGTCAGTTCAGTGCTGAGGCGAGTGTCGATGGTTGTAGGCCACAGCAATGAAGTCAGTTCAGTGCTGAGTCGAGTGTCGATGGTTGTAGGCCAGTGCTGCAGAGTCAGTTCAGTGCTGAGCCGAGTGTCGATGGTTGTAGGCCACAGACATGAAGTCAGTTCAGTGCTGAGTCGAGTGTCGATGGTTGTAGGCCACCGCTGCAGAGTCAGTTCAGTGTTGAGATGAGTGTCGATGGTTGTAGGCAACAGCCATGAAGTCAGTTCAGTGCTGAGTCGAGTGTCGATGGTTGTAGGCCACAGCCATGAAGTCAGTTCAGAGCTGAGTCGAGTGTCGATGGTTTAGGCCACAGCCATGAAG
This sequence comes from Hypanus sabinus, assembly GCF_030144855.1. NCBI lineage: Eukaryota > Metazoa > Chordata > Chondrichthyes > Myliobatiformes > Dasyatidae > Hypanus > Hypanus sabinus. The sequence goes on from NC_082720.1 coordinate 19,992,918, forward strand.
TCAGTTCAGTGCTGAGTCGAGTGTCGATGGTTGTAGGCCACAGCCATGAAGTCAGTTCAGTGCTGAGTCGAGTGTCGATGGTTGTAGGCCACAGCTGCAGAGTCAGTTCAGTGCTGAGTCTAGTGTCAATGATTGTAGGCCACAGGCATGAAGTCAGTTCAGTGGTGAGTCGAGTTTCGATGGTTTAGGCCACAGATGCAGAGTCAGTTCAATGCTGAGTCTTGTGTCAATGATTGTAGGCAACAGCAATGATATCAGTTCAGTGCTGAGTCGAGTGTCGATGGTTGTAGGCCACAGCCATGAATTCAGTTCAGTGCTGAGTCGAGTGTCGATGGTTGTAGGCCACAGATGCAGAGTCAGTTCAATGCTGAGTCTAGTGTCAATGATTGTAGGCAACAGCCATGAAGTCAGTTCAGTGCTTAGTCGAGTGTTGATGGTTGTAGGCCACAGCCAGAAAACCAGTTCATCGCTGAGTCAAGGGTCAATGGTTGTAGACCACAGCTGCAGAGTCAGTTCAGTGCTGAGTCGAGTGTCGATGGTTGTAGGCCACAGCAATGAAGTCAGTTCAGTGCTGAGTCGAGTGTCGATGGTTGTAGGCCACATCTGCAGAGTCAGCTCAGTGCTGAGTAAAGTGTCGATGGTTTTAGACCACAGCTGCAGAGTCAGTTCAGTGCTGAGTCGAGTGTCGATGGTTGTAGGCCACAGCCATGAAGTCAGTTCAGTGCTGAGTCGAGTGTCGATGGTTGTAGGCCACAGCTGCAGAGTCAGCTCAGTGCTGAGTCGAGTGTCGATGGTTGTAGACCACAGCTGCAGAGTCTGTTCAGTGCTGAGTCGCGTGTCGATTGATGTAGGTCACTGCTGCCGACTCAGTTAAGTGTTGAGTCGAGTGTCATTGGTTGTAGGCAACAGCTGCAGAGGCAGTTCACTGCTGAGTCGAATGTCGACGGTTCTAGGCCACAGCCATGAAATCAGTTCAGTGCAGAGTCGAGTGTCGATGGTTGCCTGCCACAGCCATGAAGTCAGTTCAGTGCTGAGACGAGTGCCGATGGTTGTAGACCACAGCAATGAAGTCAGCTCAGTGCTGAGTCGAGTGTCGATGGTTGTAGACCACAGCTGCAGAGTCAGTTCACTGCTGTCGAGTGTCAATGATTGTAAGCAACAGCCCTGAAGTCAGTTCAATGCTGAGTCGAGTGTTGATGGTTGTAGGCCGCAACCACAAAACCAGTTCAGCGCTGAGTCAAGGGTCGATGGTTGTAGGCCACAGATGCAGAGTCAGTTCATTGTTGAGACGAGTGTCGATGGTTGTAGGTTACAGCTGCAGAGTCAGTTCAAGGCTGAGTCGAGTGTCAATGATTGTAGGCAACAGCCATAAAGTCAGTTCAATGCTGAGTCGAGTGTCGATGGTTGTAGGCCACAGCTGCAGAGTCAGTTCAGTGCTGAGTCGAGTGTCATTGGTTGTAGGCAACAGCCATGAAGTCAGTTCAGTGCTGAGTCGAGTTTCGATGGTTGTAGGCCACAGCCATGAAGTCAGTTCAGTGCTGAGTCGAGTGTCGATGGTTGTAGGCCACAGCTGCAGTGTCAGTTCAGTGCTGAGTCGAGTGTCGATGGTTGTAGGCCACAGCTGCAGAATCAGTTCAGTGCTGAGTCGAGTGTAATTGGTTGTAGGCAACAGCCATGAAGTCAGTTCAGTGCTGAGTAGAGTGTCGATGGTTGTAGGCCACAGATGCAGAGTGAGTTCAATGCTGAGTCTTGTGTCAATGATTGTAGGCAACAGCAATGATGTCAGTTCAGTGCTTAGTCGAGTGTTAATGGTTGTAGGCCACAGCCACAAAACCAGTTCATCGCTGAGTCAAGGGTCGATGGTTGTAGGCCACATCTGCAGAGTCAGCTGAGTGCTGAGTAAAGTGTCGATGGTTTTAGACCACAGCTGCAGAGTCAGTTCAGTGCTGAGTCGAGTGTCGATGGTTGTAGGCCACAGCCATGAATTCAGTTCAGTGCTGAGTCGAGTGTTGATGGTTGTAGGCCACAGATGCAGAGTCAGTTCAATGCTGAGTCTAGTGTCAATGATTGTAGGCAACAGCCATGAAGTCAGTTCAGTGCTTAGTCGAGTGTTGATCGTTGTAGGCCACAGCCACAAAACCACTTCATCGCTGAGTCAATGGTCGATGGTTGTAGACCACAGCTTCAGAGTCAGTTCAGTGCTGAGGCGAGTGTCGATGGTTGTAGGCCACAGCAATGAAGTCAGTTCAGTGCTGAGTCGAGTGTCGATGGTTGTAGGCCAGTGCTGCAGAGTCAGTTCAGTGCTGAGCCGAGTGTCGATGGTTGTAGGCCACAGACATGAAGTCAGTTCAGTGCTGAGTCGAGTGTCGATGGTTGTAGGCCACCGCTGCAGAGTCAGTTCAGTGTTGAGATGAGTGTCGATGGTTGTAGGCCACAGCCATGAAGTCAGTTCAGAGCTGAGTCGAGTGTCGATGGTTTAGGCCACAGCCATGAAGTCAGTTCAGTGCTGAGTCGAGTGTCGATGGTTGTAGGCCACAGCCATGAAGTCAGTTCAGTGCTGAGTCGAGTGTTGATGGTTGTAGGCCGCAACCACAAAACCAGTTCAGCGCTGAGTCAAGGGTCGATGGTTGTAGGCCACAGATGCAGAGTCAGTTCATTGTTGAGACGAGTGTCGATGGTTGTAGGTTACAGCTGCAGAGTCAGTTCAAGGCTGAGTCGAGTGTCAATGATTGTAGGCAACAGCCATAAAGTCAGTTCAATGCTGAGTCGAGTGTCGATGGTTGTAGGTCACAGCTGCAGAGTCAGTTCAGTGCTGAGTCGAGTGTCATTGGTTGTAGGCAACAGCCATGAAGTCAGTTCAGTGCTGAGTCGAGTTTCGATGGTTGTAGGCCACAGCCATGAAGTCAGTTCAGTGCTGAGTCGAGTGTCGATGGTTGTAGGCCACAGCTGCAGTGTCAGTTCAGTGCTGAGTCGAGTGTCGATGGTTGTAGGCCACAGCTGCAGAATCAGTTCAGTGCTGAGTCGAGTGTAATTGGTTGTAGGCAACAGCCATGAAGTCAGTTCAGTGCTGAGTCGAGTGTCGATGGTTGTAGGCCACAGATGCAGAGTGAGTTCAATGCTGAGTCTTGTGTCAATGATTGTAGGCAACAGCAATGATGTCAGTTCAGTGCTTAGTCGAGTGTTAATGGTTGTAGGCCACAGCCACAAAACCAGTTCATCGCTGAGTCAAGGGTCGATGGTTGTAGGCCACATCTGCAGAGTCAGCTGAGTGCTGAGTAAAGTGTCGATGGTTTTAGACCACAGCTGCAGAGTCAGTTCAGTGCTGAGTCGAGTGTCGATGGTTGTAGGCCACAGCCATGAATTCAGTTCAGTGCTGAGTCGAGTGTTGATGGTTGTAGGCCACAGATGCAGAGTCAGTTCAATGCTGAGTCTAGTGTCAATGATTGTAGGCAACAGCCATGAAGTCAGTTCAGTGCTTAGTCGAGTGTTGATCGTTGTAGGCCACAGCCACAAAACCACTTCATCGCTGAGTCAATGGTCGATGTTTGTAGACCACAGCTTCAGAGTCAGTTCAGTGCTGAGGCGAGTGTCGATGGTTGTAGGCCACAGCAATGAAGTCAGTTCAGTGCTGAGTCGAGTGTCGATGGTTGTAGGCCAGTGCTGCAGAGTCAGTTCAGTGCTGAGCCGAGTGTCGATGGTTGTAGGCCACAGACATGAAGTCAGTTCAGTGCTGAGTCGAGTGTCGATGGTTGTAGGCCACCGCTGCAGAGTCAGTTCAGTGTTGAGATGAGTGTCGATGGTTGTAGGCCACAGCCATGAAGTCAGTTCAGAGCTGAGTCGAGTGTCGATGGTTTAGGCCACAGCCATGAAGTCAGTTCAGTGCTGAGTCGAGTGTCGATGGTTGTAGGCCACAGCCATGAAGTCAGTTCAGTGCTGAGTCGAGTGTCGATGGTTGTAGGCCACAGCTGCAGAGTCAGTTCAGTGCTGAGTCTAGTGTCAATGATTGTAGGCCACAGGCATGAAGTCAGTTCAGTGGTGAGTCGAGTTTCGATGGTTTAGGCCACAGATGCAGAGTCAGTTCAATGCTGAGTCTTGTGTCAATGATTGTAGGCAACAGCAATGATGTCAGTTCAGTGCTGAGTCGAGTGTCGATGGTTGTAGGCCACAGCCATGAATTCAGTTCAGTGCTGAGTCGAGTGTCGATGGTTGTAGGCCACAGATGCAGAGTCAGTTCAATGCTGAGTCTAGTGTCAATGATTGTAGGCAACAGCCATGAAGTCAGTTCAGTGCTTAGTCGAGTGTTGATGGTTGTAGGCCACAGCCAGAAAACCAGTTCATCGCTGAGTCAAGGGTCAATGGTTGTAGACCACAGCTGCAGAGTCAGTTCAGTGCTGAGTCGAGTGTCGATGGTTGTAGGCCACAGCAATGAAGTCAGTTCAGTGCTGAGTCGAGTGTCGATGGTTGTAGGCCACAGCTGCAGAGTCAGTTCAGTGCTGAGCCGAGTGTCGATGGTTGTAGGCCACAGATATGAAGTCAGTTGAGTGCTGAGTCGAGTGTCGATTGTTGTAGGCCACCGCTGCAGAGTCAGTTCAGTGCTGAGATGAGTGTCGATGGTTGTAGGCCACAGCCATGAAGTCAGTTCAGTGCTGAGTCGAGTGTCGATGGTTTAGGCCACAGCCATGAAGTCAGTTCAGTGCTGAGTCGAGTGTCGATGGTTGTGGGCCACAGCCATGAAGTCAGTTCAGTGCTGAGTCGAGTGTCGATGGTTGTAGGCCACAGCCATGAAGTCAGTTCAGTGCTGAGTCGAGTGTCGATGGTTGTAGGCCACAGCCATGAAGTCAGTTCAGTGCTGAGTCGAGTGTCGATGGTTTAGGCCACAGCTGCAGAGTCAGTTCAGTGCTGAGTCGAGTGTCATTGGTTGTAGGCAACAGCCATGAAGTCAGTTCAGTGCTGAGTCGAGTGTCGATGGTTGTAGGCCACAGCTGCAGAGTCAGTTCAATGCTGAGTCTAGTGTCAATGGTTGCAGGCCACAGCCATGAAGTCAGTTCATTGCTGAGTCGAGTGCCGATGGTTGTAGGCCACAGCTGCAGTGTCAGTTCAGTGCTGAGTCGAGTGTCGATGGTTGTAGGCCACAGCTGCAGATTCATTTCAGTGCTGAGTCGAGTGTCGATGGTTGTAGGCCACAGCCATGAAATCAGTTCAGTGCTGAGATGAGTGTCGATGGTTTAGGCCACAGCTGCAGAGTCAGTTCAGTGCTGAGTCGAGTGTCATTGGTTGTAGGCAACAGCCATGAAGTCAGTTCAGTGCTGAGTCGAGTGTTGATGGTTGTAGGCCACAGCCATGAAGTCAGTTCAGTGCTGAGTCGAGTGTCGATGGTTGTAGGCCACAGATGCAGAGTCAGTTCAATGCTGAGTCTTGTGTCAATGATTGTAGGCAACAGCAATGATGTCAGTTCAGTGCTTAGTCGAGTGTTAATGGTTGTAGGCCACAGCCACAAAACCAGTTCATCGCTGAGTCAAGGGTCGATGGTTGTAGGCCACATCTGCAGAGTCAGTTCAGTGCTGAGTTGAGTGTCGATGGTTGTAGGCCACAGCCATGATGTCAGTTCTGTGCTGAGTCGAGTGTCGATGGTTGTAGGCCGCAGCCATGAAGTCAGTTCAGTGCTGAGTCGAGTGTCGATGGTTGTAGGCCACAGCCATGAAGTCAGTTCAGTGCTGAGTCGAGTGTTGATGGTTGTAGGCCACAGCTGCAGAGTCAGTTCAATGCTGAGTCAAGTGTCGATGGTTGTAGGCAACAGCCATGAAGTCAATTCTGTGCTGAGTCGAATGTCGAAGGTTGTAGGTCACAGCCATGAAGTCAGTTCAGTGCTGAGTCGAGTGTCGATGGTTGTAGGCCACAGCTGCAGATTGATTTCAGTGCTGAGTTGAGTGTCGATGGTTGTAGGCCACATCTCCAGATTCAGTTCAGTGCTGAGTCGAGTGTCGACGGTTCTAGGCCAGAACCATGAAGTCAGTTCAGTGCTGAGTCGAGTGTCGATGGCTGTAGGCCACAGCCATGAAGTCAGTTCAGTGCTGAGTCAAGTGTCAATGATTGTAGGCAATAGCCATGAAGTCAGTTCAGTGCTTAGTCGAGTGTTGATGGTTGTAGGCCACAGCCATGATGTCAGTTCAGTGCTGAGTCGAGTGTCGATGGTTGTAGGCCGCAGCCATGAAGTCAGTTCAGTGCTGAGTCGAGTGTCGATGGTTGTAGGTCACAGCCATGAAGTCAGTTCAGTGCTGAGTCGAGTGTCGATGGTTGTAGGCCACAGCCATGAAGTCAGTTCAGTGCTGAGTCGAGTGTCGATAGTTGTAGGCCACAGGAATGATGTCAGTTCAGTGCTGAGTCGAGTGTCATTGGTTGTAGGCAAAAGCCATGAAGTCAGTTCAGTGCTGAGTCGAGTGTCGATGGTTGTAGGCCACAGCCATGAAGTCAGTTCAGTGCTGAGTCGAGTGTCGATGGTTGTAGGCCACAGCCATGAAGTCAGTTCAGTGCTGAGTCAAGTGTCAATGATTGTAGGCAATAGCCATGAAGTCAGTTCAGTGCTTAGTCGAGTGTTGATGGTTGTAGGCCACAGCCATGATGTCAGTTCAGTGCTGAGTCGAGTGTCGATGGTTGTAGGCCGCAGCCATGAAGTCAGTTCAGTGCTGAGTCGAGTGTCGATGGTTGTAGGTCACAGCCATGAAGTCAGTTTAGTGCTGAGTCGAGTGTCGATGGTTGTAGGCCACAGCCATGAAGTCAGTTCAGTGCTGAGTCGAGTGTCGATGGTTGTAGGCCACAGGAATGAAGTCAGTTCAGTGCTGAGTCGAGTGTCATTGGTTGTAGGCAAAAGCCATGAAGTCAGTTCAGTGCTGAGTCGAGTGTCGATGGTTGTAGGCCACAGCCATGAAGTCAGTTCAGTGCTGAGTCGAGTGTCGATGGTTGTAGGCCACAGCTGCAGAGTCAGTTCAGTGCTGAGTCGAGTGTCATCGGTTGTAGGCCACAGCCATGAATTCAGTTCAGTGCTGAGTCGAGTGTCGATGGTTGTCGGCCACAGATGCAGAGTCAGTTCAATGCTGAGACTAGTGTCAATGATTGTAGGCAACAGCCATGAAGTCAGTTCAGTGCTGAGTCGAGTGTTGATGGTTGTAGACCACAGCCACAAAACCAGTTCATCGCTGAGTCAAGGGTCGATGGTTCTAGGCCACATCTGCAGAGTCAGCTCAGTGCTGAGTCAAGTGTCGATGGTTGTAGACCACAGCTGCAGAGTCAGTTCAAGGCTGAGTCGAGTGTCAATGATTGTAGGCAACAGCCATAAAGTCCGTTCAATGCTGAGTCGAGTGTCGATGGTTGTAGGCCACAGCTGCAGAGTCAGTTCAGTGCTGAGTCGAGTGTCATTGGTTGTAGGCAACAGCCATGAAGTCAGTTCAGTGCTGAGTCCAGTGTCGATGGTTGTAGGCCACAGCCATGAAGTCAGTTCAGTGCTGAGTCGAGTGTCGATGGTTGTAGGCCACATCAGCAGTGTCAGTTCAGTGCTGAGTCGAGTGTCGATGGTTGTAGGCCACAGCTGCAGAGTCAGTTCAGTGCTGAGTCGAGTGTCGATGGTTGTTGGCCACAGCCATGAAGTCAGTTCAGTGCTGAGTCGAGTGTCGATGGTTGTAGGCCACAGCTGCAGAGTCAGCTCAGTGCTGAGTCGAGTGTCGATGGTTGTAGACCACAGCTGCAGAGTCTGTTCAGTGCTGAGTCGCGTGTCGATTGATGTAGGTCACTGCTGCCGACTCAGTTAAGTGTTGAGTCGAGTGTCATTGGTTGTAGGCAACAGCTGCAGAGGCAGTTCACTGCTGAGTCGAATGTCGACGGTTCTAGGCCACAGCCATGAAATCAGTTCAGTGCAGAGTCGAGTGTCGATGGTTGCCTGCCACAGCCATGAAGTCAGTTCAGTGCTGAGACGAGTGCCGATGGTTGTAGACCACAGCAATGAAGTCAGCTCAGTGCTGAGTCGAGTGTCGATGGTTGTAGACCACAGCTGCAGAGTCAGTTCACTGCTGTCGAGTGTCAATGATTGTAAGCAACAGCCCTGAAGTCAGTTCAATGCTGAGTCGAGTGTTGATGGTTGTAGGCCGCAACCACAAAACCAGTTCAGCGCTGAGTCAAGGGTCGATGGTTGTAGGCCACAGATGCAGAGTCAGTTCATTGTTGAGACGAGTGTCGATGGTTGTAGGTTACAGCTGCAGAGTCAGTTCAAGGCTGAGTCGAGTGTCAATGATTGTAGGCAACAGCCATAAAGTCAGTTCAATGCTGAGTCAAGGGTCGATGGTTGTAGGCCACATCTGCAGAGTCAGCTGAGTGCTGAGTAAAGTGTCGATGGTTTTAGACCACAGCTGCAGAGTCAGTTCAGTGCTGAGTCGAGTGTCGATGGTTGTAGGCCACAGCCATGAATTCAGTTCAGTGCTGAGTCGAGTGTTGATGGTTGTAGGCCACAGATGCAGAGTCAGTTCAATGCTGAGTCTAGTGTCAATGATTGTAGGCAACAGCCATGAAGTCAGTTCAGTGCTTAGTCGAGTGTTGATCGTTGTAGGCCACAGCCACAAAACCACTTCATCGCTGAGTCAAGGGTCGATGGTTGTAGACCACAGCTTCAGAGTCAGTTCAGTGCTGAGGCGAGTGTCGATGGTTGTAGGCCACAGCAATGAAGTCAGTTCAGTGCTGAGTCGAGTGTCGATGGTTGTAGGCCAGTGCTGCAGAGTCAGTTCAGTGCTGAGCCGAGTGTCGATGGTTGTAGGCCACAGACATGAAGTCAGTTCAGTGCTGAGTCGAGTGTCGATGGTTGTAGGCCACCGCTGCAGAGTCAGTTCAGTGTTGAGATGAGTGTCGATGGTTGTAGGCCACAGCCATGAAGTCAGTTCAGAGCTGAGTCGAGTGTCGATGGTTTAGGCCACAGCCATGAAGTCAGTTCAGTGCTGAGTCGAGTGTCGATGGTTGTAGGCCACAGCCATGAAGTCAGTTCAGTGCTGAGTCGAGTGTCGATGGTTGTAGGCCACAGCTGCAGAGTCAGTTCAGTGCTGAGTCTAGTGTCAATGATTGTAGGCCACAGGCATGAAGTCAGTTCAGTGGTGAGTCGAGTTTCGATGGTTTAGGCCACAGATGCAGAGTCAGTTCAATGCTGAGTCTTGTGTCAATGATTGTAGGCAACAGCAATGATGTCAGTTCAGTGCTTAGTCGAGTGTTAATGGTTGTAGGCCACAGCCACAAAACCAGTTCATCGCTGAGTCAAGGGTCGATGGTTGTAGGCCACATCTGCAGAGTCAGCTCAGTGCTGAGTAAAGTGTCGATGGTTTTAGACCACAGCTGCAGAGTCAGTTCAGTGCTGAGTCGAGTGTCGATGGTTGTAGGCCACAGCCATGAATTCAGTTCAGTGCTGAGTCGAGTGTCGATGGTTGTAGGCCACAGATGCAGAGTCAGTTCAATGCTTAGTCTAGTGTCAATGATTGTAGGCAACAGCCATGAAGTCAGTTCAGTGCTTAGTCGAGTGTTGATGGTTGTAGGCCACAGCCAGAAAACCAGTTCATCGCTGAGTCAAGGGTCAATGGTTGTAGACCACAGCTGCAGAGTCAGTTCAGTGCTGAGTCGAGTGTCGATGGTTGTAGGCCACAGCAATGAAATCAGTTCAGTGCTGAGCCGAGTGTCGATGGTTGTAGGCCACAGATATGAAGTCAGTTGAGTGCTGAGTCGAGTGTCGATGGTTGTAGGCCACCGCTGCAGAGTCAGTTCAGTGCTGAGATGAGTGTCAATGATTGTAGGCAATAGCCATGAAGTCAGTTCAGTGCTTAGTCGAGTGTTGATGGTTGTAGGCCACAGCCATGATGTCAGTTCAGTGCTGAGTCGAGTGTCGATGGTTGTAGGCCGCAGCCATGAAGTCAGTTCAGTGCTGAGTCGAGTGTCGATGGTTGTAGGTCACAGCCATGAAGTCAGTTTAGTGCTGAGTCGAGTGTCGATGGTTGTAGGCCACAGCCACGAAGTCAGTTCAGTGCTGAGTCGAGTGTCGATGGTTGTAGGCCACAGGAATGAAGTCAGTTCAGTGCTGAGTCGAGTGTCATTGGTTGTAGGCAAAAGCCATGAAGTCAGTTCAGTGCTGAGTCGAGTGTCGATGGTTGTAGGCCACAGCCATGAAGTCAGTTCAGTGCTGAGTCGAGTGTCGATGGTTGTAGGCCACAGCTGCAGAGTCAGTTCAGTGCTGAGTCGAGTGTCATCGGTTGTAGGCCACAGCCATGAATTCAGTTCAGTGCTGAGTCGAGTGTCGATGGTTGTCGGCCACAGATGCAGAGTCAGTTCAATGCTGAGACTAGTGTCAATGATTGTAGGCAACAGCCATGAAGTCAGTTCAGTGCTGAGACGAGTGTTGATGGTTGTAGACCACAGCCACAAAACCAGTTCATCGCTGAGTCAAGGGTCGATGGTTCTAGGCCACATCTGCAGAGTCAGCTCAGTGCTGAGTCAAGTGTCGATGGTTGTAGACCACAGCTGCAGAGTCAGTTCAAGGCTGAGTCGAGTGTCAATGATTGTAGGCAACAGCCATAAAGTCAGTTCAATGCTGAGTCGAGTGTCGATGGTTGTAGGCCACAGCTGCAGAGTCAGTTCAGTGCTGAGTCGAGTGTCATTGGTTGTAGGCAACAGCCATGAAGTCAGTTCAGTGCTGAGTCCAGTGTCGATGGTTGTAGGCCACAGCCATGAAGTCAGTTCAGTGCTGAGTCGAGTGTCGATGGTTGTAGGCCACAGCAGCAGTGTCAGTTCAGTGCTGAGTCGAGTGTCGATGGTTGTAGGCCACAGCTGCAGAGTCAGTTCAGTGCTGAGTCGAGTGTCGATGGTTGTTGGCCACAGCTGCAGAGTCAGCTCAGTGCTGAGTCGAGTGTCGATGGTTGTATTCCACAGCTGCAGAGTCTGTTCAGTGCTGAGTCGCGTGTCGATTGATGTAGGTCACTGCTGCCGACTCAGTTAAGTGTTGAGTCGAGTGTCATTGGTTGTAGGCAACAGCTGCAGAGGCAGTTCACTGCTGAGTCGAATGTCGACGGTTCTAGGCCACAGCCATGAAATCAGTTCAGTGCAGAGTCGAGTGTCGATGGTTGCCTGCCACAGCCATGAAGTCAGTTCAGTGCTGAGACGAGTGCCGATGGTTGTAGACCACAGCAATGAAGTCAGCTCAGTGCTGAGTCGAGTGTCGATGGTTGTAGACCACAGCTGCAGAGTCAGTTCACTGCTGTCGAGTGTCAATGATTGTAAGCAACAGCCCTGAAGTCAGTTCAATGCTGAGTCGAGTGTTGATGGTTGTAGGCCGCAACCACAAAACCAGTTCAGCGCTGAGTCAAGGGTCGATGGTTGTAGGCCACAGATGCAGAGTCAGTTCATTGTTGAGACGAGTGTCGATGGTTGTAGGTTACAGCTGCAGAGTCAGTTCAAGGCTGAGTCGAGTGTTGATGGTTGTAGGCCACAGCCATGAAGTCAGTTCAGAGCTGAGTCGAGTGTCGATGGTTTAGGCCACAGCCATGAAGTCAGTTCAGTGCTGAGTCGAGTGTCGATGGTTGTAGGCCACAGCCATGAAGTCAGTTCAGTGCTGAGTCGAGTGTCGATGGTTGTAGGCCACAGCTGCAGAGTCAGTTCAGTGCTGAGTCTAGTGTCAATGATTGTAGGCCACAGGCATGAAGTCAGTTCAGTGGTGAGTCGAGTTTCGATGGTTTAGGCCACAGATGCAGAGTCAGTTCAATGCTGAGTCTTGTGTCAATGATTGTAGGCAACAGCAATGATGTCAGTTCAGTGCTTAGTCGAGTGTTAATGGTTGTAGGCCACAGCCACAAAACCAGTTCATCGCTGAGTCAAGGGTCGATGGTTGTAGGCCACATCTGCAGAGTCAGCTCAGTGCTGAGTAAAGTGTCGATGGTTTTAGACCACAGCTGCAGAGTCAGTTCAGTGCTGAGTCGAGTGTCGATGGTTGTAGGCCACAGCCATGAATTCAGTTCAGTGCTGAGTCGAGTGTCGATGGTTGTAGGCCACAGATGCAGAGTCAGTTCAATGCTGAGTCTAGTGTCAATGATTGTAGGCAACAGCCATGAAGTCAGTTCAGTGCTTATTCGAGTGTTGATGGTTGTAGGCCACAGCCAGAAAACCAGTTCATCGCTGAGTCAAGGGTCAATGGTTGTAGACCACAGCTGCAGAGTCAGTTCAGTGCTGAGTCGAGTGTCGATGGTTGTAGGCCACAGCAATGAAATCAGTTCAGTGCTGAGTCGAGTGTCGATGGTTGTAGGCCACAGCTGCAGAGTCAGTTCAGTGCTGAGCCGAGTGTCGATGGTTGTAGGCCACCGATATGAAGTCAGTTGAGTGCTGAGTCGAGTGTCGATGGTTGTAGGCCACCGCTGCAGAGTCAGTTCAGTGCTGAGATGAGTGTCAATGATTGTAGGCAATAGCCATGAAGTCAGTTCAGTGCTTAGTCGAGTGTTGATGGTTGTAGGCCACAGCCATGATGTCAGTTCAGTGCTGAGTCGAGTGTCGATGGTTGTAGGCCGCAGCCATGAAGTCAGTTCAGTGCTGAGTCGAGTGTCGATGGTTGTAGGTCACAGCCATGAAGTCAGTTTAGTGCTGAGTCGAGTGTCGATGGTTGTAGGCCACAGCCATGAAGTCAGTTCAGTGCTGAGTCTAGTGTCAATGATTGTAGGCCACAGGCATGAAGTCAGTTCAGTGGTGAGTCGAGTTTCGATGGTTTAGGCCACAGATGCAGAGTCAGTTCAATGCTGAGTCTTGTGTCAATGATTGTAGGCAACAGCAATGATGTCAGTTCAGTGCTTAGTCGAGTGTTAATGGTTGTAGGCCACAGCCACAAAACCAGTTCATCGCTGAGTCAAGGGTCGATGGTTGTAGGCCACATCTGCAGAGTCAGCTCAGTGCTGAGTAAAGTGTCGATGGTTTTAGACCACAGCTGCAGAGTCAGTTCAGTGCTGAGTCGAGTGTCGATGGTTGTAGGCCACAGCCATGAATTCAGTTCAGTGCTGAGTCGAGTGTCGATGGTTGTAGGCCACAGATGCAGAGTCAGTTCAATGCTGAGTCTAGTGTCAATGATTGTAGGCAACAGCCATGAAGTCAGTTCAGTGCTTAGTCGAGTGTTGATGGTTGTAGGCCACAGCCAGAAAACCAGTTCATCGCTGAGTCAAGGGTCAATGGTTGTAGACCACAGCTGCAGAGTCAGTTCAGTGCTGAGTCGAGTGTCGATGGTTGTAGGCCACAGCAATGAAATCAGTTCAGTGCTGAGTCGAGTGTCGATGGTTGTAGGCCACAGCTGCAGAGTCAGTTCAGTGCTGAGCCGAGTGTCGATGGTTGTAGGCCACAGATATGAAGTCAGTTGAGTGCTGAGTCGAGTGTCGATGGTTGTAGGCCACCGCTGCAGAGTCAGTTCAGTGCTGAGATGAGTGTCAATGATTGTAGGCAATAGCCATGAAGTCAGTTCAGTGCTTAGTCGAGTGTTGATGGTTGTAGGCCACAGCCATGATGTCAGTTCAGTGCTGAGTCGAGTGTCGATGGTTGTAGGCCGCAGCCATGAAGTCAGTTCAGTGCTGAGTCGAGTGTCGATGGTTGTAGGTCACAGCCATGAAGTCAGTTTAGTGCTGAGTCGAGTGTCGATGGTTGTAGGCCACAGCCATGAAGTCAGTTCAGTGCTGAGTCGAGTGTCGATGGTTGTAGGCCACAGGAATGAAGTCAGTTCAGTGCTGAGTCGAGTGTCATTGGTTGTAGGCAAAAGCCATGAAGTCAGTTCAGTGCTGAGTCGAGTGTCGATGGTTGTAGGCCACAGCCATGAAGTCAGTTCAGTGCTGAGTCGAGTGTCGATGGTTGTAGGCCACAGCTGCAGAGTCAGTTCAGTGCTGAGTCGAGTGTCATCGGTTGTAGGCCACAGCCATGAATTCAGTTCAGTGCTGAGTCGAGTGTCGATGGTTGTCGGCCACAGATGCAGAGTCAGTTCAATGCTGAGACTAGTGTCAATGATTGTAGGCAACAGCCATGAAGTCAGTTCAGTGCTGAGACGAGTGTTGATGGTTGTAGACCACAGCCACAAAACCAGTTCATCGCTGAGTCAAGGGTCGATGGTTCTAGGCCACATCTGCAGAGTCAGCTCAGTGCTGAGTCAAGTGTCGATGGTTGTAGACCACAGCTGCAGAGTCAGTTCAAGGCTGAGTCGAGTGTCAATGATTGTAGGCAACAGCCATAAAGTCAGTTCAATGCTGAGTCGAGTGTCGATGGTTGTAGGCCACAGCTGCAGAGTCAGTTCAGTGCTGAGTCGAGTGTCATTGGTTGTAGGCAACAGCCATGAAGTCAGTTGAGTGCTGAGTCCAGTGTCGATGGTTGTAGGCCACAGCCATGAAGTCAGTTCAGTGCTGAGTCGAGTGTCGATGGTTGTAGGCCACAGCAGCAGTGTCAGTTCAGTGCTGAGTCGAGTGTCGATGGTTGTAGGCCACAGCTGCAGAGTCAGTTCAGTGCTGAGTCGAGTGTCGATGGTTGTTGGCCACAGCCATGAAGTCAGTTCAGTGCTGAGTCGAGTGTCGATGGTTGTAGGCCACAGCTGCAGAGTCAGCTCAGTGCTGAGTCGAGTGTCGATGGTTGTATTCCACAGCTGCAGAGTCTGTTCAGTGCTGAGTCGCGTGTCGATTGATGTAGGTCACTGCTGCCGACTCAGTTAAGTGTTGAGTCGAGTGTCATTGGTTGTAGGCAACAGCTGCAGAGGCAGTTCACTGCTGAGTCGAATGTCGACGGTTCTAGGCCACAGCCATGAAATCAGTTCAGTGCAGAGTCGAGTGTCGATGTTTGCCTGCCACAGCCATGAAGTCAGTTCAGTGCTGAGACGAGTGTCGATGGTTGTAGACCACAGCTGCAGAGTCAGTTCACTGCTGTCGAGTGTCAATGATTGTAAGCAACAGCCCTGAAGTCAGTTCAATGCTGAGTCGAGTGTTGATGGTTGTAGGCCGCAACCACAAAACCAGTTCAGCGCTGAGTCAAGGGTCGATGGTTGTAGGCCACAGATGCAGAGTCAGTTCATTGTTGAGACGAGTGTCGATGGTTGTAGGTTACAGCTGCAGAGTCAGTTCAAGGCTGAGTCGAGTGTCAATGATTGTAGGCAACAGCCATAAAGTCAGTTCAATGCTGAGTCAAGGGTCGATGGTTGTAGGCCACATCTGCAGAGTCAGCTGAGTGCTGAGTAAAGTGTCGATGGTTTTAGACCACAGCTGCAGAGTCAGTTCAGTGCTGAGTCGAGTGTCGATGGTTGTAGGCCACAGCCATGAATTCAGTTCAGTGCTGAGTCGAGTGTTGATGGTTGTAGGCCACAGATGCAGAGTCAGTTCAATGCTGAGTCTAGTGTCAATGATTGTAGGCAACAGCCATGAAGTCAGTTCAGTGCTTAGTCGAGTGTTGATCGTTGTAGGCCACAGCCACAAAACCACTTCATCGCTGAGTCAAGGGTCGATGGTTGTAGACCACAGCTTCAGAGTCAGTTCAGTGCTGAGGCGAGTGTCGATGGTTGTAGGCCACAGCAATGAAGTCAGTTCAGTGCTGAGTCGAGTGTCGATGGTTGTAGGCCAGTGCTGCAGAGTCAGTTCAGTGCTGAGCCGAGTGTCGATGGTTGTAGGCCACAGACATGAAGTCAGTTCAGTGCTGAGTCGAGTGTCGATGGTTGTAGGCCACCGCTGCAGAGTCAGTTCAGTGTTGAGATGAGTGTCGATGGTTGTAGGCCACAGCCATGAAGTCAGTTCAGAGATGAGTCGAGTGTCGATGGTTTAGGCCACAGCCATGAAGTCAGTTCAGTGCTGAGTCGAGTGTCGATGGTTGTAGGCCACAGCCATGAAGTCAGTTCAGTGCTGAGTCGAGTGTCGATGGTTGTAGGCCACAGCTGCAGAGTCAGTTCAGTGCTGAGTCTAGTGTCAATGATTGTAGGCCACAGGCATGAAGTCAGTTCAGTGGTGAGTCGAGTTTCGATGGTTTAGGCCACAGATGCAGAGTCAGTTCAATGCTGAGTATTGTGTCAATGATTGTAGGCAACAGCAATGATGTCAGTTCAGTGCTTAGTCGAGTGTTAATGGTTGTAGGCCACAGCCACAAAACCAGTTCATCGCTGAGTCAAGGGTCGATGGTTGTAGGCCACATCTGCAGAGTCAGCTCAGTGCTGAGTAAAGTGTCGATGGTTTTAGACCACAGCTGCAGAGTCAGTTCAGTGCTGAGTCGAGTGTCGATGGTTGTAGGCCACAGCCATGAATTCAGTTCAGTGCTGAGTCGAGTGTCGATGGTTGTAGGCCACAGATGCAGAGTCAGTTCAATGCTGAGTCTAGTGTCAATGATTGTAGGCAACAGCCATGAAGTCAGTTCAGTGCTTAGTCGAGTGTTGATGGTTGTAGGCCACAGCGAGAAAACCAGTTCATCGCTGAGTCAAGGGTCAATGGTTGTAGACCACAGCTGCAGAGTCAGTTCAGTGCTGAGTCGAGTGTCGATGGTTGTAGGCCACAGCAATGAAATCAGTTCAGTGCTGAGTCGAGTGTCGATGGTTGTAGGCCACAGATATGAAGTCAGTTGAGTGCTGAGTCGAGTGTCGATGGTTTAGGCCACAGCCATGAAGTCAGTTCAGTGCTGAGTCGAGTGTCGATGGTTGTGGGCCACAGCCATGAAGTCAGTTCAGTGCTGAGTCGAGTGTCGATGGTTGTAGGCCACAGCCATGAAGTCAGTTCAGTGCTGAGTCGAGTGTCGATGGTTGTAGGCCACAGCTGCAGAGTCAGTTCAGTGCTGAGTCGAGTGTCATTGGTTGTAGGCCACAGCCATGAAGTCAGTTCAGTGCTGAGTCGAGTGTCGATGGTTTAGGCCACAGCTGCAGAGTCAGTTCAGTGCTGAGTCGTGTGTCATTGGTTGTAGGCAACAGCCATGAAGTCAGTTCAGTGCTGAATCGAGTGTCGATGGTTGTAGGCCACAGATGCAGAGTCAGTTCAATGCTGAGTCGAGTGTCATTGGTTGTAGGCAACAGCCATGAAGTCAGTTCATTGCTGAGTCGAGTGCCGATGGTTGTAGGCCACAGCTGCAGTGTCAGTTCAGTGCTGAGTCGAGTGTCGATGGTTGTAGGCCACAGCTGCAGATTCATTTCAGTGCTGAGTCGAGTGTCGATGGTTGTAGGCAACAGCAATGATGTCAGTTCAGTGCTTAGTCGAGTGTTAATGGTTGTAGGCCACAGCCACAAAACCAGTTCATCGCTGAGTCAAGGGTCGATGGTTGTAGGCCACATCTGCAGAGTCAGTTCAGTGCTGAGTTGAGTGTCGATGGTTGTAGGCCACAGCCATGATATCAGTTCTGTGCTGAGTCGAGTGTCGATGGTTGTAGGCCGCAGCCATGAAGTCAGTTCAGTGCTGAGTCGAGTGTCGATGGTTGTAGGCCACAGCCATGAAGTCAGTTCAGTGCTGAGTCGAGTGTTGATGGTTGTAGGCCACAGCTGCAGAGTCAGCTCAATGCTGAGTCAAGTGTCGATGGTTGTAGGCAACAGCCATGAAGTCAATTCTGTGCTGAGTCGAATGTCGAAGGTTGTAGGTCACAGCCATGAAGTCAGTTCAGTGCTGAGTCGAGTGTCGATGGTTGTAGGCCACAGCTGCAGTGTCAGTTCAGTGCTGAGTCGAGTGTCGATGGTTGTAGGCCACAGCTGCAGATTGATTTCAGTGCTGAGTTGAGTGTCGATGGTTGTAGGCCACATCTCCAGATTCAGTTCAGTGCTGAGTCGAGTGTCGACGGTTCTAGGCCAGAACCATGAAGTCAGTTCAGTGCTGAGTCGAGTGTCGATGGCGGTAGGCCACAGCCATGAAGTCAGTTCAGTGCTGAGTCAAGTGTCAATGATTGTAGGCAATAGCCATGAAGTCAGTTCAGTGCTTAGTCGAGTGTTGATGGTTGTAGGCCACAGCCATGATGTCAGTTCAGTGCTGAGTCGAGTGTCGATGGTTGTAGGCCGCAGCCATGAAGTCAGTTCAGTGCTGAGTCGAGTGTCGATGGTTGTAGGTCACAGCCATGAAGTCAGTTCAGTGCTGAGTCGAGTGTCGATGGTTGTAGGCCACAGCCATGAAGTCAGTTCAGTGCTGAGTCGAGTGTCGATGGTTGTAGGCCACAGGAATGATGTCAGTTCAGTGCTGAGTCGAGTGTCATTGGTTGTAGGCAAAAGCCATGAAGTCAGTTCAGTGCTGAGTCGAGTGTCGATGGTTGTAGGCCACAGCCATGAAGTCAGTTCAGTGCTGAGTCGAGTGTCGATGGTTGTAGGCCACAGCCATGAAGTCAGTTCAGTGCTGAGTCAAGTGTCAATGATTGTAGGCAATAGCCATGAAGTCAGTTCAGTGCTTAGTCGAGTGTTGATGGTTGTAGGCCACAGCCATGATGTCAGTTCAGTGCTGAGTCGAGTGTCGATGGTTGTAGGCCGCAGCCATGAAGTCAGTTCAGTGCTGAGTCGAGTGTCGATGGTTGTAGGTCACAGCCATGAAGTCAGTTTAGTGCTGAGTCGAGTGTCGATGGTTGTAGGCCACAGCCATGAAGTCAGTTCAGTGCTGAGTCGAGTGTCGATGGTTGTAGGCCACAGGAATGAAGTCAGTTCAGTGCTGAGTCGAGTGTCATTGGTTGTAGGCAAAAGCCATGAAGTCAGTTCAGTGCTGAGTCGAGTGTCAATGGTTGTAGGCCACAGCCATGAAGTCAGTTCAGTGCTGAGTCGAGTGTCGATGGTTGTAGGCCACAGCTGCAGAGTCAGTTCAGTGCAGAGTCGAGTGTCATCGGTTGTAGGCCACAGCCATGAATTCAGTTCAGTGCTGAGTCGAGTGTCGATGGTTGTCGGCCACAGATGCAGAGTCAGTTCAATGCTGAGACTAGTGTCAATGATTGTAGGCAACAGCCATGAAGTCAGTTCAGTGCTGAGTCGAGTGTTGATGGTTGTAGACCACAGCCACAAAACCAGTTCATCGCTGAGTCAAGGGTCGATGGTTCTAGGCCACATCTGCAGAGTCAGCTCAGTGCTGAGTCAAGTGTCGATGGTTGTAGACCACAGCTGCAGAGTCAGTTCAAGGCTGAGTCGAGTGTCAATGATTGTAGGCAACAGCCATAAAGTCAGTTCAGTGCTGAGTCGAGTGTCATTGGTTGTAGGCAACAGCCATGAAGTCAGTTCAGTGCTGAGTCCAGTGTCGATGGTTGTAGGCCACAGCCATGAAGTCAGTTCAGTGCTGAGTCGAGTGTCGATGGTTGTAGGCCACAGCAGCAGTGTCAGTTCAGTGCTGAGTCGAGTGTCGATGTTTGTAGGCCACAGCTGCAGAGTCAGTTTAGTGCTGAGTCGAGTGTCGATGGTTGTTGGCCACAGCCATGAAGTCAGTTCAGTGCTGAGTCGAGTGTCGATGGTTTTAGGCCACAGCTGCAGAGTCAGCTCAGTGCTGAGTCGAGTGTCGATGGTTGTAGACCACAGCTGCAGAGTCTGTTCAGTGCTGAGTCGCGTGTCGATGGATGTAGGTCACTGCTGCCGACTCAGTTAAGTGTTGAGTCGAGTGTTATTGGTTGTAGGCAACAGCTGCAGAGGCAGTTCACTGCTGAGTCGAATGTCGACGGTTCTAGGCCACAGCCATGAAGTCAGTTCAGTGCAGAGTCGAGTGTCGATGGTTGTAGGCCACAGCCATGAAGTCAGTTCAGTGCTGAGTCGAGTGTCGATGGTTTAGGCCACAGCCATGAAGTCAGTTCAGTGCTGAGTCGAGTGTCGATGGTTGTGGGCCACAGCCATGAAGTCAGTTCAGTGCTGAGTCGAGTGTCGATGGTTGTAGGCCACAGCCATGAAGTCAGTTCAGTGCTGAGTCGAGTGTCGATGGTTGTAGGCCACAGCTGCAGAGTCAGTTCAGTGCTGAGTCGAGTGTCATTGGTTGTAGGCCACAGCCATGAAGTCAGTTCAGTGCTGAGTCGAGTGTCGATGGTTTAGGCCACAGCTGCAGAGTCAGTTCAGTGCTGAGTCGTGTGTCATTGGTTGTAGGCAACAGCCATGAAGTCAGTTCAGTGCTGAATCGAGTGTCGATGGTTGTAGGCCACAGATGCAGAGTCAGTTCAATGCTGAGTCTAGTGTCAATGGTTGCAGGCCACAGCCATGAAGTCAGTTCATTGCTGAGTCGAGTGCCGATGGTTGTAGGCCACAGCTGCAGTGTCAGTTCAGTGCTGAGTCGAGTGTCGATGGTTGTAGGCCACAGCTGCAGATTCATTTCAGTGCTGAGTCGAGTGTCGATGGTTGTAGGCCACAGCCATGAAATCAGTTCAGTGCTGAGATGAGTGTCGATGGTTTAGGCCACAGCTGCAGTGTCAGTTCAGTGCTGAGTCGAGTGTCATTGGTTGTAGGCAACAGCCATGAAGTCAGTTCAGTGCTGAGTCGAGTGTTGATGGTTGTAGGCCACAGCCATGAAGTCAGTTCAGTGCTGAGTCGAGTGTCGATGGTTGTAGGCCACAGATGCAGAGTCAGTTCAATGCTGAGTCTTGTGTCAATGATTGTAGGCAACAGCAATGATGTCAGTTCAGTGCTTAGTCGAGTGTTAATGGTTGTAGGCCACAGCCACAAAACCAGTTCATCGCTGAGTCAAGGGTCGATGGTTGTAGGCCACATCTGCAGAGTCAGTTCAGTGCTGAGTTGAGTGTCGATGGTTGTAGGCCACAGCCATGATGTCAGTTCTGTGCTGAGTCGAGTGTCGATGGTTGTAGGCCGCAGCCATGAAGTCAGTTCAGTGCTGAGTCGAGTGTCGATGGTTGTAGGCCACAGCTGCAGAGTCAGTTCAATGCTGAGTCAAGTGTCGATGGTTGTAGGCAACAGCCATGAAGTCAATTCTGTGCTGAGTCGAATGTCGAAGGTTGTAGGTCACAGCCATGAAGTCAGTTCAGTGCTGAGTCGAGTGTCGATGGTTGTAGGCCACAGCTGCAGTGTCAGATCAGTGCTGAGTCGAGTGTCGATGGTTGTAGGCCACAGCTGCAGATTGATTTCAGTGCTGAGTTGAGTGTCGATGGTTGTAGGCCACATCTCCAGATTCAGTTCAGTGCTGAGTCGAGTGTCGACGGTTCTAGGCCAGAACCATGAAGTCAGTTCAGTGCTGAGTCGAGTGTCGATGGCGGTAGGCCACAGCCATGAAGTCAGTTCAGTGCTGAGTCAAGTGTCAATGATTGTAGGCAATAGCCATGAAGTCAGTTCAGTGCTTAGTCGAGTGTTGATGGTTGTAGGCCACAGCCATGATGTCAGTTCAGTGCTGAGTCGAGTGTCGATGGTTGTAGGCCGCAGCCATGAAGTCAGTTCAGTGCTGAGTCGAGTGTCGATGGTTGTAGGTCACAGCCATGAAGTCAGTTCAGTGCTGAGTCGAGTGTCGATGGTTGTAGGCCACAGCCATGAAGTCAGTTCAGTGCTGAGTCGAGTGTCGATGGTTGTAGGCCACAGGAATGATGTCAGTTCAGTGCTGAGTCGAGTGTCATTGGTTGTAGGCAAAAGCCATGAAGTCAGTTCAGTGCTGAGTCGAGTGTCGATGGTTGTAGGCCACAGCCATGAAGTCAGTTCAGTGCTGAGTCGAGTGTCGATGGTTGTAGGCCACAGCCATGAAGTCAGTTCAGTGCTGAGTCAAGTGTCAATGATTGTAGGCAATAGCCATGAAGTCAGTTCAGTGCTTAGTCGAGTGTTGATGGTTGTAGGCCACAGCCATGATGTCAGTTCAGTGCTGAGTCGAGTGTTGATGGTTGTAGGCCACAGCCATGAAGTCAGTTCAGTGCTGAGTCGAGTGTCGATGGTTGTAGGTCACAGCCATGAAGTCAGTTTAGTGCTGAGTCGAGTGTCGATGGTTGTAGGCCACAGCCATGAAGTCAGTTCAGTGCTGAGTCGAGTGTCGATGGTTGTAGGCCACAGGAATGAAGTCAGTTCAGTGCTGAGTCGAGTGTCATTGGTTGTAGGCAAAAGCCATGAAGTCAGTTCAGTGCTGAGTCGAGTGTCGATGGTTGTAGGCCACAGCCATGAAGTCAGTTCAGTGCTGAGTCGAGTGTCGATGGTTGTAGGCCACAGCTGCAGAGTCAGTTCAGTGCAGAGTCGAGTGTCATCGGTTTTAGGCCACAGCCATGAATTCAGTTCAGTGCTGAGTCGAGTGTCGATGGTTGTCGGCCACAGATGCAGAGTCAGTTCAATGCTGAGACTAGTGTCAATGATTGTAGGCAACAGCCATGAAGTCAGTTCAGTGCTGAGTCGAGTGTTGATGGTTGTAGACCACAGCCACAAAACCAGTTCATCGCTGAGTCAAGGGTCGATGGTTCTAGGCCACATCTGCAGAGTCAGCTCAGTGCTGAGTCAAGTGTCGATGGTTGTAGACCACAGCTGCAGAGTCAGTTCAAGGCTGAGTCGAGTGTCAATGATTGTAGGCAACAGCCATAAAGTCAGTTCAATGCTGAGTCGAGTGTCGATGGTTGTAGGCCACAGCTGCAGAGTCAGTTCAGTGCTGAGTCGAGTGTCATTGGTTGTAGGCAACAGCCATGAAGTTAGTTCAGTGCTGAGTCCAGTGTCGATGGTTGTAGGCCACAGCCATGAAGTCAGTTCAGTGCTGAGTCGAGTGTCGATGGTTGTAGGCCACAGCAGCAGTGTCAGTTCAGTGCTGAGTCGAGTGTCGATGTTTGTAGGCCACAGCCATGAAGTCAGTTCAGTGCTGAGTCGAGTGTCGATGGTTTTAGGCCACAGCTGCAGAGTCAGCTCAGTGCTGAGTCGAGTGTCATTGGTTGTAGGCAAAAGCCATGAAGTCAGTTCAGTGCTGAGTCGAGTGTCGATGGTTGTAGGCCACAGCCATGAAGTCAGTTCAGTGCTGAGTCGAGTGTCGATGGTTGTAGGCCACAGCCATGATGTCAGTTCAGTGCTGAGTCGAGTGTCGATGGTTGTAGGCCGCAGCCATGAAGTCAGTTCAGTGCTGAGTCGAGTGTCGATGGTTGTAGGTCACAGCCATGAAGTCAGTTCAGTGCTGAGTCGAGTGTCGATGGTTGTAGGCCACAGCCATGAAGTCAGTTCAGTGCTGAGTCGAGTGTCGATGGTTGTAGGCCACAGGAATGATGTCAGTTCAGTGCTGAGTCGAGTGTCATTGGTTGTAGGCAAAAGCCATGAAGTCAGTTCAGTGCTGAGTCGAGTGTCGATGGTTGTAGGCCACAGCCATGAAGTCAGTTCAGTGCTGAGTCGAGTGTCGATGGTTGTAGGCCACAGCCATGAAGTCAGTTCAGTGCTGAGTCAAGTGTCAATGATTGTAGGCAATAGCCATGAAGTCAGTTCAGTGCTTAGTCGAGTGTTGATGGTTGTAGGCCACAGCCATGATGTCAGTTCAGTGCTGAGTCGAGTGTTGATGGTTGTAGGCCACAGCCATGAAGTCAGTTCAGTGCTGAGTCGAGTGTCGATGGTTGTAGGTCACAGCCATGAAGTCAGTTTAGTGCTGAGTCGAGTGTCGATGGTTGTAGGCCACAGCCATGAAGTCAGTTCAGTGCTGAGTCGAGTGTCGATGGTTGTAGGCCACAGGAATGAAGTCAGTTCAGTGCTGAGTCGAGTGTCATTGGTTGTAGGCAAAAGCCATGAAGTCAGTTCAGTGCTGAGTCGAGTGTCGATGGTTGTAGGCCACAGCCATGAAGTCAGTTCAGTGCTGAGTCGAGTGTCGATGGTTGTAGGCCACAGCTGCAGAGTCAGTTCAGTGCAGAGTCGAGTGTCATCGGTTGTAGGCCACAGCCATGAATTCAGTTCAGTGCTGAGTCGAGTGTCGATGGTTGTCGGCCACAGATGCAGAGTCAGTTCAATGCTGAGACTAGTGTCAATGATTGTAGGCAACAGCCATGAAGTCAGTTCAGTGCTGAGTCGAGTGTTGATGGTTGTAGACCACAGCCACAAAACCAGTTCATCGCTGAGTCAAGGGTCGATGGTTCTAGGCCACATCTGCAGAGTCAGCTCAGTGCTGAGTCAAGTGTCGATGGTTGTAGACCACAGCTGCAGAGTCAGTTCAAGGCTGAGTCGAGTGTCAATGATTGTAGGCAACAGCCATAAAGTCAGTTCAATGCTGAGTCGAGTGTCGATGGTTGTAGGCCACAGCTGCAGAGTCAGTTCAGTGCTGAGTCGAGTGTCATTGGTTGTAGGCAACAGCCATGAAGTTAGTTCAGTGCTGAGTCCAGTGTCGATGGTTGTAGGCCACAGCCATGAAGTCAGTTCAGTGCTGAGTCGAGTGTCGATGGTTGTAGGCCACAGCAGCAGTGTCAGTTCAGTGCTGAGTCGAGTGTCGATGTTTGTAGGCCACAGCCATGAAGTCAGTTCAGTGCTGAGTCGAGTGTCGATGGTTTTAGGCCACAGCTGCAGAGTCAGCTCAGTGCTGAGTCGAGTGTCGATGGTTGTAGACCACAGCTGCAGAGTCTGTTCAGTGCTGAGTCGCGTGTCGATGGATGTAGGTCACTGCTGCCGACTCAGTTAAGTGTTGAGTCGAGTGTTATTGGTTGTAGGCAACAGCTGCAGAGGCAGTTCACTGCTGAGTCGAATGTCGACGGTTCTAGGCCACAGCCATGAAGTCAGTTCAGTGCAGAGTCGAGTGTCGATGGTTGCCTGCCACAGCCATGAAGTCAGTTCAGTGCTGAGACGAGTGTCGATGGTTGTAGACCACAGCTGCAGAGTCAGTTCACTGCTGTCGAGTGTCAATGATTGTAAGCAACAGCCCTGAAGTCAGTTCAATGCTGAGTCGAGTGTTGATGGTTGTAGGCCGCAACCACAAAACCAGTTCAGCGCTGAGTCAAGGGTCGATGGTTGTAGGCCACAGATGCAGAGTCAGTTCATTGTTGAGACGAGTGTCGATGGTTGTAGGTTACAGCTGCAGAGTCAGTTCAAGGCTGAGTCGAGTGTCAATGATTGTAGGCAACAGCCATAAAGTCAGTTCAATGCTGAGTCGAGTGTCGATGGTTGTAGGCCACAGCTGCAGAGTCAGTTCAGTGCTGAGTCGAGTGTCATTGGTTGTAGGCAACAGCCATGAAGTCAGTTCAGTGCTGAGTCGAGTTTCGATGGTTGTAGGCCACAGCCATGAAGTCAGTTCAGTGCTGAGTCGAGTGTCGATGGTTGTAGGCCACAGCTGCAGTGTCAGTTCAGTGCTGAGTCGAGTGTCGATGGTTGTAGGCCACAGCTGCAGAATCAGTTCAGTGCTGAGTCGAGTGTAATTGGTTGTAGGCAACAGCCATGAAGTCAGTTCAGTGCTGAGTCGAGTGTCGATGGTTGTAGGCCACAGCCATGAAGTCAGTTCAGTGCTGAGTCGAGTGTCGATGGTTGTAGGCCACAGATGCAGAGTGAGTTCAATGCTGAGTCTTGTGTCAATGATTGTAGGCAACAGCAATGATGTCAGTTCAGTGCTTAGTCGAGTGTTAATGGTTGTAGGCCACAGCCACAAAACCAGTTCATCGCTGAGTCAAGGGTCGATGGTTGTAGGCCACATCTGCAGAGTCAGCTGAGTGCTGAGTAAAGTGTCGATGGTTTTAGACCACAGCTGCAGAGTCAGTTCAGTGCTGAGTCGAGTGTCGATGGTTGTAGGCCACAGCCATGAATTCAGTTCAGTGCTGAGTCGAGTGTTGATGGTTGTAGGCCACAGATGCAGAGTCAGTTCAATGCTGAGTCTAGTGTCAATGATTGTAGGCAACAGCCATGAAGTCAGTTCAGTGCTTAGTCGAGTGTTGATCATTGTAGGCCACAGCCACAAAACCACTTCATCGCTGAGTCAAGGGTCGATGGTTGTAGACCACAGCTTCAGAGTCAGTTCAGTGCTGAGGCGAGTGTCGATGGTTGTAGGCCACAGCTGCAGAGTCAGTTCAGTGCTGATCCGAGTGTCGATGGTTGTAGGCCACAGACATGAAGTCAGTTGAGTGCTGAGTCGAGTGTCGATGGTTGTAGGCCACCGCTGCAGAGTCAGTTCAGTGCTGAGATGAGTGTCGATGGTTGTAGGCCACAGCCATGAAGTCAGTTCAGTGCTGAGTCGAGTGTCGATGGTTTAGGCCACAGCCATGAAGTCAGTTCAGTGCTGAGTCGAGTGTCGATGGTTGTGGGCCACAGCCATGAAGTCAGTTCAGTGCTGAGTCGAGTGTCGATGGTTGTAGGCCACAGATGCAGAGTCAGTTCAATGCTGAGTCTAGTGTCAGTGGTTGCAGGCCACAGCTGCAGTGTCAGTTCAGTGCTGAGTCGAGTGTCGATGGTTGTAGGCCACAGCTGCAGATTCATTTCAGTGCTGAGTCGAGTGTCGATGGTTGTAGGCCACAGCTGCAGATTCATTTCAGTGCTGAGATGAGTGTCGATGGTTTAGGCCACTGCTGCAGAGTCAGTTCAGTGCTGAGTCGAGTGTCATTGGTTGTAGGCAACAGCCATGAAGTCAGTTCAGTGCTGAGTCGAGTGTTGATGGTTGTAGGCCACAGCCATGAAGTCAGTTCAGTGCTGAGTCGAGTGTCGATGGTTGTAGGCCACAGATGCAGAGTCAGTTCAATGCTGAGTCTTGTGTCAATGATTGTAGGCAACAGCAATGATGTCAGTTCAGTGCTTAGTCGAGTGTTAATGGTTGTAGGCCACAGCCACAAAACCAGTTCATCGCTGAGTCAAGGGTCGATGGTTGTAGGCCACATCTGCAGAGTCAGTTCAGTGCTGAGTTGAGTGTCGATGGTTGTAGGCCGCAGCCATGAAGTCAGTTCAGTGCTGAGTCGAGTGTCGATGGTTGTAGGCCACAGCCATGAAGTCAGTTCAGTGCTGAGTCGAGTGTTGATGGTTGTAGGCCACAGCTGCAGAGTCAGTTCAATGCTGAGTCAAGTGTCGATGGTTGTAGGCAACAGCCATGAAGTCAATTCTGTGCTGAGTCGAATGTCGAAGGTTGTAGGTCACAGCCATGAAGTCAGTTCAGTGCTGAGTCGAGTGTCGATGGTTGTAGGCCACAGCTGCAGTGTCAGTTCAGTGCTGAGTCGAGTGTCGATGGTTGTAGGCCACAGCTGCAGATTGATTTCAGTGCTGAGTTGAGTGTCGATGGTTGTAGGCCACATCTCCAGATTCAGTTCAGTGCTGAGTCGAGTGTCGACGGTTCTAGGCCAGAACCATGAAGTCAGTTCAGTGCTGAGTCGAGTGTCGATGGTTGTAGGCCACAGCAATGAAGTCAGTTCAGTGCTGAGTCAAGTGTCAATGATTGTAGGCAATAGCCATGAAGTCAGTTCAGTGCTTAGTCGAGTGTTGATGGTTGTAGGCCACAGCCATGATGTCAGTTCAGTGCTGAGTCGAGTGTCGATGGTTGTAGGCCGCAGCCATGAAGTCAGTTCAGTGCTGATTCGAGTGTCGATGGTTGTAGGCCACAGCCATGAAGTCAGTTCAGTGCTGAGTCGAGTGTCGATGGTTGTAGGCCACAGGAATGATGTCAGTTCAGTGCTGAGTCGAGTGTCATTGGTTGTAGGCAAAAGCCATGAAGTCAGTTCAGTGCTGAGTCGAGTGTCGATGGTTGTAGGCCACAGCCATGAAGTCAGTTCAGTGCTGAGTTGAGTGTCGATGGTTGTAGGCCACAGCCATGAAGTCAGTTCAGTACTGAGTCAAGTGTCAATGATTGTAGGCAATAGCCATGAAGTCAGTTCAGTGCTTAGTCGAGTGTTGATGGTTGTAGGCCACAGCCATGATGTCAGTTCAGTGCTGAGTCGAGTGTCGATGGTTGTAGGCCGCAGCCATGAAGTCAGTTCAGTGCTGAGTCGAGTGTCGATGGTTGTAGGTCACAGCCATGAAGTCAGTTTAGTGCTGAGTCGAGTGTCGATGGTTGTAGGCCACAGCCATGAAGTCAGTTCAGTGCTGAGTCGAGTGTCGATGGTTGTAGGCCACAGGAATGAAGTCAGTTCAGTGCTGAGTCGAGTGTCATTGGTTGTAGGCAAAAGCCATGAAGTCAGTTCAGTGCTGAGTCGAGTGTCGATGGTTGTAGGCCACAGCCATGAAGTCAGTTCAGTGCTGAGTCGAGTGTCGATGGTTGTAGGCCACAGCTGCAGAGTCAGTTCAGTGCTGAGTCGAGTGTCATCGGTTGTAGGCCACAGCCATGAATTCAGTTCAGTGCTGAGTCGAGTGTCGATGGTTGTCGGCCACAGATGCAGAGTCAGTTCAATGCTGAGACTAGTGTCAATGATTGTAGGCAACAGCCATGAAGTCAGTTCAGTGCTGAGTCGAGTGTTGATGGTTGTAGACCACAGCCACAAAACCAGTTCATCGCTGAGTCAAGGGTCGATGGTTCTAGGCCACATCTGCAGAGTCAGCTCAGTGCTGAGTCAAGTGTCGATGGTTGTAGACCACAGCTGCAGAGTCAGTTCAAGGCTGAGTCGAGTGTCAATGATTGTAGGCAACAGCCATAAAGTCAGTTCAATGCTGAGTCGAGTGTCGATGGTTGTAGGCCACAGCTGCAGAGTCAGTTCAGTGCTGAGTCGAGTGTCATTGGTTGTAGGCAACAGCCATGAAGTCAGTTCAGTGCTGAGTCCAGTGTCGATGGTTGTAGGCCACAGCCATGAAGTCAGTTCAGTGCTGAGTCGAGTGTCGATGGTTGTAGGCCACAGCAGCAGTGTCAGTTCAGTGCTGAGTCGAGTGTCGATGTTTGTAGGCCACAGCTGCAGAGTCAGTTCAGTGCTGAGTCGAGTGTCGATGGTTGTTGGCCACAGCCATGAAGTCAGTTCAGTGCTGAGTCAAGTGTTGTTGGTTGTAGGCCACAGCTGCAGAGGCAGTTCACTGCTGAGTCGAGTGTCGATGGTTGTCTGCCACAGCCATGAAGTCAGTTCAGTGCTGAGTCGACTGTTGATGGTTGTAGACCACAGCTGCAGAGTCAGTTCAGTGCTGAGACGAGTGCCGATGGTTGTAGGCCACAGCCATGATGTCAGTTCAGTGCTGAGTCGAGTGTCGATGGTTGTAGGCCGCAGCCATGAAGTCAGTTCAGTGCTGAGTCGAGTGTCGATGGGTGTAGGCCACAGCCATGATGTCAGTTCAGTGCTGAGTCGAGTGTCGATGTTTGTAGGCCACAGCCATGATGTCAGTTCAGTGCTGAGTCGAGTGTCGATGGTTGTAGGCCACAGCCATGATGTCAGTTCAGTGCTGAGTCAAGGGTCGATGGTTGTAGGCCTCATCTGCAGAGTCAGCTCAGTGCTGAGTCAAGTGTCGATGGTTGTAGACCACAGCTGCAGAGTCAGTTCAGTGCTGAGTCGAGTGTTGATGGTTGTAGACCTCAGCAATGAAGTCAGCTCAGTGCTGAGTCGAGTGTCGATGGTTGTAGACCACAGCTGCAGAGTCAGTTCAATGCTGTCGAGTGTCAATGATTGTAAGCAACAGCCCTGAAGACAGTTCAATGCTGAGTAGAGTGTTGATGGTTGTAGGCCGCAGCCACAAAACCAGTTCAGCGCTGAGTCAAGGGTCGATGGTTGTAGGCCACAGCTGCAGAGTCAGTTCAGTGCTGAGACGAGTGTCGATGGTTGTAGGTCACAGCTGCAGAGTCAGTTCAGTGCTGTGTCGAGAGTCGATGGTTGTAGGCCACAGCTGCAGTGTCAATTCAGTGCTGAGTCGAGTGTCGATGGTTGTAGGCCACAGCTGCAGAGTCAGTTCAGTGCTGAGTCGAGTGTCGACCGTTCTAGGCCACAGCCATGAAGTCAAGTTCAGTGCAGAGTCGAGTGTCGATGGTTGTCTGCCACAGCCATGAAGACAGTTCAGTGCTGAGTCGAGTGTTGATGGTTGTAGGCCACAGCTGCAGAGTCAGTTCAGTGCTGTGTCGAGAGTCGATGGTTGTAGGCCACAGCTGCAGTATCAATTCAGTGCTGACTCGAGTGTCGATGGTTGTAGGCCACAGCCATGAAGTCAGTTCAGTGCTGAGTCGAGTGTCGATGGTTGTAGGCCACAGCTGCAGAGTCAGTTCAGTGCTGAGTCAAGTGTCATCGGTTGTAGGCCACAGCCATGAATTCAGTTCAGTGCTGAGTCGAGTGTCGATGGTTGTCGGCCACAGATGCAGAGTCAGTTCAATGCTGAGACTAGTGTCAATGATTGTAGGCAACAGCCATGAAGTCAGTTCAGTGCTGAGTCGAGTGTTGATGGTTGTAGACCACAGCCACAAAACCAGTTCATCGCTGAGTCAAGGGTCGATGGTTCTAGGCCACATCTGCAGAGTCAGCTCAGTGCTGAGTCAAGTGTCGATGGTTGTAGACCACAGCTGCAGAGTCAGTTCAAGGCTGAGTCGAGTGTCAATGATTGTAGGCAACAGCCATAAAGTCAGTTCAATGCTGAGTCGAGTGTCGATGGTTGTAGGCCACAGCTGCAGAGTCAGTTCAGTGCTGAGTCGAGTGTCATTGGTTGTAGGCAACAGCCATGAAGTCAGTTCAGTGCTGAGTCCAGTGTCGATGGTTGTAGGCCACAGCCATGAAGTCAGTTCAGTGCTGAGTCGAGTGTCGATGGTTGTAGGCCACAGCAGCAGTGTCAGTTCAGTGCTGAGTCGAGTGTCGATGGTTGTAGGCCACAGCTGCAGAGTCAGTTCAGTGCTGAGTCGAGTGTCGATGGTTGTTGGCCACAGCCATGAAGTCAGTTCAGTGCTGAGTCAAGTGTTGTTGGTTGTAGGCCACAGCTGCAGAGGCAGTTCACTGCTGAGTCGAGTGTCGATGGTTGTCTGCCACAGCCATGAAGTCAGTTCAGTGCTGAGTCGAGTGTCGATGTTTGTAGGCCACAGCCATGATGTCAGTTCAGTGCTGAGTCGAGTATCGATGGTTGTAGGCCACAGCCATGATGTCAGTTCAGTGCTGAGTCAAGGGTCGATGGTTGTAGGCCTCATCTGCAGAGTCAGCTCAGTGCTGAGTCAAGTGTCGATGGTTGTAGACCACAGCTGCAGAGTCAGTTCAGTGCTGAGTCGAGTGTTGATGGTTGTAGACCTCAGCAATGAAGTCAGCTCAGTGCTGAGTCGAGTGTCAATGGTTGTAGACCACAGCTGCAGAGTCAGTTCAATGCTGTCGAGTGTCAATGATTGTAAGCAACAGCCCTGAAGTCAGTTCAATGCTGAGTAGAGTGTTGATGGTTGTAGGCCGCAGCCACAAAATCAGTTCAGCGCTGAGTCAAGGGTCGATGGTTGTAGGCCACAGCTGCAGAGTCAGTTCAGTGCTGAGACGAGTGTCGATGGTTGTAGGTCACAGCTGCAGAGTCAGTTCAGTGCTGTGTCGAGAGTCGATGGTTGTAGGCCACAGCTGCAGTGTCAATTCAGTGCTGAGTCGAGTGTCGATGGTTGTAGGCCACAGCTGCAGAGTCAGTTCAGTGCTGAGTCGAGTGTCGACCGTCCTAGGCCACAGCCATGAAGTCAAGTTCAGTGCAGAGTCGAGTGTCGATGGTTGTCTGCCACAGCCATGAAGACAGTTCACTGCTGAGTCGAGTGTTGATGGTTGTAGGCCACAGCTGCAGAGTCAGTTCAGTGCTGTGTCGAGAGTCGATGGTTGTAGGCCACAGCTGCAGTATCAATTCAGTGCTGAGTCGAGTGTCGATGGTTGTAGGCCACAGCTGCAGAGTCAGTTCAGTGCTGAGTCGAGTGTCGACCGTTCTAGGCCACAGCCCTGAAGTCAAGTTCAGTGCAGAGTCGAGTGTCGATGGTTGTCTGCCACAGACATGAAGACAGTTCACTGCTGAGTCGAGTGTTGATGGTTGTAGGCCACAGCTGCAGAGTCAGTTCAGTGCTGAGACGAGTGCCGATGGTTGTAGGCCACAGCCATGAAGTCAGTTCGGTGCTGAGTCGAGTGTCGATGGTTGTAGGCCGCAGCCATGAAGTCAGTTCAGTGCTGAGTCGAGTGTCGATGGTTGTAGGCCAGAGCTGCAGAGTCAGTTCAGTGCTGTGTCGAGAGTCGATGGTTGTAGGCCACAGCTGCAGTATCAATTCAGTGCTGAGTCGAGTGTCGATGGTTGTAGGCCACAGCTGCAGAGTCAGTTCAGTGCTGAGTCGAGTGTCGACCGTTCTAGGCCACAGCCATGATGTCAGTTCAGTGCTGAGTCGAGTGTCGATGGTTGTAGGCCACAGCTGCAGAGTCAGTTCAGTGCTGAGTCTAGTGTCAATGATTGTAGGCCACAGGCATGAAGTCAGTTCAGTGGTGAGTCGAGTTTCGATGGTTTAGGCCACAGATGCAGAGTCAGTTCAATGCTGAGTCTTGTGTCAATGATTGTAGGCAACAGCAATGATGTCAGTTTCAGTGCTTAGTCGAGTGTTAATGGTTGTAGGCCACAGCCACAAAACCAGTTCATCGCTGAGTCAAGGGTCGATGGTTGTAGGCCACATCTGCAGAGTCAGCTCAGTGCTGAGTAAAGTGTCGATGGTTTTAGACCACAGCTGCAGAGTCAGTTCAGTGCTGAGTCGAGTGTCGATGGTTGTAGGCCACAGCCATGAATTCAGTTCAGTGCTGAGTCGAGTGTCGATGGTTGTAGGCCACAGATGCAGAGTCAGTTCAATGCTGAGTCTAGTGTCAATGATTGTAGGCAACAGCCATGAAGTCAGTTCAGTGCTTAGTCGAGTGTTGATGGTTGTAGGCCACAGCCAGAAAACCAGTTCATCGCTGACTCAAGGGTCAATGGTTGTAGACCACAGCTGCAGAGTCAGTTCAGTGCTGAGTCGAGTGTCGATGGTTGTAGGCCACAGCAATGAAGTCAGTTCAGTGCTGAGTCGAGTGTCGATGGTTGTAGGCCACAGCTGCAGAGTCAGTTCAGTGCTGAGCCGAGTGTCGATGGTTGTAGGCCACAGACATGAAGTCAGTTGAGTGCTGAGTCGAGTGTCGATGGTTGTAGGCCACCGCTGCAGAGTCAGTTCAGTGCTGAGATGAGTGTCGATGGTTGTAGGCCACAGCCATGAAGTCAGTTCAGTGCTGAGTCGAGTGTCGATGGTTTAGACCACAGCCATGAAGTCAGTTCAGTGCTGAGTCGAGTGTCGATGGTTGTGGGCCACAGCCATGAAGTCAGTTCAGTGCTGAGTCGAGTGTCGATGGTTGTAGGCCACAGCCATGAAGTCAGTTCAGTGCTGAGTCGAGTGTCGATGGTTGTAGGCCACAGCCATGAAGTCAGTTCAGTGCTGAGTCGAGTGTCGATGGTTTAGGCCACAGACATGAAGTCAGTTCAGTGCTGAGTCGAGTGTCGATGGTTTAGGCCACAGATGCAGAGTCAGTTCAATGCTGAGTCTAGTGTCAGTGGTTGCAGGCCACAGCCATGAAGTCAGTTCATTGCTGAGTCGAGTGCCGATGGTTGTAGGCCACAGCTGCAGTGTCAGTTCAGTGCTGAGTCGAGTGTCGATGGTTGTAGGCCACAGCTGCAGATTCATTTCAGTGCTGAGTCGAGTGTCGATGGTTGTAGGCCACAGCCATGAAATCAGTTCAGTGCTGAGATGAGTGTCGATGGTTCAGGCCACAGCTGCAGAGTCAGTTCAGTGCTGAGTCGAGTGTCATTGGTTGTAGGCAACAGCCATGAAGTCAGTTCAGTGCTGAGTCGAGTGTTGATGGTTGTAGGCCACAGCCATGAAGTCGGTTCAGTGCTGAGTCGAGTGCCGATGGTTGTAGGCCACAGATGCAGAGTCAGTTCAATGCTGAGTCTTGTGTCAATGATTGTAGGCAACAGCAATGATGTCAGTTCAGTGCTTAGTCGAGTGTTAATGGTTGTAGGCCACAGCCACAAAACCAGTTCATCGCTGAGTCAAGGGTCGATGGTTGTAGGCCACATCTGCAGAGTCAGTTCAGTGCTGAGTTGAGTGTCGATGGTTGTAGGCCACAGCCATGATGTCAGTTCTGTGCTGAGTCGAGTGTCGATGGTTGTAGGCCGCAGCCATGAAGTCAGTTCAGTGCTGAGTCGAGTGTCGATGGCTGTAGGCCACAGCCATGAAGTCAGTTCAGTGCTGAGTCGAGTGTTGATGGTTGTAGGCCACAGCTGCAGAGTCAGTTCAATGCTGAGTCAAGTGTCGATGGTTGTAGGCAACAGCCATGAAGTCAATTCTGTGCTGAGTCGAATGTCGAAGGTTGTAGGTCACAGCCATGAAGTCAGTTCAGTGCTGAGTCGAGTGTCGATGGTTGTAGGCCACAGCTGCAGTGTCAGTTCAGTGCTGAGTCGAGTGTCGATGGTTGTAGGCCAGAACCATGAAGTCAGTTCAGTGCTGAGTCGAGTGTCGATGGTTGTAGGCCACAGCTGCAGATTGATTTCAGTGCTGAGTCGAGTGTCGATGGTTTTAGACCACAGCTGCAGAGTCAGTTCAGTGCTGAGTCGAGTGTCGATGGTTGGAGGCCACAGCCATGAATTCAGTTCAGTGCTGAGTCGAGTGTCGATGGTTGTAGGCCACAGATGCAGAGTCAGTTCAATGCTGAGTCTAGTGTCAATGATTGTAGGCAACAGCCATGATGTCAGTTCAGTGCTTAGTCGAGTGTTAATGGTTGTAGGCCACAGCCACAAAACCAGTTCATCGCTGAGTCAAGGGTCGATGGTTGTAGGCCACAGCTGCAGAGTCAGTTCAGTGCTGAGTTGAGTGTCGATGGTTGTAGGCCACAGCCATGATGTCAGTTCTGTGCTGAGTCGAGTGTCGATGGTTGTAGGCCGCAGCCATGAAGTCAGTTCAGTGCTGAGTCGAGTGTCGATGGTTGTAGGCCACAGCCATGAAGTCAGTTCAGTGCTGAGTCGAGTGTTGATGGTTGTAGGCCACAGCTGCAGAGTCAGTTCAATGCTGAGTCAAGTGTCGATGGTTGTAGGCAACAGCCATGAAGTCAATTCTGTGCTGAGTCGAATGTCGAAGGTTGTAGGTCACAGCCATGAAGTCAGTTCAGTGCTGAGTCGAGTGTCGATGGTTGTAGGCCAGAGCTGCAGTGTCAGTTCAGTGCTGAGTCGATTGTCGATGGTTGTAGGCCACAGCTGCAGATTGATTTCAGTGCTGAGTTGAGTGTCGATGGTTGTAGGCCACATCTCCAGATTCAGTTCAGTGCTGAGTCGAGTGTCGACGGTTCTAGGCCAGAACCATGAAGTCAGTTCAGTGCTGAGTCAAGTGTCAATGATTGTAGGCAATAGCCATGAAGTCAGTTCAGTGCTTAGTCGAGTGTTGATGGTTGTAGGCCACAGCCATGATGTCAGTTCAGTGCTGAGTCGAGTGTCGATGGTTGTAGGCCGCAGCCATGAAGTCAGTTCAGTGCTGAGTCGAGTGTCGATGGTTGTAGGTCACAGCCATGAAGTCAGTTCAGTGCTGAGTCGAGTGTCGATGGTTGTAGGCCACAGCCATGAAGTCAGTTCAGTGCTGAGTCGAGTGTCGATGGTTGAAGGCCACAGGAATGATGTCAGTTCAGTGCTGAGTCGAGTGTCATTGGTTGTAGGCAAAAGCCATGAAGTCAGTTCAGTGCTGAGTCGAGTGTCGATGGTTGTAGGCCACAGCCATGAAGTCAGTTCAGTGCTGAGTCGAGTGTCGATGGTTGTAGGCCACAGCCATGAAGTCAGTTCAGTGCTGAGTCAAGTGTCAATGATTGTAGGCAATAGCCATGAAGTCAGTTCAGTGCTTAGTCGAGTGTTGATGGTTGTAGGCCACAGCCATGATGTCAGTTCAGTGCTGAGTCGAGTGTCGATGGTTGTAGGCCGCAGCCATGAAGTCAGTTCAGTGCTGAGTCGAGTGTCGATGGTTGTAGGTCACAGCCATGAAGTCAGTTTAGTGCTGAGTCGAGTGTCGATGGTTGTAGGCCACAGCCATGAAGTCAGTTCAGTGCTGAGTCGAGTGTCGATGGTTGTAGGCCACAGCTGCAGAGTCAGTTCAGTGCTGAGTCGAGTGTCATTGGTTGTAGGCCACAGCCATGAAGTCAGTTCAGTGCTGAGTCGAGTGTCGATGGTTTAGGCCACAGATGCAGAGTCAGTTCAATGCTGAGTCGAGTGTCATTGGTTGTAGGCAACAGCCATGAAGTCAGTTCAGTGCTGAGTCGAGTGTTGATGGTTGTAGGCCACAGCCATGAAGTCAGTTCAGTGCTGAGTCGAGTGTCGATGGTTGTAGGTCACAGCCATGAAGTCAGTTTAGTGCTGAGTCGAGTGTCGATGGTTGTAGGCCACAGCCATGAAGTCAGTTCAGTGCTGAGTCGAGTGTCGATGGTTGTAGGCCACAGCTGCAGAGTCAGTTCAGTGCTGAGTCGAGTGTCATTGGTTGTAGGCCACAGCCATGAAGTCAGTTCAGTGCTGAGTCGAGTGTCGATGGTTTAGGCCACAGATGCAGAGTCAGTTCAATGCTGAGTCTAGTGTCAGTGGTTGCAGGCCACAGCCATGAAGTCAGTTCATTGCTGAGTCGAGTGCCGATGGTTGTAGGCCACAGCTGCAGTGTCAGTTCAGTGCTGAGTCGAGTGTCGATGGTTGTAGGCCACAGCTGCAGATTCATTTCAGTGCTGAGTCGAGTGTCGATGGTTGTAGGCCACAGCCATGAAATCAGTTCAGTGCTGAGATGAGTGTCGATGGTTCAGGCCACAGCTGCAGAGTCAGTTCAGTGCTGAGTCGAGTGTCATTGGTTGTAGGCCGCAGCCATGAAGTCAGTTCAGTGCTGAGTCGAGTGTCGATGGTTGTAGGTCACAGCCATGAAGTCAGTTCAGTGCTGAGTCGAGTGTCATTGGTTGTAGGCCACAGCCATGATGTCAGTTCAGTGCTGAGTCGAGTGTCGATGGTTGTAGGCCGCAGCCATGAAGTCAGTTCAGTGCTGAGTCGAGTGTCGATGGTTGTAGGTCACAGCCATGAAGTCAGTTCAGTGCTGAGTCGAGTGTCGATGGTTGTAGGCCACAGCCATGAAGTCAGTTCAGTGCTGAGTCGAGTGTCGATGGTTGAAGGCCACAGGAATGATGTCAGTTCAGTGCTGAGTCGAGTGTCATTGGTTGTAGGCAAAAGCCATGAAGTCAGTTCAGTGCTGAGTCGAGTGTCGATGGTTGTAGGCCACAGCCATGAAGTCAGTTCAGTGCTGAGTCGAGTGTCGATGGTTGTAGGCCACAGCCATGAAGTCAGTTCAGTGCTGAGTCAAGTGTCAATGATTGTAGGCAATAGCCATGAAGTCAGTTCAGTGCTTAGTCGAGTGTTGATGGTTGTAGGCCACAGCCATGATGTCAGTTCAGTGCTGAGTCGAGTGTCGATGGTTGTAGGTCACAGCCATGAAGTCAGTTTAGTGCTGAGTCGAGTGTCGATGGTTGTAGGCCACAGCCATGAAGTCAGTTCAGTGCTGAGTCGAGTGTCGATGGTTGTAGGCCACAGCTGCAGAGTCAGTTCAGTGCTGAGTCGAGTGTCATTGGTTGTAGGCCACAGCCATGAAGTCAGTTCAGTGCTGAGTCGAGTGTCGATGGTTTAGGCCACAGATGCAGAGTCAGTTCAATGCTGAGTCTAGTGTCAGTGGTTGCAGGCCACAGCCATGAAGTCAGTTCATTGCTGAGTCGAGTGC
The DNA here is from genome assembly GCF_030144855.1 of Hypanus sabinus. Taxonomy (NCBI): domain Eukaryota; kingdom Metazoa; phylum Chordata; class Chondrichthyes; order Myliobatiformes; family Dasyatidae; genus Hypanus; species Hypanus sabinus. Next base: position 20,030,387 of record NC_082720.1, read on the forward strand.
CGATGGTTGTAGGCCACAGCTGCAGTGTCAGTTCAGTGCTGAGTCGAGTGTCGATGGTTGTAGGCCACAGCTGCAGATTCATTTCAGTGCTGAGTCGAGTGTCGATGGTTGTAGGCCACAGCCATGAAATCAGTTCAGTGCTGAGATGAGTGTCGATGGTTCAGGCCACAGCTGCAGAGTCAGTTCAGTGCTGAGTCGAGTGTCATTGGTTGTAGGCAACAGCCATGAAGTCAGTTCAGTGCTGAGTCGAGTGTTGATGGTTGTAGGCCACAGCCATGAAGTCGGTTCAGTGCTGAGTCGAGTGTCGATGGTTGTAGGCCACAGATGCAGAGTCAGTTCAATGCTGAGTCTTGTGTCAATGATTGTAGGCAACAGCAATGATGTCAGTTCAGTGCTTAGTCGAGTGTTAATGGTTGTAGGCCACAGCCACAAAACCAGTTCATCGCTGAGTCAAGGGTCGATGGTTGTAGGCCACATCTGCAGAGTCAGTTCAGTGCTGAGTTGAGTGTCGATGGTTGTAGGCCACAGCCATGATGTCAGTTCTGTGCTGAGTCGAGTGTCGATGGTTGTAGGCCGCAGCCATGAAGTCAGTTCAGTGCTGAGTCGAGTGTCGATGGTTGTAGGCCACAGCCATGAAGTCAGTTCAGTGCTGAGTCGAGTGTTGATGGTTGTAGGCCACAGCTGCAGAGTCAGTTCAATGCTGAGTCAAGTGTCGATGGTTGTAGGCAACAGCCATGAAGTCAATTCTGTGCTGAGTCGAATGTCGAAGGTTGTAGGTCACAGCCATGCAGTCAGTTCAGTGCTGAGTCGAGTGTCGATGGTTGTAGGCCACAGCTGCAGTGTCAGTTCAGTGCTGAGTCGAGTGTCGATGGTTGTAGGCCACAGCTGCAGATTGATTTCAGTGCTGAGTTGAGTGTCGATGCTTGTAGGCCACATCTCCAGATTCAGTTCAGTGCTGAGTCGAGTGTCGACGGTTCTAGGCCAGAACCATGAAGTCAGTTCAGTGCTGAGTCGAGTGTCGATGGTTGTAGGCCACAGCAATGAAGTCAGTTCAGTGCTGAGTCAAGTGTCAATGATTGTAGGCAATAGCCATGAAGTCAGTTCAGTGCTTAGTCGAGTGTTGATGGTTGTAGGCCACAGCCATGATGTCAGTTCAGTGCTGAGTCGAGTGTCGATGGTTGTAGGCCGCAGCCATGAAGTCAGTTCAGTGCTGAGTCGAGTGTCGATGGTTGTAGGCCACAGCCATGAAGTCAGTTCAGTGCTGAGTCGAGTGTCGATGGTTGTAGGCCACAGGAATGATGTCAGTTCAGTGCTGAGTCGAGTGTCATTGGTTGTAGGCAAAAGCCATGAAGTCAGTTCAGTGCTGAGTCGAGTGTCGATGGTTGTAGGCCACAGCCATGAAGTCAGTTCAGTGCTGAGTCGAGTGTCGATGGTTGTAGGCCACAGCCATGAAGTCAGTTCAGTGCTGAGTCAAGTGTCAATGATTGTAGGCAATAGCCATGAAGTCAGTTCAGTGCTTAGTCGAGTGTTGATGGTTGTAGGCCACAGCCATGATGTCAGTTCAGTGCTGAGTCGAGTGTCGATGGTTGTAGGCCGCAGCCATGAAGTCAGTTCAGTGCTGAGTCGAGTGTCGATGGTTGTAGGTCACAGCCATGAAGTCAGTTTAGTGCTGAGTCGAGTGTCGATGGTTGTAGGCCACAGCCATGAAGTCAGTTCAGTGCTGAGTCGAGTGTCGATGGTTGTAGGCCACAGGAATGAAGTCAGTTCAGTGCTGAGTCGAGTGTCATTGGTTGTAGGCAAAAGCCATGAAGTCAGTTCAGTGCTGAGTCGAGTGTCGATGGTTGTAGGCCACAGCCATGAAGTCAGTTCAGTGCTGAGTCGAGTGTCGATGGTTGTAGGCCACAGCTGCAGAGTCAGTTCAGTGCTGAGTCGAGTGTCATCGGTTGTAGGCCACAGCCATGAATTCAGTTCAGTGCTGAGTCGAGTGTCGATGGTTGTCGGCCACAGATGCAGAGTCAGTTCAATGCTGAGACTAGTGTCAATGATTGTAGGCAACAGCCATGAAGTCAGTTCAGTGCTGAGTCGAGTGTTGATGGTTGTAGACCACAGCCACAAAACCAGTTCATCGCTGAGTCAAGGGTCGATGGTTCTAGGCCACATCTGCAGAGTCAGCTCAGTGCTGAGTCAAGTGTCCATGGTTGTAGACCACAGCTGCAGAGTCAGTTCAAGGCTGAGTCGAGTGTCAATGATTGTAGGCAACAGCCATAAAGTCAGTTCAATGCTGAGTCGAGTGTCGATGGTTGTAGGCCACAGCTGCAGAGTCAGTTCAGTGCTGAGTCGAGTGTCATTGGTTGTAGGCAACAGCCATGAAGTCAGTTCAGTGCTGAGTCCAGTGTCGATGGTTGTAGGCCACAGCCATGAAGTCAGTTCAGTGCTGAGTCGAGTGTCGATGGTTGTAGGCCACAGCAGCAGTGTCAGTTCAGTGCTGAGTCGAGTGTCGATGGTTGTAGGCCACAGCTGCAGAGTCAGTTCAGTGCTGAGTCGAGTGTCGATGGTTGTTGGCCACAGCCATGAAGTCAGTTCAGTGCTGAGTCGAGTGTCGATGGTTGTAGGCCACAGATGCAGAGTCAGTTCAATGCTGAGTCTAGTGTCAATGATTGTAGGCAACAGCCATGATGTCAGTTCAGTGCTTAGTCGAGTGTTAATGGTTGTAGGCCACAGCCACAAAACCAGTTCATCGCTGAGTCAAGGGTCGATGGTTGTAGGCCACAGCTGCAGAGTCAGTTCAGTGCTGAGTTGAGTGTCGATGGTTGTAGGCCACAGCCATGATGTCAGTTCTGTGCTGAGTCGAGTGTCGATGGTTGTAGGCCGCAGCCATGAAGTCAGTTCAGTGCTGAGTCGAGTGTCGATGGTTGTAGGCCACAGCCATGAAGTCAGTTCAGTGCTGAGTCGAGTGTTGATGGTTGTAGGCCACAGCTGCAGAGTCAGTTCAATGCTGAGTCAAGTGTCGATGGTTGTAGGCAACAGCCATGAAGTCAATTCTGTGCTGAGTCGAATGTCGAAGGTTGTAGGTCACAGCCATGAAGTCAGTTCAGTGCTGAGTCGAGTGTCGATGGTTGTAGGCCAGAGCTGCAGTGTCAGTTCAGTGCTGAGTCGATTGTCGATGGTTGTAGGCCACAGCCATGAAGTCAGTTCAGTGCTGAGTCGAGTGTCGATGGTTGTAGGCCAGAGCTGCAGTGTCAGTTCAGTGCTGAGTCGATTGTCGATGGTTGTAGGTCACAGCCATGAAGTCAGTTCAGTGCTGAGTCGAGTGTCGATGGTTGTAGGCCAGAGCTGCAGTGTCAGTTCAGTGCTGAGTCGATTGTCGATGGTTGTAGGCCACAGCTGCAGATTGATTTCAGTGCTGAGTTGAGTGTCGATGGTTGTAGGCCACATCTCCAGATTCAGTTCAGTGCTGAGTCGAGTGTCGACGGTTCTAGGCCAGAACCATGAAGTCAGTTCAGTGCTGAGTCAAGTGTCAATGATTGTAGGCAATAGCCATGAAGTCAGTTCAGTGCTTAGTCGAGTGTTGATGGTTGTAGGCCACAGCCATGATGTCAGTTCAGTGCTGAGTCGAGTGTCGATGGTTGTAGGCCGCAGCCATGAAGTCAGTTCAGTGCTGAGTCGAGTGTCGATGGTTGTAGGCCACAGCCATGAAGTCAGTTCAGTGCTGAGTCGAGTGTCGATGGTTGAAGGCCACAGGAATGATGTCAGTTCAGTGCTGAGTCGAGTGTCATTGGTTGTAGGCAAAAGCCATGAAGTCAGTTCAGTGCTGAGTCGAGTGTCGATGGTTGTAGGCCACAGCCATGAAGTCAGTTCAGTGCTGAGTCGAGTGTCGATGGTTGTAGGCCACAGCCATGAAGTCAGTTCAGTGCTGAGTCAAGTGTCAATGATTGTAGGCAATAGCCATGAAGTCAGTTCAGTGCTTAGTCGAGTGTTGATGGTTGTAGGCCACAGCCATGATGTCAGTTCAGTGCTGAGTCGAGTGTCGATGGTTGTAGGCCGCAGCCATGAAGTCAGTTCAGTGCTGAGTCGAGTGTCGATGGTTGTAGGTCACAGCCATGAAGTCAGTTTAGTGCTGAGTCGAGTGTCGATGGTTGTAGGCCACAGCCATGAAGTCAGTTCAGTGCTGAGTCGAGTGTCGATGGTTGTAGGCCACAGGAATGAAGTCAGTTCAGTGCTGAGTCGAGTGACATTGGTTGTAGGCAAAAGCCATGAAGTCAGTTCAGTGCTGAGTCGAGTGTCGATGGCTGTAGGCCACAGCCATGAAGTCAGCTCAGTGCTGAGTCGAGTGTCGATGGTTGTAGACCACAGCTGCAGAGTCAGTTCAATGCTGTCGAGTGTCAATGATTGTAAGCAACAGCCCTGAAGTCAGTTCAATGCTGAGTAGAGTGTTGATGGTTGTAGGCCGCAGCCACAAAATCAGTTCAGCGCTGAGTCAAGGGTCGATGGTTGTAGGCCACAGCTGCAGAGTCAGTTCAGTGCTGAGACGAGTGTCGATGGTTGTAGGTCACAGCTGCAGAGTCAGTTCAGTGCTGTGTCGAGAGTCGATGGTTGTAGGCCACAGCTGCAGTGTCAATTCAGTGCTGAGTCGAGTGTCGATGGTTGTAGGCCACAGCTGCAGAGTCAGTTCAGTGCTGAGTCGAGTGTCGACCGTTCTAGGCCACAGCCATGAAGTCAAGTTCAGTGCAGAGTCGAGTGTCGATGGTTGTCTGCCACAGCCATGAAGACAGTTCACTGCTGAGTCGAGTGTTGATGGTTGTAGGCCACAGCTGCAGAGTCAGTTCAGTGCTGTGTCGAGAGTCGATGGTTGTAGGCCACAGCTGCAGTATCAATTCAGTGCTGAGTCGAGTGTCGATGGTTGTAGGCCACAGCTGCAGAGTCAGTTCAGTGCTGAGTCGAGTGTCGACCGTTCTAGGCCACAGCCCTGAAGTCAAGTTCAGTGCAGAGTCGAGTGTCGATGGTTGTCTGCCACAGACATGAAGACAGTTCACTGCTGAGTCGAGTGTTGATGGTTGTAGGCCACAGCTGCAGAGTCAGTTCAGTGCTGAGACGAGTGCCGATGGTTGTAGGCCACAGCCATGAAGTCAGTTCGGTGCTGAGTCGAGTGTCGATGGTTGTAGGCCGCAGCCATGAAGTCAGTTCAGTGCTGAGTCGAGTGTCGATGGTTGTAGGCCACAGCTGCAGAGTCAGTTCAGTGCTGTGTCGAGAGTCGATGGTTGTAGGCCACAGCTGCAGAGTCAGTTCAGTGCTGAGTCTAGTGTCAATGATTGTAGGCCACAGGCATGAAGTCAGTTCAGTGGTGAGTCGAGTTTCGATGGTTTAGGCCACAGATGCAGAGTCAGTTCAATGCTGAGTCTTGTGTCAATGATTGTAGGCAACAGCAATGATGTCAGTTCAGTGCTTAGTCGAGTGTTAATGGTTGTAGGCCACAGCCAAAAAACCAGTTCATCGCTGAGTCAAGGGTCGATGGTTGTAGGCCACATCTGCAGAGTCAGCTCAGTGCTGAGTAAAGTGTCGATGGTTTTAGACCACAGCTGCAGAGTCAGTTCAGTGCTGAGTCGAGTGACGATGGTTGTAGGCCACAGCCATGAATTCAGTTCAGTGCTGAGTCGAGTGTCGATGGTTGTAGGCCACAGATGCAGAGTCAGTTCAATGCTGAGTCTAGTGTCAATGATTGTAGGCAACAGCCATGAAGTCAGTTCAGTGCTTAGTCGAGTGTTGATGGTTGTAGGCCACAGCCTGAAAACCAGTTCATCGCTGAGTCAAGGGTCAATGGTTGTAGACCACAGCTGCAGAGTCAGTTCAGTGCTGAGTCGAGTGTCGATGGTTGTAGGCCACAGCAATGAAGTCAGTTCAGTGCTGAGTCGAGTGTCGATGGTTTAGGCCACAGCCATGAAGTCAGTTCAGTGCTGAGTCGAGTGTCGATGGTTGTGGGCCACAGCCATGAAGTCAGTTCAGTGCTTAGTCGATTGTCGATGGTTGTAGGCCACAGCCATGAAGTCAGTTCAGTGCTGAGTCGAGTGTCGATGGTTGTAGGCCACAGCTGCAGAGTCAGTTCAGTGCTGAGTCGAGTGTCATTGGTTGTAGGCCACAGCCATGAAGTCAGTTCAGTGCTGAGTCGAGTGTCGATGGTTTAGGCCACAGCTGCAGAGTCAGTTCAGTGCTGAGTCGAGTGTCATTGGTTGTAGGGAACAGCCATGAAGACAGTTCAGTGCTGAATCGAGTGTCGATGGTTGTAGGCCACAGATGCAGAGTCAGTTCAATGCTGAGTCTAGTGTCAGTGGTTGCAGGCCACAGCCATGAAGTCAGTTCATTGCTGAGTCGAGTGCCGATGGTTGTAGGCCACAGCTGCAGTGTCAGTTCAGTGCTGAGTCGAGTGTCGATGGTTGTAGGCCACAGCTGCAGATTCATTTCAGTGCTGAGTCGAGTGTCGATGGTTGTAGGCCACAGCCATGAAATCAGTTCAGTGCTGAGATGAGTGTCGATGGTTTAGGCCACAGCTGCAGAGTCAGTTCAGTGCTGAGTCGAGTGTCATTGGTTGTAGGCAACAGCCATGAAGTCAGTTCAGTGCTGAGTCGAGTGTTAATGGTTGTAGGCCACAGCCACCAAACCAGTTCATCGCTGAGTCAAGGGTCGATGGTTGTAGGCCACATCTGCAGAGTCAGTTCAGTGCTGAGTTGAGTGTCGATGGTTGTAGGCCACAGCCATGATGTCAGTTCTGTGCTGAGTCGAGTGTCGATGGTTGTAGGCCGCAGCCATGAAGTCAGTTCAGTGCTGAGTCGAGTGTCGATGGTTGTAGGCCACAGCCATGAAGTCAGTTCAGTGCTGAGTCGAGTGTTGATGGTTGTAGGCCACAGCTGCAGAGTCAGTTCAATGCTGAGTCAAGTGTCGATGGTTGTAGGCAACAGCCATGAAGTCAATTCTGCTCTGAGTCGAATGTCGAAGGTTGTAGGTCACAGCCATGAAGTCAGTTCAGTGCTGAGTCGAGTGTCGATGGTTGTAGGCCACAGCTGCAGTGTCAGTTCAGTGCTGAGTCGAGTGTCGATGGTTGTAGGCCACAGCTGCAGATTGATTTCAGTGCTGAGTTGAGTGTCGATGGTTGTAGGCCACATCTCCAGATTCAGTTCAGTGCTGAGTCGAGTGTCTACGGTTCTAGGCCAGAACCATGAAGTCAGTTCAGTGCTGAGTCGAGTGTCGATGATTGTAGGCAATAGCCATGAAGTCAGTTCAGTGCTTAGTCGAGTGTTGATGGTTCTAGGCCACAGCCATGAAGTCAGTTCAGTGCTGAGTCAAGTGTCAATGATTGTAGGCAATAGCCATGAAGTCAGTTCAGTGCTTAGTCGAGTGTTGATGGTTGTAGGCCACAGCCATGAAGTCAGTTCAGTGCTGAGTCGAGTGTCGATGGTTGTAGGTCACAGCCATGAAGTCAGTTCAGTGCTGAGTCGAGTGTCGATGGTTGTAGGCCTCAGCCATGAAGTCAGTTCAGTGCTGAGTCGAGTGTCGATGGTTGTAGGCCACAGGAATGATGTCAGTTCAGTGCTGAGTCGAGTGTCATTGGTTGTAGGCAAAAGCCATGAAGTCAGTTCAGTGCTGAGTCGAGTGTCGATGGATGTAGGCCACAGCCATGAAGTCAGTTCAGTGCTGAGTCAAGTGTCAATGATTGTAGGCAATAGCCATGAAGTCAGTTCAGTGCTTAGTCGAGTGTTGATGGTTGTAGGCCACAGCCATGATGTCAGTTCAGTGCTGAGTCGAGTGTCGATGGTTGTAGGCCGCAGCCATGAAGTCAGTTCAGTGCTGAGTCGAGTGTCGATGGTTGTAGGTCACAGCCATGAAGTCAGTTTAGTGCTGAGTCGAGTGTCGATGTTTGTAGGCCACAGCCATGAAGTCAGTTCAGTGCTGAGTCGAGTGTCGATGGTTGTAGGCCACAGGAATGAAGTCAGTTCAGTGCTGAGTCGAGTGTCATTGGTTGTAGGCAAAAGCCATGAAGTCAGTTCAGTGCTGAGTCGAGTGTCGATGGTTGTAGGCCACAGCCATGAAGTCAGTTCAGTGCTGAGTCGAGTGTCGATGGTTGTAGGCCACAGCTGCAGAGTCAGTTCAGTGCTGAGTCGAGTGTCATCGGTTGTAGGCCACAGCCATGAATTCAGTTCAGTGCTGAGTCGAGTGTTGATGGTTGTAGACCACAGCCACAAAACCAGTTCATCGCTGAGTCAAGGGTCGATGGTTCTAGGCCACATCTGCAGAGTCAGATCAGTGCTGAGTTAAGTGTCAATGGTTGTAGACCACAGCTGCAGAGTCAGTTCAAGGCTGAGTCGAGTGTCAATGATTGTAGGCAACAGCCATAAAGTCAGTTCAATGCTGAGTCGAGTGTCGATGGTTGTAGGCCACAGCTGCAGAGTCAGTTCAGTGCTGAGTCGAGTGTCATTGGTTGTAGGCAACAGCCATGAAGTCAGTTCAGTGCTGAGTCCAGTGTCGATGGTTGTAGGCCACAGCCATGAAGTCAGTTCAGTGCTGAGTCGAGTGTCGATGGTTGTAGGCCACAGCAGCAGTGTCAGTTCAGTGCTGAGTCTAGTGTCGATGGTTGTAGGCCACAGCTGCAGAGTCAGTTCAGTGCTGAGTCGAGTGTCGATGGTTGTTGGCCACAGCCATGAATTCAGTTCAGTGCTGAGTCAAGTGTTGTTGGTTGTAGGCCACAGCTGCAGAGGCAGTTCACTGCTGAGTCGAGTGTCGATGGTTGTCTGCCACAGCCATGAAGTCAGTTCAGTGCTGAGTCGACTGTCGATGGTTGTAGACCACAGCTGCAGAGTCAGTTCAGTGCTGAGACGAGTGCCGATGGTTGTAGGCCACAGCCATGATGTCAGTTCAGTGCTGAGTCGAGTGTCGATGGTTGTAGGCCACAGCCATGATGTCAGTTCAGTGCTGAGTAAAGGGTCGATGGTTGTAGGCCTCATCTGCAGAGTCAGCTCAGTGCTGAGTCAAGTGTCGATGGTTGTAGACCACAGCTGCAGAGTCAGTTCAGTGCTGAGTCGAGTGTTGATGGTTGTAGACCTCAGCAATGAAGTCAGCTCAGTGCTGAGTCGAGTGTCGATGGTTGTAGACCACAGCTGCAGAGTCAGTTCAATGCTGTCGAGTGTCAATGATTGTAAGCAACAGCCCTGAAGTCAGTTCAATGCTGAGTAGAGTGTTGATGGTTGTAGGCCGCAGCCACAAAACCAGTTCAGCGCTGAGTCAAGGGTCGATGGTTGTAGGCCACAGCTGCAGAGTCAGTTCAGTGCTGAGACGAGTGTCGATGGTTGTAGGTCACAGCTGCAGAGTCAGTTCAGTGCTGTGTCGAGAGTCGATGGTTGTAGGCCACAGCTGCAGTGTCAATTCAGTGCTGAGTCGAGTGTCGATGGTTGTAGGCCACAGCTGCAGAGTCAGTTCAGTGCTGAGTCGAGTGTCGACCGTTCTAGGCCACAGCCATGAAGTCAAGTTCAGTGCAGAGTCGAGTGTCGATGGTTGTCTGCCACAGCCATGAAGACAGTTCACTGCTGAGTCGAGTGTTGATGGTTGTAGGCCACAGCTGCAGAGTCAGTTCAGTGCTGTGTCGAGAGTCGATGGTTGTAGGCCACAGCCATGAAGTCAGTTCAGTGCTGAGTCGAGAGTTGATGGTTGTAGGCCACAGCTGCAGAGTCAGTTCAGTGCTGAGTCGAGTGTCATCGGTTGTAGGCCACAGCCATGAATTCAGTTCAGTGCTGAGTCGAGTGTCGATGGTTGTCGGCCACAGATGCAGAGTCAGTTCAATGCTGAGACTAGTGTCAATGATTGTAGGCAACAGCCATGAAGTCAGTTCAGTGCTGAGTCGAGTGTTGATGGTTGTAGACCACAGCCACAAAAGCAGTTCATCGCTGAGTCAAGGGTCGATGGTTCTAGGCCACATCTGCAGAGTCAGCTCAGTGCTGAGTCAAGTGTCGATGGTTGTAGACCACAGCTGCAGAGTCAGTTCAAGGCTGAGTCGAGTGTCAATGATTGTAGGCAACAGCCATAAAGTCAGTTCAATGCTGAGTCGAGTGTCGATGGTTGTAGGCCACAGCTGCAGAGTCAGTTCAGTGCTGAGTCGAGTGTCATTGGTTGTAGGCAACAGCCATGAAGTCAGTTCAGTGCTGAGTCCAGTGTCGATGGTTGTAGGCCACAGCCATGAAGTCAGTTCAGTGCTGAGTCGAGTGTCGATGGTTGTAGGCCACAGCAGCAGTGTCAGTTCAGTGCTGAGTCGAGTGTCGATGGTTGTAGGCCACAGCTGCAGAGTCAGTTCAGTGCTGAGTCGAGTGTCGATGGTTGTTGGCCACAGTCATGAAGTCAGTTCAGTGCTGAGTCAAGTGTTGTTGGTTGTAGGCCACAGCTGCAGAGGCAGTTCACTGCTGAGTCGAGTGTCGATGGTTGTCTGCCACAGCCATGAAGTCAGTTCAGTGCTGAGTCGAGTGTCGATGTTTGTAGGCCACAGCCATGATGTCAGTTCAGTGCTGAGTCGAGTGTCGATGGTTGTAGGCCACAGCCATGATGTCAGTTCAGTGCTGAGTCAAGGGTCGATGGTTGTAGGCCTCATCTGCAGAGTCAGCTCAGTGCTGAGTCAAGTGTCGATGGTTGTAGACCACAGCTGCAGAGTCAGTTCAGTGCTGAGTCGAGTGTTGATGGTTGTAGACCTCAGCAATGAAGTCAGCTCAGTGCTGCGTCGAGTGTCGATGGTTGTAGACCACAGCTGCAGAGTCAGTTCAATGCTGTCGAGTGTCAATGATTGTAAGCAACAGCCCTGAAGTCAGTTCAATGCTGAGTAGAGTGTTGATGGTTGTAGGCCGCAGCCACAAAATCAGTTCAGCGCTGAGTCAAGGGTCGATGGTTGTAGGCCACAGCTGCAGAGTCAGTTCAGTGCTGAGACGAGTGTCGATGGTTGTCTGCCACAGCCATGAAGACAGTTCACTGCTGAGTCGAGTGTTGATGGTTGTAGGCCACAGCTGCAGAGTCAGTTCAGTGCTGTGTCGAGAGTCGATGGTTGTAGGCCACAGCTGCAGTATCAATTCAGTGCTGAGTCGAGTGTCGATGGTTGTAGGCCACAGCTGCAGAGTCAGTTCAGTGCTGAGTCGAGTGTCGACCGTTCTAGGCCACAGCCCTGAAGTCAAGTTCAGTGCAGAGTCGAGTGTCGATGGTTGTCTGCCACAGACATGAAGACAGTTCACTACTGAGTCGAGTGTTGATGGTTGTAGGCCACAGCTGCAGAGTCAGTTCAGTGCTGAGACGAGTGCCGATGGTTGTAGGCCACAGCCATGAAGTCAGTTCAGTGCTGAGTCGAGTGTCGATGGTTGTAGGCCACAGCTGCAGAGTCAGTTCAGTGCTGAGTCGAGTGTCGATGGTTGTTGGCCACAGTCATGAAGTCAGTTCAGTGCTGAGTCAAGTGTTGTTGGTTGTAGGCCACAGCTGCAGAGGCATTTCACTGCTGAGTCGAGTGTCGATGGTTGTCTGCCACAGCCATGAAGTCAGTTCAGTGCTGAGTCGAGTGTCGATGTTTGTAGGCCACAGCCATGATGTCAGTTCAGTGCTGAGTCGAGTGTCGATGGTTGTAGGCCACAGCCATGATGTCAGTTCAGTGCTGAGTCAAGGGTCGATGGTTGTAGGCCTCATCTGCAGAGTCAGCTCAGTGCTGAGTCAAGTGTCGATGGTTGTAGACCACAGCTGCAGAGTCAGTTCAGTGCTGAGTCGAGTGTTGATGGTTGTAGACCTCAGCAATGAAGTCAGCTCAGTGCTGAGTCGAGTGTCGATGGTTGTAGACCACAGCTGCAGAGTCAGTTCAATGCTGTCGAGTGTCAATGATTGTAAGCAACAGCCCTGAAGTCAGTTCAATGCTGAGTAGAGTGTTGATAGTTGTAGGCCGCAGCCACAAAATCAGTTCAGCGCTGAGTCAAGGGTCGATGGTTGTAGGCCACAGCTGCAGAGTCAGTTCAGTGCTGAGACGAGTGTCGATGGTTGTCTGCCACAGCCATGAAGACAGTTCACTGCTGAGTCGAGTGTTGATGGTTGTAGGCCACAGCTGCAGAGTCAGTTCAGTGCTGTGTCGAGAGTCGATGGTTGTAGGCCACAGCTGCAGTATCAATTCAGTGCTGAGTCGAGTGTCGATGGTTGTAGGCCACAGCTGCAGAGTCAGTTCAGTGCTGAGTCGAGTGTCGACCGTTCTAGGCCACAGCCCTGAAGTCAAGTTCAGTGCAGAGTCGAGTGTCGATGGTTGTCTGCCACAGACATGAAGACAGTTCACTACTGAGTCGAGTGTTGATGGTTGTAGGCCACAGCTGCAGAGTCAGTTCAGTGCTGAGACGAGTGCCGATGGTTGTAGGCCACAGCCATGAAGTCAGTTCAGTGCTGAGTCGAGTGTCGATGGTTGTAGGCCGCCGCCATGAAGTCAGTTCAGTGCTGAGTGGAGTGTCGATGGTTGTAGGCCGCAACCATGATGTCAGTTCGGTGCTGAGTCGAGTGTCGATGGTTGTAGGCCGCAGCCATGAAGTCAGTTCAGTGCTGAGTCGAGTGTCGATGGTTGTAGGCCACAGCTGCAGAGTCAGTTCAGTGCTGTGTCGAGAGTCGATGGTTGTAGGCCACAGCTGCAGTATCAATTCAGTGCTGAGTCGAGTGTCGATGGTTGTAGGCCACAGCTGCAGAGTCAGTTCAGTGCTGAGTCGAGTGTCGACCGTTCTAGGCCACAGCCATGAAGTCAGTTCAGTGCTGAGTCGAGTGTCGATGGTTGTAGGCCACAGCTGCAGAGTCAGTTCAGTGCTGAGTCTAGTGTCAATGATTGTAGGCCACAGGCATGAAGTCAGTTCAGTGGTGAGTCGAGTTTCGATGGTTTAGGCCACAGATGCAGAGTCAGTTCAATGCTGAGTCTTGTGTCAATGATTGTAGGCAACAGCAATGATGTCAATTCAGTGCTTAGTCGAGTGTTAATGGTTGTAGGCCACAGCCACAAAACCAGTTCATCGCTGAGTCAAGGGTCGATGGTTGTAGGCCACATCTGCAGAGTCAGCTCAGTGCTGAGTAAAGTGTCGATGCTTTTAGACCACAGCTGCAGAGTCAGTTCAGTGCTGAGTCGAGTGTCGATGGTTGTAGGCCACAGCCATGAATTCAGTTCAGTGCTGAGTCGAGTGTCGATGGTTGTAGGCCACAGATGCAGAGTCAGTTCAATGCTGAGTCTAGTGTCAATGATTGTAGGCAACAGCCATGAAGTCAGTTCAGTGCTTAGTCGAGTGTTGATGGTTGTAGGCCACAGCCAGAAAACCAGTTCATCGCTGAGTCAAGGGTCAATGGTTGTAGACCACAGCTGCAGAGTCAGTTCAGTGCTGAGTCGAGTGTCGATGGTTGTAGGCCACAGCAATGAAGTCAGTTCAGTGCTGAGTCGAGTGTCGATGGTTGTAGGCCACAGCTGCAGAGTCAGTTCAGTGCTGAGCCGAGTGTCGATGGTTGTAGGCCACAGACATGAAGTCAGTTGAGTGCTGAGTCGAGTGTCGATGGTTGTAGGCCACCGCTGCAGAGTCAGTTCAGTGCTGAGATGAGTGTCGATGGTTGTAGGCCACAGCCATGAAGTCAGTTCAGTGCTGAGTCGAGTGTCGCTGGTTTAGGCCACAGCCATGAAGTCAGTTCAGTGCTGAGTCGAGTGTCGATGGTTGTGGGCCACAGCCATGAAGTCAGTTCAGTGCTGAGTCGAGTGTCGATGGTTGTAGGCCACAGCCATGAAGTCAGTTCAGTGCTGACTCGAGTGTCGATGGCTTAGGCTACAGCTGCAGAGTCAGTTCAGTGCTGAGTCGAGTGTCGATGGTTGTAGGCCACAGCCATGAAGTCAGTTCAGTGCTGACTCGAGTGTCGATGGCTTAGGCTACAGCTGCAGAGTCAGTTCAGTGCTGTGTCGAGTGTCAATGATTGTAGGCAACAGCCATGAAGTCAGTTCATTGCTGAGTCGAGTGCCGATGGTTGTAGGCCACAGCTGCAGTGTCAGTTCAGTGCTGAGTCGAGTGTCGATGGTTGTAGGCCACAGCTGCAGATTCATTTCAGTGCTGAGTCGAGTGTCGATGGTTGTAGGCCACAGCCATGAAATCAGTTCAGTGCTGAGATGAGTGTCGATGGTTTAGGCCAGAGCTGCAGAGTCAGTTCAGTGCTGAGTCGAGTGTCATTGGTTGTAGGCAACAGCCATGAAGTCAGTTCAGTGCTGAGTCGAGTGTTGATGGTTGTAGGCCACAGCCATGAAGTCAGTTCAGTGCTGAGTCGAGTGTCGATGGTTGTAGGCCACAGATGCAGAGTCAGTTCAATGCTGAGTCTTGTGTCAATGATTGTAGGCAACAGCAATGATGTCAGTTCAGTGCTTAGTCGAGTGTTAATGGTTGTAGGCCAAAGCCACAAAACCAGTTCATCGCTGAGTCAAGGGTCGATGGTTGTAGGCCACATCTGCACAGTCAGCTCAGTGCTGAGTTGAGTGTCGATGGTTGTAGGCCACAGCCATGATGTCAGTTCTGTGCTGAGTCGAGTGTCGATGGTTGTAGGCCGCAGCCATGAAGTCAGTTCAGTGCTGAGTCGAGTGTCGATGGTTGTAGGCCACAGCCATGAAGTCAGTTCAGTGCTGAGTCGAGTGTTGATGGTTGTAGGCCACAGCTGCAGAGTCAGTTCAATGCTGAGTCAAGTGTCGATGGTTGTAGGCAACAGCCATGAAGTCAATTCTGTGCTGAGTCGAATGTCGAAGGTTGTAGGTCACAGCCATGAAGTCAGTTCAGTGCTGAGTCGAGTGTCGATGGTTGTAGGCCGCAGCCATGAAGTCAGTTCAGTGCTGAGTCGAGTGTCGATGGTTGTAGGCCACAGCTGCAGAGTCAGTTCAGTGCTGAGTCGAGTGTCGATGGTTGTAGGCCACAGCCATGAAGTCAGTTCAGTGCTGAGTCTAGTGTCAATGATTGTAGGCAACAGCCATGAAGTCAGTTCAGTGCTTAGTCGAGTGTTGATGGTTGTAGGCCACAGCCAGAAAACCAGTTCATC
Source organism: Hypanus sabinus (assembly GCF_030144855.1). Lineage (NCBI taxonomy): Eukaryota > Metazoa > Chordata > Chondrichthyes > Myliobatiformes > Dasyatidae > Hypanus > Hypanus sabinus. The sequence continues at coordinate 20,045,456 of NC_082720.1, forward strand.
GCTGAGTCAAGGGTCAATGGTTGTAGACCACAGCTGCAGAGTCAGTTCAGTGCTGAGTCGAGTGTCGATGGTTGTAGGCCACAGCAATGAAGTCAGTTCAGTGCTGAGTCGAGTGTCGATGGTTGTAGGCCACAGCTGCAGAGTCAGTTCAGTGCTGAGTTGAGTGTCGATGGTTGTAGGCCACATCTCCAGATTCAGTTCACTGCTGAGTCGAGTGTTGACGGTTCTAGGCCAGAACCATGAAGTCAGTTCAGTGCTGAGTCGAGTGTCGATGGCTGTAGGCCACAGCCATGAAGTCAGTTCAGTGCTGAGTCAAGTGTCAATGATTGTAGGCAATAGCCATGAAGTCAGTTCAGTGCTTAGTCGAGTGTTGATGGTTGTAGGCCACAGCCATGATGTCAGTTCAGTGCTGAGTCGAGTGTCGATGGTTGTAGGCCGCAGCCATGAAGTCAGTTCAGTGCTGAGTCGAGTGTCGATGGTTGTAGGTCACAGCCATGAAGTCAGTTCAGTGCTGAGTCGAGTGTCGATGGTTGTAGGCCACAGCAATGAAGTCAGTTTAGTGCTGAGTCGAGTGTCGATGGTTGTAGGCCACAGGAATGATGTCAGTTCAGTGCTGAGTCGAGTGTCATTGGTTGTAGGCAAAAGCCATGAAGTCAGTTCAGTGCTGAGTCGAGTGTCGATGGTTGTAGACCACAGCCATGAAGTCAGTTCAGTGCTGAGTCGAGTGTCGATGGTTGTAGGCCACAGCCATGAAGTCAGTTCAGTGCTGAGTCAAGTGTCAATGATTGTAGGCAATAGCCATGAAGTCAGTTCAGTGCTTAGTCGAGTGTTGATGGTTGTAGGCCACAGCCATGATGTCAGTTCAGTGCTGTGTCGAGTGTCGATGGTTGTAGGCCGCAGCCATGAAGTCAGTTCAGTGCTGAGTCGAGTGTCGATGGTTGTAGGTCACAGCCATGAAGTCAGTTTAGTGCTGAGTCGAGTGTCGATGGTTGTAGGCCACAGCCATGAAGTCAGTTCAGTGCTGAGTCGAGTGTCGATGGTTGTAGGCCAGAGGAATGAAGTCAGTTCAGTGCTGAGTCGAGTGTCATTGGTTGTAGGCAAAAGCCATGAAGTCAGTTCAGTGCTGAGTCGAGTGTCGATGGTTGTAGGCCACAGCCATGAAGTCAGTTCAGTGCTGAGTCGAGTGTCGATGGTTGTAGGCCGCAGCCATGAAGTCAGTTCAGTGCTGAGTCGAGTGTCGATGGTTGTAGGCCACAGCTGCAGAGTCAGTTCAGTGCTGAGTCGAGTGTCGATGGTTGTAGGCCACAGCCATGAAGTCAGTTCAGTGCTGAGTCTAGTGTCAATGATTGTAGGCAACAGCCATGAAGTCAGTTCAGTGCTTAGTCGAGTGTTGATGGTTGTAGGCCACAGCCAGAAAACCAGTTCATCGCTGAGTCAAGGGTCAATGGTTGTAGACCACAGCTGCAGAGTCAGTTCAGTGCTGAGTCGAGTGTCGATGGTTGTAGGCCACAGCAATGAAGTCAGTTCAGTGCTGAGTCGAGTGTCGATGGTTGTAGGCCACAGCTGCAGAGTCAGTTCAGTGCTGAGCCGAGTGTCGATGGTTGTAGGCCACAGACATGAAGTCAGTTGAGTGCTGAGTCGAGTGTCGATGGTTGTAGGCCACCGCTGCAGAGTCAGTTCAGTGCTGAGATGAGTGTCGATGGTTGTAGGCCACAGCCATGAAGTCAGTTCAGTGCTGAGACGAGTGTCGATGGTTTAGGCCACAGCCATGAAGTCAGTTCAGTGCTGAGTCGAGTGTCGATGGTTGTGGGCCACAGCCATGAAGTCAGTTCAGTGCTGAGTCGAGTGTCGATGGTTGTAGGCCACAGCCATGAAGTCAGTTCAGTGCTGACTCGAGTGTTGATGGCTTAGGCCACAGCTGCAGAGTCAGTTCAGTGCTGAGTCGAGTGTCATTGGTTGTAGGCCACAGCCATGAAGTCAGTTCAGTGCTGAGTCGAGTGTCGATGGTTTAGGCCACAGCTGCAGAGTCAGTTCAGTGCTGAGTCGAGTGTCATTGGTTGTAGGCAACAGCCATGAAGTCAGTTCAGTGCTGAGTCGAGTGTTGATGGATGTAGGCCACAGCCATGAAGTCAGTTCAGTGCTGAGTCGAGTGTCGATGGTTGTAGGCCACAGATGCAGAGTCAGTTCAATGCTGAGTCTTGTGTCAATGATTGTAGGCAACAGCAATGATGTCAGTTCAGTGCTGAGTCGAGTGTCGACCGTTCTAGGCCACAGCCATGAAGTCAAGTTCAGTGCAGAGTCGAGTGTCGATGGTTGTCTGCCACAGACATGAAGACAGTTCACTGCAGAGTCGAGTGTTGATGGTTGTAGGCCACAGCTGCAGAGTCAGTTCAGTGCTGAGACGAGTGCCGATGGTTGTAGGCCACAGCCATGAAGTCAGTTCAGTGCTGAGTCGAGTGTCGATGGTTGTAGGCCGCAGCCATGAAGTCAGTTCAGTGCTGAGTCGAGTGTCGATGGTTGTAGGCCGCAGCCATGATGTCAGTTCAGTGCTGAGTCGAGTGTCGATGGTTGTAGGCCGCAGCCATGAAGTCAGTTCAGTGCTGAGTCGAGTGTCGATGGTTGTAGGCCACAGCTGCAGAGTCAGTTCAGTGCTGAGTCGAGTGTCGATGGTTGTAGGCCACAGCCATGAAGTCAGTTCAGTGCTGAATCTAGTGTCAATGATTGTAGGCAACAGCCATGAAGTCAGTTCAGTGCTTAGTCGAGTGTTGAAGGTTGTAGGCCACAGCCAGAAAACCAGTTCATCGCTGAGTCAAGGGTCAATGGTTGTAGACCACAGCTGCAGAGTCAGTTCAGTGCTGAGTCGAGTGTCGATGGTTGTAGGCCACAGCAATGAAGTCAGTTCAGTGCTGAGTCGAGTGTCGATGGTTGTAGGCCACAGCTGCAGAGTCAGTTCAGTGCTGAGCCGAGTGTCGATGGTTGTAGGCCACAGACATGAAGTCAGTTGAGTGCTGAGTCGAGTGTCGATGGTTGTAGGCCACCGCTGCAGAGTCAGTTCAGTGCTGAGATGAGTGTCGATGGTTGTAGGCCACAGCCATGAAGTCAGTTCTGTGCTGAGTCGAGTGTCGATGGTTTAGGCCACAGCCATGAAGTCAGTTCAGTGCTGAGTCGAGTGTCGATGGTTGTAGGCCACAGCCATGAAGTCAGTTCAGTGCTGACTCGAGTGTCGATGGCTTAGGCCACAGCTGCAGAGTCAGTTCAGTGCTGAGTCGAGTGTCATTGGTTGTAGGCCACAGCCATGAAGTCAGTTCAGTGCTGAGTCGAGTGTCGATGGTTTAGGCCACAGCTGCAGAGTCAGTTCAGTGCTGAGTCGAGTGTCATTGGTTGTAGGCCACAGACATGAAGTCAGTTCAGTGCTGAGTCAAGTGTCAATGATTGTAGGCAACAGCCATGAAGTCAGTTCAGTGCTGAATCGAGTGTCGATGGTTGTAGGCCACAGCTGCAGAGTCAGTTCAATGCTGAGTCTAGTGTCAATGGTTGCAGGCCACAGCCATGAAGTCAGTTCATTGCTGAGTCGAGTGCCGATGGTTGTAGGCCACAGCTGCAGTGTCAGTTCAGTGCTGAGTCGAGTGTCGATGGTTGTAGGCCACAGCTGCAGATTCATTTCAGTGCTGAGTCGTGTGTCGATGGTTGTAGGCCACAGCCATGAAATCAGTTCAGTGCTGAGATGAGTGTCGATGGTTTAGGCCAGAGCTGCAGAGTCAGTTCAATGCTGAGTCTTGTGTCAATGATTGTAGGCAACAGTAATGATGTCAGTTCAGTGCTTAGTCGAGTGTTAATGGTTGTAGGCCAAAGCCACAAAACCAGTTCATCGCTGAGTCAGGGGTCGATGGTTGTAGGCCACATCTGCAGAGTCAGCTCAGTGCTGAGTTGAGTGTCGATGGTTGTAGGCCACAGCCATGATGTCAGTTCTGTGCTGAGTCGAGTGTCGATGGTTGTAGGCCGCAGCCATGAAGTCAGTTCAGTGCTGAGTCGAGTGTCGATGGTTGTAGGCCACAGCCATGAAGTCAGTTCAGTGCTGAGTCGAGTGTTGATGGTTGTAGGCCACAGCTGCAGAGTCAGTTCAATGCTGAGTCAAGTGTCGATGGTTGTAGGCAACAGCCATGAAGTCAATTCTGTGCTGAGTCGAATGTCGAAGGTTGTAGGTCACAGCCATGAAGTCAGTTCAGTGCTGAGTCGAGTGTCGATGGTTGTAGGCCACAGCTGCAGTGTCAGTTCAGTGCTGAGTCGAGTGTCGATGGTTGTAGGCCACAGCTGCAGATTGATTTCAGTGCTGAGTTGAGTGTCGATGGTTGTAGGCCACATCTCCAGATTCAGTTCACTGCTGAGTCGAGTGTTGACGGTTCTAGGCCAGAACCATGAAGTCAGTTCAGTGCTGAGTCGAGTGTCGATGGCTGTAGGCCACAGCCATGAAGTCAGTTCAGTGCTGAGTCAAGTGTCAATGATTGTAGGCAATAGCCATGAAGTCAGTTCAGTGCTTAGTCGAGTGTTGATGGTTGTAGGCCACAGCCATGATGTCAGTTCAGTGCTGAGTCGAGTGTCGATGGTTGTAGGCCGCAGCCATGAAGTCAGTTCAGTCCTGAGTCGAGTGTCGATGGTTGTAGGTCACAGCCATGAAGTCAGTTCAGTGCTGAGTCGAGTGTCGATGGTTGTAGGCCACAGCCATGAAGTCAGTTTAGTGCTGAGTCGAGTGTCGATGGTTGTAGGCCACAGGAATGATGTCAGTTCAGTGCTGAGTCGAGTGTCATTGGTTGTAGGCAAAAGCCATGAAGTCAGTTCAGTGCTGAGTCGAGTGTCGATGGTTGTAGACCACAGCCATGAAGTCAGTTCAGTGCTGAGTCGAGTGTCGATGGTTGTAGGCCACAGCCATGAAGTCAGTTCAGTGCTGAGTCAAGTGTCAATGATTGTAGGCAATAGCCATGAAGTCATTTCAGTGCTTAGTCGAGTTTTGATGGTTGTAGGCCACAGCCATGATGTCAGTTCAGTGCTGTGTCGAGTGTCGATGGTTGTAGGCCGCAGCCATGAAGTCAGTTCAGTGCTGAGTCGAGTGTCGATGGTTGTAGGTCACAGCCATGAAGTCAGTTTAGTGCTGAGTCGAGTGTCGATGGTTGTAGGCCACAGCCATGAAGTCAGTTCAGTGCTGAGTCGAGTGTCGATGTTTGTAGGCCACAGGAATGAAGTCAGTTCAGTGCTGAGTCGAGTGTCATTGGTTGTAGGCAAAAGCCATGAAGTCAGTTCAGTGCTGAGTCGAGTGTCGATGGTTGTAGGCCACAGCCATGAAGTCAGTTCAGTGCTGAGTCGAGTGTCGATGGTTGTAGGCCACAGCTGCAGAGTCAGTTCAGTGCAGAGTCGAGTGTCATCGGTTGTAGGCCACAGCCATGAATTCAGTTCAGTGCTGAGTCGAGTGTCGATGGTTGTCGGCCACAGATGCAGAGTCAGTTCAATGCTGAGACTAGTGTCAATGATTGTAGGCAACAGCCATGAAGTCAGTTCAGTGCTGAGTCGAGTGTTGATGGTTGTAGACCACAGCCACAAAAGCAGTTCATCGCTGAGTCAAGGGTCGATGGTTCTAGGCCACATCTGCAGAGTCAGCTCAGTGCTGAGTCAAGTGTCGATGGTTGTAGACCACAGCTGCAGAGTCAGTTCAAGGCTGAGTCGAGTGTCAATGATTGTAGGCAACAGCCATAAAGTCAGTTCAATGCTGAGTCGAGTGTCGATGGTTGTAGGCCACAGCTGCAGAGTCAGTTCAGTGCTGAGTCGAGTGTCATTGGTTGTAGGCAACAGCCATGAAGTCAGTTCAGTGCTGAGTCGAGTGTCGGTAGTTGTAGGCCACAGCAGCAGTGTCAGTTCAGTGCTGAGTCGAGTGTCGATGGTTGTAGGCAACAGCCATAAAGTCAGTTCAATGCTGAGTCGAGTGTCGATGGTTGTAGGCCACAGCAGCAGTGTCAGTTCAGTGCTGAGTCGAGTGTCGATGGTTGTAGGCCACAGCAGCAGTGTCAGTTCAGTGCTGAGTCGAGTGTCGATGGTTGTAGGCCACAGCTGCAGAGTCAGTTCAGTGCTGAGTCGAGTGTCGATGGTTGTAGGCCACAGCTGCAGAGGCAGTTCACTGCTGAGTCGAGTGTCGATGGTTGTCTGCCACAGCCATGAAGTCAGTTCAGTGCTGAGTCGACTGTCGATGGTTGTAGACCACAGCTGCAGTGTCAGTTCAGTGCTGAGACGAGTGCCGATGGTTGTAGGCCACAGCCATGATGTCAGTTCAGTGCTGAGTCGAGTGTCGATGGTTGTAGGCCGCAGCCATGAAGTCAGTTCAGTGCTGAGTTGAGTGTCGATGGGTGTAGGCCACAGCCATGATGTCAGTTCAGTGCTGAGTCGAGTGTCGATGTTTGTAGGCCACAGCCATGATGTCAGTTCAGTGCTGAGTCGAGTGTCGATGATTGTAGGCCACAGCCATGATGTCATTTCAGTGCTGAGTCAAGGGTCGATGGTTGTAGACCACAGCTGCAGAGTCAGTTCAATGCTGTCGAGTGTCAATGATTGTAAGCAACAGCCCTGAAGTCAGTTCAATGCTGAGTAGAGTGTTGATGGTTGTAGGCCGCAGCCACAAAACCAGTTCAGCGCTGAGTCAAGGGTCGATGGTTGTAGGCCACAGCTGCAGAGTCAGTTCAGTGCTGAGACGAGTGTCGATGGTTGTAGGTCACAGCTGCAGAGTCAGTTCAGTGCTGAGTCGAGTGTTGATGGTTGTAGACCTCAGCAATGAAGTCAGCTCAGTGCTGAGTCGAGTGTCGATGGTTGTAGACCACAGCTGCAGAGTCAGTTCAATGCTGTCGAGTGTCAATGATTGTAAGCAACAGCCCTGAAGTCAGTTCAATGCTGAGTAGAGTGTTGATGGTTGTAGGCCGCAGCCACAAAACCAGTTCAGCGCTGGGTCAAGGGTCGATGGTTGTAGGCCACAGCTGCAGAGTCAGTTCAGTGCTGAGACGAGTGTCGATGGTTGTAGGTCACAGCTGCAGAGTCAGTTCAGTGCTGTGTCGAGAGTCGATGGTTGTAGCCCACAGCTGCAGTGTCAATTCAGTGCTGAGTCGAGTGTCGATGGTTGTAGGCCGCAGCTGCAGAGTCAGTTCAGTGCTGAGTCGAGTGTCGACCGTTCTAGGCCACAGCCATGAAGTCAAGTTCAGTGCAGAGTCGAGTGTCGATGGTTGTCTGCCACAGCCATGAAGACAGTTCACAGCTGAGTCGAGTGTTGATGGTTGTAGGCCACAGCTGCAGAGTCAGTTCAGTGCTGTGTCGAGAGTCGATGGTTGTAGGCCACAGCTGCAGAGTCAGTTCAGTGCTGAGTCGAGTGTCGACCGTTCTAGGCCACAGCCATGATGTCAAGTTCAGTGCAGAGTCGAGTGTCGATGGTTGTCTGCCACAGACATGAAGACAGTTCACTGCTGAGTCGAGTGTTGATGGTTGTAGGCCACAGCTGCAGAGTCAGTTCAGTGCTGAGACGAGTGCCGATGGTTGTAGGCCACAGCCATGAAGTCAGTTCAGTGCTGAGTCGAGTGTCGATGGTTGTAGGCCGCAGCCATGAAGTCAGTTCAGTGCTGAGTCGAGTGTCGATGGTTGTAGGCCGCAGCCATGATGTCAGTTCAGTGCTGAGTCGAGTGTCGATGGTTGTAGGCCGCAGCCATGAAGTCAGTTCAGTGCTGAGTCGAGTGTCGATGGTTGTAGGCCACAGCTGCAGAGTCAGTTCAGTGCTGAGTCGAGTGTCGATGGTTGTAGGCCACAACCATGAAGTCAGTTCAGTGCTGAGTCAAGTGTCGATGGTTGTAGGCCGCAGCCATGATGTCAGTTCAGTGCTGAGTCGAGTGTCGATGGTAGTAGGCCTCAGCCATGAAGTCAGTTCAGTGCTGAGTCGAGTGTCGATGGTTGTAGGCCACAGCCATGAAGTCAGTTCAGTGCTGAGTCGAGTGTTGATTGTTGTAGGCCAGAGCTGCAGGGTCAGTTCAGTGCTGAGTCGAGTGTCGATGGTTGCAGGCCTCAGCCATGAAGTCAGTTCAGTGCTGAGTCGAGTGTCGATGGTTGTAGGCCACAGCCATGAAGTCAGTTCAGTGCTGAGTCGAGTGTCGATGGTTGTAGGCCACAGCTGCAGAGTCAGTTCAGTGCTGAGTCGAGTGTCGATGGTTGTAGGCCACAGCCATGAAGTCAGTTCTGTGCTGAGTCTAGTGTCAATAATTGTAGGCCACAGCCATGAAGTCAAGTTCAGTGCAGAGTCGAGTGTCGATGGTTGTCTGCCACAGCCATGAAGACAGTTCACTGCTGAGTCGAGTGTTGATGGTTGTAGGCCACAGCTGCAGAGTCAGTTCAGTGCTGTGTCGAGAGTCGATGGTTGTAGGCCACAGCTGCAGAGTCAGTTCAGTGCTGAGTCGAGTGTCGACCGTTCTAGGCCACAGCCATGATGTCAAGTTCAGTGCAGAGTCGAGTGTCGATGGTTGTCTGCCACAGACATGAAGACAGTTCACTGCTGAGTCGAGTGTTGATGGTTGTAGGCCACAGCTGCAGAGTCAGTTCAGTGCTGAGACGAGTGCCGATGGTTGTAGGCCACAGCCATGAAGTCAGTTCAGTGCTGAGTCGAGTGTCGATGGTTGTAGGCCGCAGCCATGAAGTCAGTTCAGTGCTGAGTCGAGTGTCGATGGTTGTAGGCCGCAGCCATGATGTCAGTTCAGTGCTGAGTCGAGTGTCGATGGTTGTAGGCCGCAGCCATGAAGTCAGTTCAGTGCTGAGTCGAGTGTCGATGGTTGTAGGCCACAGCTGCAGAGTCAGTTCAGTGCTGAGTCGAGTGTCGATGGTTGTAGGCCACAGCCATGAAGTCAGTTCAGTGCTGAGTCAAGTGTCGATGGTTGTAGGCCGCAGCCATGATGTCAGTTCAGTGCTGAGTCGAGTGTCGATGGTAGTAGGCCTCAGCCATGAAGTCAGTTCAGTGCTGAGTCGAGTGTCGATGGTTGTAGGCCACAGCCATGAAGTCAGTTCAGTGCTGAGTCGAGTGTTGATTGTTGTAGGCCAGAGCTGCAGGGTCAGTTCAGTGCTGAGTCGAGTGTCGATGGTTGCAGGCCTCAGCCATGAAGTCAGTTCAGTGCTGAGTCGAGTGTCGATGGTTGTAGGCCACAGCCATGAAGTCAGTTCAGTGCTGAGTCGAGTGTCGATGGTTGTAGGCCACAGCTGCAGAGTCAGTTCAGTGCTGAGTCGAGTGTCGATGGTTGTAGGCCACAGCCATGAAGTCAGTTCTGTGCTGAGTCTAGTGTCAATAATTGTAGGCCACAGCCATGAAGTCAGTTCAGTGCTGAGTCGTGTGCCAATGGTTGTAGGCCACAGCTGCAGAGTCAGTTCAATGCTGTCGAGTGTCAATGATTGTAAGCAACAGCCCTGAAGTCAGTTCAATGCTGAGTCGAGTGTTGATGGTGGTAGGCCGCATCCACAAAACCAGTTCAGCGCTGAGTCAAGGGTCGATGGTTGTAGGCCACAGCTGCAGAGTCAGTTCAGTGCTGTGACGAGTGTCGATGGTTGTAGGTCACAGCTGCAGAGTCAGTTCAGTGCTGTGTCGGGAGTCGATGGTTATAGGCCACAGCTGAAGTGTCAGTTCAGTGCTGAGTCGAGTGTCGCTGGTTGTAGGCCACAGCTGCAGAGTCAGTTCAGTGCTGAGTCGATTGTCGATGGTTGTAGGCCACAGCTGCAGAGTCAGTTCAGTGCTGAGACGAGTGCCGATGGTTGTAGGCCACAGCCATGAAGTCAGTACAGTGCTGAGTCGAGTGTCGATGGTTGTAGGCCGCAGCCATGAAGTCAGTTCAGTGCTGAGTCGAGTGTCGATGGTTGTAGGCCGCAGCCATGATGTCAGTTCAGTGCTGAGTCGAGTGTCGATGGTTGTAGGCCACAGCTGCAGAGTCAGTTCAGTGCTGAGTCGAGTGTCGACCGTTCTAGGCCACAGCCATGAAGTCAAGTTCAGTGCAGAGTCGAGTGTCGATGGTTGTCTGCCACAGACATGAAGACAGTTCACTGCTGAGTCGAGTGTTGATGGTTGTAGGCCACAGCTGCAGAGTCAGTTCAGTGCTGAGACGAGTGCCGATGGTTGTAGGCCACAGCCATGAAATCAGTTCAGTGCTGAGTCGAGTGTCGATGGTTGTAGGCCGCAGCCATGAAGTCAGTTCAGTGCTGAGTCGAGTGTCGATGGTTGTAGGCCGCAGCCATGATGTCAGTTCAGTGCTGAGTCGAGTGTCGATGGTTGTAGGCCGCAGCCATGAAGTCAGTTCAGTGCTGAGTCGAGTGTCGATGGTTGTAGGCCACAGCTGCAGAGTCAGTTCAGTGCTGAGTCGAGTGTCGATGGTTGTAGGCCACAGCCATGAAGTCAGTTCAGTGCTGAGTCGAGTGTCGATGGTTGTAGGCCGCAGCCATGAAGTCAGTTCAGTGCTGAGTCGAGTGTCGATGGTTGTAGGCCACAGCCATGAAGTCAGTTCAGTGCTGAGTCGAGTGTTGATTGTTGTAGGCCAGAGCTGCAGGGTCAGTTCAGTGCTGAGTCGAGTGTCGATGGTTGCAGGCCTCAGCCATGAAGTCAGTTCAGTGCTGAGTCGAGTGTCGATGGTTGTAGGCCACAGCCATGAAGTCAGTTCAGTGCTGAGTCGAGTGTCGATGGTTGTAGGCCACAGCTGCAGAGTCAGTTCAGTGCTGAGTCGAGTGTCGATGGTTGTAGGCCACAGCCATGAAGTCAGTTCTGTGCTGAGTCTAGTGTCAATGATTGTAGGCCACAGCCATGAAGTCAGTTCAGTGCTGAGTCGTGTGCCAATGGTTGTAGGCCACAGCTGCAGAGTCAGTTCAGTGCTGTGTCGAGAGTCGATGGTTGTAGGCCACAGCTGCAGTGTCAGTTCAGTGCTGAGTCGAGTGTCGTTGGTTGTAGGCCACAGCTGCAGAGTCAGTTCAGTGCTGAGTCGATTGTCGATGGTTGTAGGCCACAGCTGCAGAGTCAGTTCAGTGCTGAGACGAGTGCCGATGGTTGTAGGCCACAGCCATGAAGTCAGTTCAGTGCTGAGTCGAGTGTCGATGGTTGTAGGCCGCAGCCATGAAGTCAGTTCAGTGCTGAGTCGAGTGTCGATGGTTGTAGGCCGCAGCCATGATGTCAGTTCAGTGCTGAGTCGAGTGTCGATGGTTGTAGGCCACAGCTGCAGAGTCAGTTCAGTGCTGAGTCGAGTGTCGACCGTTCTAGGCCACAGCCATGAAGTCAAGTTCAGTGCAGAGTCGAGTGTCGATGGTTGTCTGCCACAGACATGAAGACAGTTCACTGCTGAGTCGAGTGTTGATGGTTGTAGGCCACAGCTGCAGAGTCAGTTCAGTGCTGAGACGAGTGCCGATGGTTGTAGGCCACAGCCATGAAATCAGTTCAGTGCTGAGTCGAGTGTCGATGGTTGTAGGCCGCAGCCATGAAGTCAGTTCAGTGCTGAGTCGAGTGTCGATGGTTGTAGGCCGCAGCCATGATGTCAGTTCAGTGCTGAGTCGAGTGTCGATGGTTGTAGGCCGCAGCCATGAAGTCAGTTCAGTGCTGAGTCGAGTGTCGATGGTTGTAGGCCACAGCTGCAGAGTCAGTTCAGTGCTGAGTCGAGTGTCGATGGTTGTAGGCCACAGCCATGAAGTCAGTTCAGTGCTGAGTCGAGTGTCGATGGTTGTAGGCCGCAGCCATGAAGTCAGTTCAGTGCTGAGTCGAGTGTCGATGGTTGTAGGCCACAGCCATGAAGTCAGTTCAGTGCTGAGTCGAGTGTTGATTGTTGTAGGCCAGAGCTGCAGGGTCAGTTCAGTGCTGAGTCGAGTGTCGATGGTTGCAGGCCTCAGCCATGAAGTCAGTTCAGTGCTGAGTCGAGTGTCGATGGTTGTAGGCCACAGCCATGAAGTCAGTTCAGTGCTGAGTCGAGTGTCGATGGTTGTAGGCCACAGCTGCAGAGTCAGTTCAGTGCTGAGTCGAGTGTCGATGGTTGTAGGCCACAGCCATGAAGTCAGTTCTGTGCTGAGTCTAGTGTCAATGATTGTAGGCCACAGCCATGAAGTCAGTTCAGTGCTGAGTCGTGTGCCAATGGTTGTAGGCCACAGCTGCAGAGTCAGTTCAGTGCTGTGTCGAGAGTCGATGGTTGTAGGCCACAGCTGCAGTGTCAGTTCAGTGCTGAGTCGAGTGTCGTTGGTTGTAGGCCACAGCTGCAGAGTCAGTTCAGTGCTGAGTCGATTGTCGATGGTTGTAGGCCACAGCTGCAGAGTCAGTTCAGTGCTGAGACGAGTGCCGATGGTTGTAGGCCACAGCCATGAAGTCAGTTCAGTGCTGAGTCGAGTGTCGATGGTTGTATGCCGCAGCCATGAAGTCAGTTCAGTGCTGAGTCGAGTGTCGATGGTTGTAGGCCGCAGCCATGATGTCAGTTCAGTGCTGAGTCGAGTGTCGATGTTTGTAGGCCGCAGCCATGAAGTCAGTTCAGTGCTGAGTCGAGTGTTGATGGTTGTAGGCCACAGCTGCAGTGTCAGTTCAGTGCTGAGTCGAGTGTCGATGGTTGTAGGCCACAGCCATGATGTCAGTTCAGTGCTGAGTCGAGTGTCGATGTTTGTAGGCCGCAGCCATGAAGTCAGTTCACTGCTGAGTCGAGTGTCGATGGCTGTAGGCCACAGCCATGAAGTCAGTTCAGTGCTGAGTCGAGTGTTGATGGTTGTAGCGCACAGCTGCAGAGTCAGTTCAGTGCTGAGTCGAGTGTCGATGGTTGTAGGCCACAGCTGAAGTGTCAGTTCAGTGCTGAGTCGAGTGTCGTTGGTTGTAGGCCACAGCTGCAGATTCATTTCAGTGCTGAGTCGAGTGTCGATGGTTGTAGGCCACATCTCCAGATTCAGTTCAGTGCTGAGTCGAGTGTCGACGGTTCTAGGCCACAACCATGAAGTCAGTTCAATGCTGTCGAGTGTGGATGGTTGTCGGTCACCGCTATGAAGTCAGTTCAGTGCTGAATCGAGTGTCGATGGTTGCAGGTCACAGCCATGACGTCAGTTCAGTGCTGAGTTGAGTGTCGATGGTTGTAGGTTACAGCCATGAAGTCAGTTCAGTGCTGAGTCGAGTGTCGATGGTTGTAGCCCACAGCCATGAAGTAAGGTCAGTGCTGAGTCGAGAGTCGATGGTTGTAGGCCACAGATGCAGAGTCAGTTCAATGCTGAGTCTCGTGTCAATGATTGTAGGCAATAGCCATGAAGTCAATTCAGTGCTTAGTCGAGTGTTGATGGTTGTAGGCCACAGCGACAAAACCAGTTCATCGCTGAGTCAAGGGTCGATGGTTGTAGGCCACATCTGCAGAGTCAGCTCAGTGCTGAGTCAAGTGTCGATGGTTGTAGAACACAGCTGCAGAGTCAGTTCTGTGCTGAGTCGTGTGTTGATGGTTGTAGGCCACAGCTGCAGTGTCAGTTCAGTGCTGAGTCGAGTGTCGATGGTTGTAGGCCACAGCCATGATGTCAGTTCAGTGCTGAGTCGAGTGTCGATGTTTGTAGGCCGCAGCCATGAAGTCAGTTCACTGCTGAGTCGAGTGTCGATGGCTGTAGGCCACAGCCATGAAGTCAGTTCAGTGCTGAGTCGAGTGTTGATGGTTGTAGCCCACAGCTGCAGAGTCAGTTCAGTGCTGAGTCGAGTGTCGATGGTTGTAGGCCACAGCTGAAGTGTCAGTTCAGTGCTGAGTCGAGTGTCGTTGGTTGTAGGCCACAGCTGCAGATTCATTTCAGTGCTGAGTCGAGTGTCGATGGTTGTAGGCCACATCTCCAGATTCAGTTCAGTGCTGAGTCGAGTGTCGACGGTTCTAGGCCACAACCATGAAGTCAGTTCAATGCTGTCGAGTGTGGATGGTTGTCGGTCACAGCTATGAAGTCAGTTCTGTGCTGAATCGAGTGTCGATGGTTGCAGGTCACAGCCATGACGTCAGTTCAGTGCTGAGTTGAGTGTCGATGGTTGTAGGTTACAGCCATGAAGTCAGTTCAGTGCTGTGTCGAGTGTCGATGGTTGTAGCCCACAGCCATGAAGTAAGGTCAGTGCTGAGTCGAGAGTCGATGGTTGTAGGCCACAGATGCAGAGTCAGTTCAATGCTGAGTCTCGTGTCAATGATTGTAGGCAATAGCCATGAAGTCAGTTCAGTGCTTAGTCGAGTGTTGATGGTTGTAGGCCACAGCGACAAAACCAGTTCATCGCTGAGTCAAGGGTCGATGGTTGTAGGCCACATCTGCAGAGTCAGCTCAGTGCTGAGTCAAGTGTCGATGGTTGTAGACCACAGCTGCAGAGTCAGTTCTGTGCTGAGTCGTGTGTTGATGGTTGTAGGCCACAGCTGGAGTGTCAGTTCAGTGCTGAGTCGAGTGCTGATGGTTGTAGGCCACAGCCATGAAGTCAGTTCAGTGCTGAGTCGAGTGTTGATGGTTGTAGCCCACAGCTGCAGAGTCAGTTCAGTGCTGAGTCGAGTGTCGATGATTGTAGGCCACAGCTGAAGTGTCAGTTCAGTGCTGAGTCGAGTGTCGTTGGTTGTAGGCCACAGCTGCAGATTCATTTCAGTGCTGAGTCGAGTGTCGATGGTTGTAGGCCACATCTCCAGATTCAGTTCAGTTCTGAGTCGAGTGTCGACGGTTCTAGGCCACAACCATGAAGTCAGTTCAGTGCTGAATCGAGTTTCGATGGTTGCAGGTCACAGCCATGACGTCAGTTCAGTGCTGAGTTGAGTGTCGATGGTTGTAGCCCACAGCCATGAAGTAAGGTCAGTGCTGAGTCGAGAGTCGATGGTTGTAGGCCACAGATGCAGAGTCAGTTCAATGCTGAGTCTCGTGTCAATGATTGTAGGCAATAGCCATGAAGTCAGTTCAGTGCTTAGTCGAGTGTTGATGGTTGTAGGCCACAGCGACAAAACCAGTTCATCGCTGAGTCAAGGGTCGATGGTTGTAGGCCACAGCTGCAGAGTCAGTTCTGTGCTGAGTCGTGTGTCGATGGTTACAGGCCACAGCCATTAAGTCAGTTCAGTGCTGAGTCGCGTGTCGATGGTTGTAGGCCACAGCTGCAGAGTCAGTTCAGTGCTGAGTCGAGTGTCGATGGTTGTAGGCCACAGCCATGAAGTCAGTTCAGTGCTGAGTCAAGTGTTGTTGGTTGTAGGCCACAGCTGCAGAGGCAGTTCACTGCTGAGTCGAGTGTCGATGGTTGTCTCCCACAGCCATGAAGTCAGTTCAGTGCTGAGTCGAGTGTCGATGGTTGTAGGCCGCAGCCATGATGTCAGTTCAGTGCTGAGTCGAGTGTCGATGGTTGTAGGCCGCAGCCATGAAGTCAGTTCAGTGCTGAGTCGAGTGTCGATGGTTGTAGGCCACAGCTGCAGAGTCAGTTCAGTGCTGAGTCGAGTGTCGATGGTTGTAGGCCACAGCCATGAAGTCAGTTCAGTGCTGAATCGAGTGTCGATGGTTGTAGGCCGCAGCCATGAAGTCAGTTCAGTGCTGAGTCGAGTGTCGATGGTTGTAGGCCACAGCCATGAAGTCAGTTCAGTGCTGAGTCGAGTGTTGATTGTTGTAGGCCAGAGCTGCAGGGTCAGTTCAGTGCTGAGTCGAGTGTCGATGGTTGCAGGCCTCAGCCATGAAGTCAGTTCAGTGCTGAGTCGAGTGTCGATGGTTGTAGGCCACAGCCATGAAGTCAGTTCAGTGCTGAGTCGAGTGTCGATGGTTGTAGGCCACAGCTGCAGAGTCAGTTCAGTGCTGAGTCGAGTGTCGATGGTTGTAGGCCACAGCCATGAAGTCAGTTCTGTGCTGAGTCTAGTGTCAATGATTGTAGGCCACAGCCATGAAGTCAGTTCAGTGCTGAGTCGTGTGCCAATGGTTGTAGGCCACAGCTGCAGAGTCAGTTCAATGCTGTCGAGTGACAATGATTGTAAGCAACAGCCCTGAAGTCAGTTCAATGCTGAGTCGAGTGTTGATGGTGGTAGGCCGCATCCACAAAACCAGTTCAGCGCTGAGTCAAGGGTCGATGGTTGTAGGCCACAGCTGCAGAGTCAGTTCAGTGCTGAGACGAGTGTCGATGGTTGTAGGTCACAGCTGCAGAGTCAGTTCAGTGCTGTGTCGAGAGTCGATGGTTGTAGGCCACAGCTGCAGTGTCAGTTCAGTGCTGAGTCGAGTGTCGTTGGTTGTAGGCCACAGCTGCAGAGTCAGTTCAGTGCTGAGTCGATTGTCGATGGTTGTAGGCCACAGCTGCAGAGTCAGTTCAGTGCTGAGACGAGTGCCGATGGTTGTAGGCCACAGCCATGAAGTCAGTTCAGTGCTGAGTCGAGTGTCGATGGTTGTATGCCGCAGCCATGAAGTCAGTTCAGTGCTGAGTCGAGTGTCGATGGTTGTAGGCCGCAGCCATGATGTCAGTTCAGTGCTGAGTCGAGTGTCGATGTTTGTAGGCCGCAGCCATGAAGTCAGTTCAGTGCTGAGTCGAGTGTTGATGGTTGTAGGCCACAGCTGCAGTGTCAGTTCAGTGCTGAGTCGAGTGTCGATGGTTGTAGGCCACAGCCATGATGTCAGTTCAGTGCTGAGTCGAGTGTCGATGTTTGTAGGCCGCAGCCATGAAGTCAGTTCACTGCTGAGTCGAGTGTCGATGGCTGTAGGCCACAGCCATGAAGTCAGTTCAGTGCTGAGTCGAGTGTTGATGGTTCTAGCGCACAGCTGCAGAGTCAGTTCAGTGCTGAGTCGAGTGTCGATGGTTGTAGGCCACAGCTGAAGTGTCAGTTCAGTGCTGAGTCGAGTGTCGTTGGTTGTAGGCCACAGCTGCAGATTCATTTCAGTGCTGAGTCGAGTGTCGATGGTTGTAGGCCACATCTCCAGATTCAGTTCAGTGCTGAGTCGAGTGTCGACGGTTCTAGGCCACAACCATGAAGTCAGTTCAATGCTGTCGAGTGTGGATGGTTGTCGGTCACCGCTATGAAGTCAGTTCAGTGCTGAATCGAGTGTCGATGGTTGCAGGTCACAGCCATGACGTCAGTTCAGTGCTGAGTTGAGTGTCGATGGTTGTAGGTTACAGCCATGAAGTCAGTTCAGTGCTGAGTCGAGTGTCGATGGTTGTAGCCCACAGCCATGAAGTAAGGTCAGTGCTGAGTCGAGAGTCGATGGTTGTAGGCCACAGATGCAGAGTCAGTTCAATGCTGAGTCTCGTGTCAATGATTGTAGGCAATAGCCATGAAGTCAATTCAGTGCTTAGTCGAGTGTTGATGGTTGTAGGCCACAGCGACAAAACCAGTTCATCGCTGAGTCAAGGGTCGATGGTTGTAGGCCACATCTGCAGAGTCAGCTCAGTGCTGAGTCAAGTGTCGATGGTTGTAGAACACAGCTGCAGAGTCAGTTCTGTGCTGAGTCGTGTGTTGATGGTTGTAGGCCACAGCTGCAGTGTCAGTTCAGTGCTGAGTCGAGTGTCGATGGTTGTAGGCCACAGCCATGATGTCAGTTCAGTGCTGAGTCGAGTGTCGATGTTTGTAGGCCGCAGCCATGAAGTCAGTTCACTGCTGAGTCGAGTGTCGATGGCTGTAGGCCACAGCCATGAAGTCAGTTCAGTGCTGAGTCGAGTGTTGATGGTTGTAGCCCACAGCTGCAGAGTCAGTTCAGTGCTGAGTCGAGTGTCGATGGTTGTAGGCCACAGCTGAAGTGTCAGTTCAGTGCTGAGTCGAGTGTCGTTGGTTGTAGGCCACAGCTGCAGATTCATTTCAGTGCTGAGTCGAGTGTCGATGGTTGTAGGCCACATCTCCAGATTCAGTTCAGTGCTGAGTCGAGTGTCGACGGTTCTAGGCCACAACCATGAAGTCAGTTCAATGCTGTCGAGTGTGGATGGTTGTCGGTCACAGCTATGAAGTCAGTTCTGTGCTGAATCGAGTGTCGATGGTTGCAGGTCACAGCCATGACGTCAGTTCAGTGCTGAGTTGAGTGTCGATGGTTGTAGGTTACAGCCATGAAGTCAGTTCAGTGCTGTGTCGAGTGTCGATGGTTGTAGCCCACAGCCATGAAGTAAGGTCAGTGCTGAGTCGAGAGTCGATGGTTGTAGGCCACAGATGCAGAGTCAGTTCAATGCTGAGTCTCGTGTCAATGATTGTAGGCAATAGCCATGAAGTCAGTTCAGTGCTTAGTCGAGTGTTGATGGTTGTAGGCCACAGCGACAAAACCAGTTCATCGCTGAGTCAAGGGTCGATGGTTGTAGGCCACATCTGCAGAGTCAGCTCAGTGCTGAGTCAAGTGTCGATGGTTGTAGACCACAGCTGCAGAGTCAGTTCTGTGCTGAGTCGTGTGTTGATGGTTGTAGGCCACAGCTGGAGTGTCAGTTCAGTGCTGAGTCGAGTGCTGATGGTTGTAGGCCGCAGCCATGAAGTCAGTTCACTGCTGAGTCGAGTGTCGATGGCTGTAGACCACAGCCATGAAGTCAGTTCAGTGCTGAGTCGAGTGTTGATGGTTGTAGCCCACAGCTGCAGAGTCAGTTCAGTGCTGAGTCGAGTGTCGATGGTTGTAGGCCACAGCTGAAGTGTCAGTTCAGTGCTGAGTCGAGTGTCGTTGGTTGTAGGCCACAGCTGCAGATTCATTTCAGTGCTGAGTCGAGTGTCGATGGTTGTAGGCCACATCTCCAGATTCAGTTCAGTGCTGAGTCGAGTGTCGACGGTTCTAGGCCACAACCATGAAGTCAGTTCAGTGCTGAATCGAGTTTCGATGGTTGCAGGTCACAGCCATGACGTCAGTTCAGTGCTGAGTTGAGTGTCGATGGTTGTAGCCCACAGCCATGAAGTAAGGTCAGTGCTGAGTCGAGAGTCGATGGTTGTAGGCCACAGATGCAGAGTCAGTTCAATGCTGAGTCTCGTGTCAATGATTGTAGGCAATAGCCATGAAGTCAGTTCAGTGCTTAGTCGAGTGTTGATGGTTGTAGGCCACAGCGACAAAACCAGTTCATCGCTGAGTCAAGGGTCGATGGTTGTAGGCCACAGCTGCAGAGTCAGTTCTGTGCTGAGTCGTGTGTCGATGGTTACAGGCCACAGCCATTAAGTCAGTTCAGTGCTGAGTCGCGTGTCGATGGTTGTAGGCCACAGCTGCAGAGTCAGTTCAGTGCTGAGTCGAGTGTCGATGGTTGTAGGCCACAGCCATGAAGTCAGTTCAGTGCTGAGTCAAGTGTTGTTGGTTGTAGGCCACAGCTGCAGAGGCAGTTCACTGCTGAGTCGAGTGTCGATGGTTGTCTCCCACAGCCATGAAGTCAGTTCAGTGCTGAGTCGAGTGTCGATGGTTGTAGGCCACAGCCATGATGTCAGTTCAGTGCTGAGTCGAGTGTCGATGGTTGTAGGCCGCAGCCATGAAGTCAGTTCAGTGCTGAGTCGAGTGTCGATGGGTGTAGGCCACAGCCATGATGTCAGTTCAGTGCTGAGTCGAGTGTCGATGTTTGTAGGCCACAGCCATGATGTCAGTTCAGTGCTGAGTCGAGTGTCGATGGTTGTAGGCCGCAGCCATGAAGTCAGTTCAGTGCTGAGTCGAGTGTCGATGGTTGTAGGCCACAGCCATGATGTCAGTTCAGTGCTGAGTCAAGGGTCGATGGTTGTAGGCCACCGCTGCAGATTCAGCTCAGTGTTGAGTCAAGTGTCGATGGTTGTGGACCACAGCTGCAGAGACAGTTCAGTGCTGAGTCGAGTGTTGATGGTTGTAGACCTCAGCAACGAAGTCAGCTCCGTGCTGAGTCGAGTGTCGATGGTTGTAGACCATAGCTGCAGAGTCAGTTCAATGCTGTCGAGTGTCAATGATTGTAAGCAACAGCCCTGAAGTCAGTTCAATGCTGAGTCGAGTGTTGATGGTTGTAGGCCGCAGCCACAAAACCAGTTCAGCGCTGAGTCAAGGGTCGATGGTTGTAGGCCACAGCTGCAGAGTCAGTTCAGTGCTGAGATGAGTGTCGATGGTTGTAGGTCACAGCTGCAGAGTCAGTTCAGTGCTGTGTCGAGAGTCGATGGTTGTAGGCCACAGCTGCAGTGTCAGTTCAGTGCTGAGTCGAGTGTCGATGGTTGTAGGCCACAGCTGCAGAGTCAGTTCAGTGCTGAGTCAAGTGTTGTTGGTTGTAGGCCACAGCTGCAGAGGCAGTTCACTGCTGAGTCGAGTGTCGACGGTTCTAGGCCACAGCCATGAAGTCAAGTTCAGTGCAGAGTCGAGTGTCGATGGTTGTCTGCCACAGCCATGAAGTCAGTTCACTGCTGAGTCGAGTGTCGATGGTTGTAGGCCACAGCTGCAGAGTCAGTTCAGTGCTGAGACGAGTGCCGATGGTTGTAGGGCACAGCCATGAAGTCAGTTCAGTGCTGAGTCGAGTGTCGATGGTTGTAGGCCGCAGCCATGAAGTCAGTTCAGTGCTGATTCGAGTGTCGATGGTTGTAGGCCGCAGCCATGATGTCAGTTCAGTGCTGAGTCGAGTGTCGATGTTTGTAGGCCGCAGCCATGAAGTCAGTTCAGTGCTGAGTCGAGTGTTGATGGTTGTAGGCCACAGCTGCAGTGTCAGTTCAGTGCTGAGTCGAGTGTCGATGGTTGAAGGCCACAGCCATGATGTCAGTTCAGTTCTGAGTCGAGTGTCGATGGTTGTAGGCCGCAGCCATGAAGTCAGTTCAGTGCTGAGTCGAGTGTCGATGGTTGTAGGCCACAGCCATGAATTCAGTTCAGTGCTGAGTCGAGTGTTGATTGTTGTAGGCCAGAGCTGCAGGGTCAGTTCAGTGCTGAGTCGAGTGTCGATGGTTGCAGGCCTCAGCCATGAAGTCAGTTCAGTGCTGAGTCGAGTGTCGATGGTTGTAGACCACAGCCATGAAGTCAGTTCAGTGCTGAGTCGAGTGTCGATGGTTGTGGGCCACAGCCATGAAGTCAGTTCAGTGCTGAGTCGTGTGCCAATGGTTGTAGGCCACAGCTGCAGAGTCAGTTCAATGCTGTCGAGTGTCAATGATTGTAAGCAACAGCCCTGAAGTCAGTTCAGTGCTGAGTCGTGTGCCAATGGTTGTAGACCACAGATGCAGAGTCAGTTCAATGCTGTCGAGTGTCAATGATTGTAAGCAACAGCCCTGAAGTCAGTTCAATGCTGAGTCGAGTGTTGATGGTTGTAGGCCACAGCTGCAGAGTCAGTTCAGTGCTGAGACGAGTGTCGATGGTTGTAGGCCAGAGCCATGATGTCAGTTCAGTGCTGAGTCGAGTGTCGCTGGTTGTAGGCCGCAGCCATGAAGTCAGTTCAGTGCTGAGTCGAGTGTCGATGGTTGTAGGCCACAGCCATGAAGTCAGTTCAGTGCTGAGTCGAGTGTTGATGGTTGTAGCCCACAGCTGCAGAGTCAGTTCAGTGCTGAGTCGAGTGTCGATGGTTGTAGGCCACAGCTGAAGTGTCAGTTCAGTGCTGAGTCGAGTGTCGTTGGTTGTAGGCCACAGCTGCAGATTCATTTCAGTGCTGAGTCGAGTGTCGATGGTTGTAGGCCACATCTCCAGATTCAGTTCAGTGCTGAGTCGAGTGTCGACGGTTCTAGGCCACAACCATGAAGTCAGTACAATGCTGTCGAGTGTGGATGGTTGTCGGTCACAGCTATGAAGTCAGTTCAGTGCTGAATCGAGTGTCAATGGTTGCAGGTCACAGCCATGACGTCAGTTCAGTGCTGAGTTGAGTGTCGATGGTTGTAGGTTACAGCCATGAAGTCAGTTCAGTGCTGAGTCGAGTGTCGATGGTTGTAGCCCACAGCCATGAAGTAAGGTCAGTGCTGAGTTGAGAGTCGATGGTTGTAGGCCACAGATGCAGAGTCAGTTCAATGCTGAGTCTCGTGTCAATGATTGTAGGCAATAGCCATGAAGTCAGTTCAGTGCTTAGTCGAGTGTCGATGGTTGTAGGCCGCAGCCATGAAGTCAGTTCAGTGCTGAGTCGAGTGTCGATGGTTGTAGGCCACAGCCATGAAGTCAGTTCAGTGCTGAGTCGAGTGTTGATGGTTGTAGCCCACAGCTGCAGAGTCAGTTCAGTGCTGAGTCGAGTGTCGATGGTTGTAGGCCACAGCTGAAGTGTCAGTTCAGTGCTGAGTCGAGTGTCGTTGGTTGTAGGCCACAGCTGCAGATTCATTTCAGTGCTGAGTCGAGTGTCGATGGTTGTAGGCCACATCTCCAGATTCAGTTCAGTGCTGAGTCGAGTGTCGACGGTTCTAGGCCACAACCATGAAGTCAGTACAATGCTGTCGAGTGTGGATGGTTGTCGGTCACAGCTATGAAGTCAGTTCAGTGCTGAATCGAGTGTCAATGGTTGCAGGTCACAGCCATGACGTCAGTTCAGTGCTGAGTTGAGTGTCGATGGTTGTAGGTTACAGCCATGAAGTCAGTTCAGTGCTGAGTCGAGTGTCGATGGTTGTAGCCCACAGCCATGAAGTAAGGTCAGTGCTGAGTTGAGAGTCGATGGTTGTAGGCCACAGATGCAGAGTCAGTTCAATGCTGAGTCTCGTGTCAATGATTGTAGGCAATAGCCATGAAGTCAGTTCAGTGCTTAGTCGAGTGTCGATGGTTGTAGGCCGCAGCCATGATGTCAGTTCAGTGCTGAGTCGAGTGTCGATGTTTGTAGGCCGCAGCCATGAAGTCAGTTCAGTGCTGAGTCGAGTGTTGATGGTTGTAGCCTACAGCTGCAGAGTCAGTTCAGTGCTGAGTCGAGTGTCGATGGTTGTAGGCCAAAGCTGAAGTGTCAGTTCAGTGCTGAGTCGAGTGTCGTTGGTTGTAGGCCACAGCTGCAGATTCATTTCAGTGCTGAGTCGAGTGTCGATGGTTGTAGGCCACATTTCCAGATTCAGTTCAGTGCTGAGTCGAGTGTCGACGGTTCTAGGCCACAACCATGAAGTCAGTTCAATGCTGTCGAGTGTGGATGGTTGTCGGTCACAGCTATGAAGTCAGTTCAGTGCTGAATCGAGAGTCGATGGTTGCAGGTCACAGCCATGATGTCAGTTCAGTGCTGAGTTGAGTGTCGATGGTTGTAGGCCACAGCTGCAGAGTCAGTTCAGTGCTGAGACGAGTGTCGATGGTTGTAGGTCACAGCTGCAGAGTCAGTTCAGTGCTGTGTCGAGAGTCGATGGTTGTAGGCCACAGCTGCAGTGTCAGTTCAGTGCTGAGTCGAGTGTCGATGGTTGTAGGCCACAGCTGCAGAGTCAGTTCAGTGCTGAGTCAAGTGTTGTTGGTTGTAGGCCACAGCTGCAGAGGCAGTTCACTGCTGAGTCGAGTGTCGACGGTTCTAGGCCACAGCCATGAAGTCAAGTTCAGTGCAGAGTCGAGTGTCGATGGTTGTCTGCCACAGCCATGAAGTCAGTTCACTGCTGAGTCGAGTGTCGATGGTTGTAGGCCACAGCTGCAGAGTCAGTTCAGTGCTGAGACGAGTGCCGATGGTTGTAGGCCACAGCCATGAAGTCAGTTCAGTGCTGAGCCGAGTGTCGATGGTTGTAGGCCACAGCCATGAAGTCAGTTCAGTGCTGAGTCGAGTGTCGATGGTTGTAGGCCGCAGCCATGAAGTCAGTTCAGTGCTGAGCCGAGTGTCGATGGTTGTAGGCCGCAGCCATGAAGTCAGTTCAGTGCTGAGTCGAGTGTCGATGTTTGTAGGCCGCAGCCATGAAGTCAGTTCAGTGCTGAGTCGAGTGTTGATGGTTGTAGGCCACAGCTGCAGTGTCAGTTCAGTGCTGAGTCGAGTGTCGATGGTTGTAGGCCACAGCCATGAAGTTAGATCAGTGCTGAGTCGAGTGTCGTTGGTTGTAGGCCACCGCTGCAGATTCAGCTCAGTGCTGAGTCAAGTGTCGATGGTTGTGGACCACAGCTGCAGAGTCAGTTCAGTGCTGAGTCGAGTGTTGATGGTTGTAGACCTCAGCAATGAAGTCAGCTCAGTGCTGAGTCGAGTGTCGATGGTTGTAGACCACAGCTGCAGAGTCAGTTCAATGCTGTCGAGTGTCAATGATTGTAAGCAACAGCCCTGAAGTCAGTTCAATGCTGAGTCGAGTGTTGATGGTTGTAGGCCGCAGCCACAAAACCAGTTCAGCGCTGAGTCAAGGGTCGATGGTTGTAGGCCACAGCTGCAGAGTCAGTTCAGTGCTGAGACGAGTGTCGATGGTTGTAGGTCACAGCTGCAGAGTCAGTTCAGTGCTGTGTCGAGAGTCGATGGTTGTAGGCCACAGCTGCAGTGTCAGTTCAGTGCTGAGTCGAGTGTCGATGGTTGTAGGCCACAGCTGCAGAGTCAGTTCAGTGCTGAGTCAAGTGTTGTTGGTTGTAGGCCACAGCTGCAGAGGCAGTTCACTGCTGAGTCGAGTGTCGACGGTTCTAGGCAACAGCCATGAAGTCAAGTTCAGTGCAGAGTCGAGTGTCGATGGTTGTCTGCCACAGCCATGAAGTCAGTTCACTGCTGAGTCGAGTGTTGATGGTTGTAGGCCACAGCTGCAGAGTCAGTTCAGTGCTGAGACGAGTGCTGATGGTTGTAGGCCACAGCCATGAAGTCAGTTCAGTGCTGAGTCGAGTGTCGATGGTTGTAGGCCGCAGCCATGAAGTCAGTTCAGTGCTGAGTCGAGTGTCGATGGTTGTAGGCCGCAGCCATGATGTTAGTTCAGTGCTGAGTCGAGTGTCGATGATTGTAGGCCGCAGCCATGAAGTCAGTTCAGTGCTGAGTCGAGTGTTGATGGTTGTAGGCCACAGCTGCAGTGTCAGTTCAGTGCTGAGTCGAGTGTCGATGGTTGTAGGCCACAGCCATGAAGTCAGATCAGTGCTGAGTCGAGTGTCGATGGTTGTAGTCCGCAGCCATGATGTCAGTTCAGTGCTGAGTCGAGTGTCGATGGTTGTAGGCCGCAGCCATGAAGTCAGTTCAGTGCTGAGTCGAGTGTTGATTGTTGTAGGCCAGAGCTGCAGGGTCAGTTCAGTGCTGAGTCGAGTGTCGATGGTTATAGGCCACAGCCATGAAGTCAGTTCAGTGCTGAGTCGAGTGTCGATGGTTGTGGGCCACAGCCATGAAGTCAGTTCAGTGCTGAGTCAAGAGTAGATGGTTGAAGGCCACAGCCATGAAGTCAGTTCACTGCTGAGTCGAGTGTCGATGGTTGTAGGCCACAGCCATGAAGTCAGTTCACTGCTGAGTCGAGTGTCAATGGTTCTTGGCCACAGGTGCAGAGTCAGTTCTGTGCTGAGTCGAGTGTCGATGGTTGTAGACCACAGCTGCAGAGTGAGTTCAGAGCTGAGTCGAGTGTTGATGGTTGTAGACCTCAGCAATGAAGTCAGCTCAGTGCTGAGTCGAGTGTCGATGGTTGTAGACCACAGCTGCAGAGTCAGTTCAATGCTGTCGAGTGTCAATGATTGTAAGCAACAGCCCTGAAGTCAGTTCAATGCTGAGTCGAGTGTTGATGGTTGTAGGCCGCAGCCACAAAACCAGTTCAGCGCTGAGTCAAGGGTCGATGGTTGTAGGCCACAGCTGCAGAGTCAGTTCAGTGCTGAGACGAGTGTCGATGGTTGTAGGTCACAGCTGCAGAGTCAGTTCAGTGCTGTGTCGAGAGTCGATGGTTGTAGGCCACAGCTGCAGTGTCAGTTCAGTGCTGAGTCGAGTGTCGATGGTTGTAGGCCACAGCTGCAGAGTCAGTTCAGTGCTGAGTCAAGTGTTGTTGGTTGTAGGCCACAGCTGCAGAGGCAGTTCACTGCTGAGTCGAGTGTCGACGGTTCTAGGCAACAGCCATGAAGTCAAGTTCAGTGCAGAGTCGAGTGTCGATGGTTGTCTGCCACAGCCATGAAGTCAGTTCACTGCTGAGTCGAGTGTTGATGGTTGTAGGCCACAGCTGCAGAGTCAGTTCAGTGCTGAGACGAGTGCTGATGGTTGTAGGCCACAGCCATGAAGTCAGTTCAGTGCTGAGTCGAGTGTCGATGGTTGTAGGCCGCAGCCATGAAGTCAGTTCAGTGCTGAGTCGAGTGTCGATGGTTGTAGGCCGCAGCCATGATGTTAGTTCAGTGCTGAGTCGAGTGTCGATGTTTGTAGGCCGCAGCCATGAAGTCAGTTCAGTGCTGAGTCGAGTGTTGATGGTTGTAGGCCACAGCTGCAGTGTCAGTTCAGTGCTGAGTCGAGTGTCGATGGTTGTAGGCCACAGCCATGAAGTCAGATCAGTGCTGAGTCGAGTGTCGATGGTTGTAGTCCGCAGCCATGATGTCAGTTCAGTGCTGAGTCGAGTGTCGATGGTTGTAGGCCGCAGCCATGAAGTCAGTTCAGTGCTGAGTCGAGTGTTGATTGTTGTAGGCCAGAGCTGCAGGGTCAGTTCAGTGCTGAGTCGAGTGTCGATGGTTGTAGGCCACAGCCATGAAGTCAGTTCAGTGCTGAGTCGAGTGTCGATGGTTGTGGGCCACAGCCATGAAGTCAGTTCAGTGCTGAGTCAAGAGTAGATGGTTGAAGGCCACAGCCATGAAGTCAGTTCACTGCTGAGTCGAGTGTCGATGGTTGTAGGCCACAGCCATGAAGTCAGTTCACTGCTGAGTCGAGTGTCAATGGTTCTTGGCCACAGGTGCAGAGTCAGTTCTGTGCTGAGTCGAGTGTCGATGGTTGTAGACCACAGCTGCAGAGTGAGTTCAGAGCTGAGTCGAGTGTTGATGGTTGTAGACCTCAGCAATGAAGTCAGCTCAGTGCTGAGTCGAGTGTCGATGGTTGTAGACCACAGCTGCAGAGTCAGTTCAATGCTGTCGAGTGTCAATGATTGTAAGCAACAGCCCTGAAGTCAGTTCAATGCTGAGTCGAGTGTTGATGGTTGTAGGCCGCAGCCACAAAACCAGTTCAGCGCTGAGTCAAGGGTCGATGGTTGTAGGCCACAGCTGCAGAGTCAGTTCAGTGCTGAGACGAGTGTCGATGGTTGTAGGTCACAGCTGCAGAGTCAGTTCAGTGCTGTGTCGAGAGTCGATGGTTGTAGGCCACAGCTGCAGTGTCAGTTCAGTGCTGAGTCGAGTGTCGATGGTTGTAGGCCACAGCTGCAGAGTCAGTTCAGTGCTGAGTCAAGTGTTGTTGGTTGTAGGCCACAGCTGCAGAGGCAGTTCACTGCTGAGTCGAGTGTCGACGGTTCTAGGCCACAGCCATGAAGTCAAGTTCAGTGCAGAGTCGAGTGTCGATGGTTGTCTGCCACAGCCATGAAGTCAGTTCACTGCTGAGTCGAGTGTCGATGGTTGTAGGCCACAGCTGCAGAGTCAGTTCAGTGCTGAGACGAGTGCTGATGGTTGTAGGCCACAGCCATGAAGTCAGTTCAGTGCTGAGTCGAGTGTCGATGGTTGTAGGCCGCAGCCATGAAGTCAGTTCAGTGCTGAGTCGAGTGTCGATGGTTGTAGGCCGCAGCCATGATGTCAGTTCAGTGCTGAGTCGAGTGTCGATGTTTGTAGGCCGCAGCCATGAAGTCAGTTCAGTGCTGAGTCGAGTGTTGATGGTTGTAGGCCACAGCTGCAGTGTCAGTTCAGTGCTGAGTCGAGTGTCGATGGTTGTAGGCCACAGCCATGAAGTCAGATCAGTGCTGAGTCGAGTGTCGATGGTTGTAGTCCGCAGCCATGATGTCAGTTCAGTGCTGAGTCGAGTGTCGATGGTTGTAGGCCGCAGCCATGAAGTCAGTTCAGTGCTGAGTCGAGTGTTGATTGTTGTAGGCCAGAGCTGCAGGGTCAGTTCAGTGCTGAGTCGAGTGTCGATGGTTGTAGGCCACAGCCATGAAGTCAGTTCAGTGCTGAGTCGAGTGTCGATGGTTGTGGGCCACAGCCATGAAGTCAGTTCAGTGCTGAGTCAAGAGTAGATGGTTGAAGGCCACAGCCATGAAGTCAGTTCACTGCTGAGTCGAGTGTCGATGGTTGTAGGCCACAGCCATGAAGTCAGTTCACTGCTGAGTCGAGTGTCAATGGTTCTTGGCCACAGGTGCAGAGTCAGTTCTGTGCTGAGTCGAGTGTCGATGGTTGTAGACCACAGCTGCAGAGTGAGTTCAGAGCTGAGTCGAGTGTCGATGGTTGTAGGCCACAGGTGCAGAGTCAGTTCAGTGCTGAGTCGACTGTCGATGGTTGTATGCCACAGCCATGAAGTCAGTTCAGTGCGGAGTCGACTGTCGATGGTTGTAGGCCACAGCTGTGGAGTCAGTTCAGGGCTGAGTCGAGTGTCGATGGTTGTAGGCCACAGATTCAGAGTCAGTTCTGCGCTGAGTCGAGTGTCAATGGTTCTTGGCCACAGGTGCAGAGTCAGTTCTGTGCTGAGTCGAGTGTCGATTGTTGTAGGCCACAGCTGCAGAGTGAGTTCAGAGCTGAGTCGAGTGTCGATGGTTGTAGGCCACAGCTTCAGAGTCATTTCAGTGCTGAGTCGAGTGTCGTTGGTTGTAGGCCACAGCTGCAGATTCATTTCAGTGCTGAGTCGAGTGTATATGGTTGTAGGCCACATCTCCAGATTCAGTTCAGTGCTGAGTCGAGTGTCGACGGTTCTAGGCCACAACCATGAAGTCAGTTCAATGCTGTCGAGTGTGGATGGTTGTCGGTCACCGCTATGAAGTCAGTTCAGTGCTGAATCGAGAGTCGATGGTTGCAGGTCACAGCCATGATGTCAGTTCAGTGCTGAGTTGAGTGTCGATGGTTGTAGGCCACAGCTGCAGAGTCAGTTCAGTGCTGAGACGAGTGTCGATGGTTGTAGGTCACAGCTGCAGAGTCAGTTCAGTGCTGTGTCGAGAGTCGATGGTTGTAGGCCACAGCTGCAGTGTCAGTTCAGTGCTGAGTCGAGTGTCGATGGTTGTAGGCCACAGCTGCAGAGTCAGTTCAGTGCTGAGTCAAGTGTTGTTGGTTGTAGGCCACAGCTGCAGAGGCAGTTCACTGCTGAGTCGAGTGTCGACGGTTCTAGGCCACAGCCATGAAGTCAAGTTCAGTGCAGAGTCGAGTGTCGATGGTTGTCTGCCACAGCCATGAAGTCAGTTCACTGCTGAGTCGAGTGTCGATGGTTGTAGGCCACAGCTGCAGAGTCAGTTCAGTGCTGAGACGAGTGCCGATGGTTGTAGGCCACAGCCATGAAGTCAGTTCAGTGCTGAGCCGAGTGTCGATGGTTGTAGGCCGCAGCCATGAAGTCAGTTCAGTGCTGAGTCGAGTGTCGATGGTTGTAGGCCGCAGCCATGAAGTCAGTTCAGTGCTGAGCCGAGTGTCGATGGTTGTAGGCCGCAGCCATGAAGTCAGTTCAGTGCTGAGTCGAGTGTCGATGTTTGTAGGCCGCAGCCATGAAGTCAGTTCAGTGCTGAGTCGAGTGTTGATGGTTGTAGGCCACAGCTGCAGTGTCAGTTCAGTGCTGAGTCGAGTGTCGATGGTTGTAGGCCACAGCCATGAAGTTAGATCAGTGCTGAGTCGAGTGTCGATGGTTGTAGGCCACCGCTGCAGATTCAGCTCAGTGCTGAGTCAAGTGTCGATGGTTGTGGACCACAGCTGCAGAGTCAGTTCAGTGCTGAGTCGAGTGTTGATGGTTGTAGACCTCAGCAATGAAGTCAGCTCAGTGCTGAGTCGAGTGTCGATGGTTGTAGACCACAGCTGCAGAGTCAGTTCAATGCTGTCGAGTGTCAATGATTGTAAGCAACAGCCCTGAAGTCAGTTCAATGCTGAGTCGAGTGTTGATGGTTGTAGGCCGCAGCCACAAAACCAGTTCAGCGCTGAGTCAAGGGTCGATGGTTGTAGGCCACAGCTGCAGAGTCAGTTCAGTGCTGAGACGAGTGTCGATGGTTGTAGGTCACAGCTGCAGAGTCAGTTCAGTGCTGTGTCGAGAGTCGATGGTTGTAGGCCACAGCTGCAGTGTCAGTTCAGTGCTGAGTCGAGTGTCGATGGTTGTAGGCCACAGCTGCAGAGTCAGTTCAGTGCTGAGTCAAGTGTTGTTGGTTGTAGGCCACAGCTGCAGAGGCAGTTCACTGCTGAGTCGAGTGTCGACGGTTCTAGGCCACAGCCATGAAGTCAAGTTCAGTGCAGAGTCGAGTGTCGATGGTTGTCTGCCACAGCCATGAAGTCAGTTCACTGCTGAGTCGAGTGTCGATGGTTGTAGGCCACAGCTGCAGAGTCAGTTCAGTGCTGAGACGAGTGCTGATGGTTGTAGGCCACAGCCATGAAGTCAGTTCAGTGCTGAGTCGAGTGTCGATGGTTGTAGGCCGCAGCCATGAAGTCAGTTCAGTGCTGAGTCGAGTGTCGATGGTTGTAGGCCGCAGCCATGATGTCAGTTCAGTGCTGAGTCGAGTGTCGATGTTTGTAGGCCGCAGCCATGAAGTCAGTTCAGTGCTGAGTCGAGTGTTGATGGTTGTAGGCCACAGCTGCAGTGTCAGTTCAGTGCTGAGTCGAGTGTCGATGGTTGTAGGCCACAGCCATGATGTCAGTTCAGTGCTGAGTCGAGTGTCGATGGTAGTAGGCCGCAGCCATGAAGTCAGTTCAGTGCTGAGTCGAGTGTCGATGGTTGTAGGCCAGAGCTGCAGGGTCAGTTCAGTGCTGAGTCGAGTGTCGATGGTTGTAGGCCAGAGCTGCAGGGTCAGTTCAGTGCTGAGTCGAGTGTCGATGGTTGCAGGCCACAGCTGCAGAGTCAGTTCAGTGCTGAGTCGAGTGTCATCGGTTGTAGGCCACAGCCATGAATTCAGTTCAGTGCTGAGTCGAGTGTCGATGGTTGTGGGCCACAGCCATGAAGTCAGTTCAGTGCTGAGTCAAGAGTAGATGGTTGAAGGCCACAGCCATGAAGTCAGTTCACTGCTGAGTCGAGTGTCAATGGTTCTTGGCCACAGGTGCAGAGTCAGTTCTGTGCTGAGTCGAGTGTCGATGGTTGTAGACCACAGCTGCAGAGTGAGTTCAGAGCTGAGTCGAGTGTCGATGGTTGTAGGCCACAGGTGCAGAGTCAGTTCAGTGCTGAGTCGACTGTCGATGGTTGTATGCCACAGCCATGAAGTCAGTTCAGTGCGGAGTCGACTGTCGATGGTTGTAGGCCACAGCTGTGGAGTCAGTTCAGGGCTGAGTCGAGTGTCGATGGTTGTAGGCCACAGATTCAGAGTCAGTTCTGCGCTGAGTCGAGTGTCAATGGTTCTTGGCCACAGGTGCAGAGTCAGTTCTGTGCTGAGTCGAGTGTCGATTGTTGTAGGCCACAGCTGCAGAGTGAGTTCAGAGCTGAGTCGAGTGTCGATGGTTGTAGGCCACAGCTTCAGAGTCAGTTCTGCGCTGAGTCGAGTGTCGATGGTTGTATGCCACAGCCATGAAGTCAGTTCAGTGCTGAGTCAAGAGTAGATGGTTGAAGGCCACATCTGCAGAGTCAGCTCAGTGCTGAGTCAAGTGTCGATGGTTGTATGCCACAGTATTGAAGTCAGTTCAGTGCTGAGTCGAGTGTCGATGGTTGTAGGCCACAGCAATGAAGTCAGTTCAGTGCGGAGTCGACTGTCGATGGTTGTAGGCCACAGCTGTGGAGTCAGTTCAGTGCTGAGTCGACTGTCGATGGTTGTAGGCCACAGCTTCAGAGTAAGTTCTGCGCTGAGTCGAGTGTCGATGGTTCTTGGCCACAGGTGCAGAGTCAGTTCTGTGCTGAGTCGAGTGTCGATTGTTGTAGGCCACAGCTGCAGAGTGAGTTCAGAGCTGAGTCGAGTGTCAATGGTTGTAGGCCACAGCTTCAGAGTCAGTTCTGCGCTGAGTCGAGTGTCGATGGTTGTATGCCACAGCCATGAAGTCAGTTCAGTGCTGAGTCAAGAGTAGATGGTTGAAGGCCACATCTGCAGAGTCAGCTCAGTGCTGAGTCAAGTGTCGATGGTTGTATGCCACAGTATTGAAGTCAGTTCAGTGCTGAGTCGAGTGTCGATGGTTGTAGGCCACAGCAATGAAGTCAGTTCAGTGCTGAGTCGAGTGTCGATGGTTGTAGGCCACAGGAATGAAGTCAGTTCAGTGCTGAGTCGAGTGTCATTGGTTGTAGGGAAAAGCCATGAATTCAGTTCAGTGCTGAGTCGAGTGTCAATGGTTGTAGGCCACAGCCATTAAGTCAGTTCAGTGCTGAGTCGAGTGTCGATGGTTGTAGGCCTCAGCTGCAGTGTCAGTTCAGTGCTGAGTCGAGTGTCGATGGTTGTAGGCCACAGCTGCAGAGTCAGTTCAGTGCTGAGTCGAGTGTCATTGGTTGTAGGCAACAGCCATGAAGTCAGTTCAGTGCTGAGTCGAGTGTCGATGGTTGTAGGCCACAGCCATGAAGTCAGTTCAGTGCTGAGTCGAGTGTCGATGGTTGTAGGCCACAGCTGCAGTGTCCGTTCAGTGCTGAGTCGAGTGTCGATGGTTGTAGGCCACAGCTGCAGAGTCAGTTCAGTGCTGAGTCGAGTGTCATTGGTTGTAGGCAACAGCCATGAAGTCAGTTCAGTGCTGAGTCGAGTGTCGATGGTTGTAGGCCACAGCTATTAAGTCAGTTCAGTGCTGAGTCGAGTGTCGATGGTTGTAGGCCACAGATGCAGAGTCAGTTCAATGCTGAGTCTTGTGTCAATGATTGTAGGCAACAGCAATGATGTCAGTTCAGTGCTTAGTCGAGTGTTAATGGTTGTAGGCCACAGCCACAAAACCAGTCCATCGCTGAGTCAAGGGTCGATGGTTGTAGGCCATATCTGCAGAGTCAGCTCAGTGCTGAGTAAAGTATCGATGGTTTTAGACCACAGCTGCAGAGTCAGTTCAGTGGTGAGTCGAGTGTCGATGGTTTTAGACCACAGCTGCAGAGTCAGTTCAGTGCTGAGTCGAGTGTCGATGGTTGTAGGCCACAGCCATGAATTCAGTTCAGTGCTGAGTCGAGTGTCGATGGTTGTAGGCCACAGCGACGAATTCAGTTCAGTGCTGAGTTGAGTGTAGATGGTTGTAGGGCACAGATGCAGAGTCAGTTCAATGCTGATTCTAGTGTCAATGATTGTAGGCAACAGCCATGAAGTCAGTTCAGTGCTGAGTCGAGTGTCGATGGTTGTAGGCCACAGCCACGAATTCAGTTCAGTGCTGAGTTGAGTGTAGATGGTTGTAGGGCACAGATGCAGAGTCAGTTCAATGCTGATTCTAGTGTCAATGATTGTAGGCAACAGCCATGAAGTCAGTTCAGTGCTTAGTCGAGTGTTGATGGTTGTAGGCCACAGCCACAAAACCAGTTCATCGCTGAGTCAAGGGTTGATGGTTGTAGGCCACATCTGCAGAGTCAGCTCAGTGCTGAGTCAAGTGTCGATGGTTGTAGGCCACAGTATTGAAGTCAGTTCAGTGCTCAGTCGAGTGTCGATGGTTGTAGGCCACAGCAATGAAGTCAGTTCAGTGCTGAGTCGAGTGTCGATGGTTGTAGGCCACAGCCATGAATTCAGTTCAGTGCTGAGTTGAGTGTAGATGGTTGTAGGCCACAGATGCAGAGTCAGTTCAATGCTGATTCTAGTGTCAATGATTGTAGGCAACAGCCATGAAGTCAGTTCAGTGCTTAGTCGAGTGTTGATGGTTGTAGGCCACAGCCACAAAACCAGTTCATCGCTGAGTCAAGGGTTGATGGTTGTAGGCCACATCTGCAGAGTCAGCTCAGTGCTGAGTCAAGTGTCAATGGTTGTAGGCCACAGTATTGAAGTCAGTTCAGTGCTCAGTCGAGTGTCGATGGTTGTAGGCCACAGCAATGAAGTCAGTTCAGTGCTGAGTCGAGTGTCGATGGTTGTAGGCCACAGCCATGAAATCAGTTCAGTGCTGAGTCAAGGGTCGATGGTTGTAGGCCACATCTGCAGAGTCAGCTCAGTGCTGAGTCAAGTGTCGATGGTTGTAGACCACAGCTGCAGAGTCAGTTCAGTGCTGTGTCGAGAGTCGATGGTTGTAGGCCACAGCTGCAGTGTCAGTTCAGTGCTGAGTCGAGTGTCGATGTTTGTAGGCCGCAGCCATGAAGTCAGTTCAGTGCTGAGTCGAGTGTTGATGGTTGTAGGCCACAGCTGCAGTGTCAGTTCAGTGCTGAGTCGAGTGTCGATGGTTGTAGGCCACAGCCATGAAGTCAGTTCAGTGCTGAGTCGAGTGTCGATGGTTGTAGGCCGCAGCCATGATGTCAGTTCAGTGCTGAGTCGAGTGTCGATGGTAGTAGGCCGCAGCCATGAAGTCAGTTCAGTGCTGAGTCGAGTGTTGATTGTTGTAGGCCAGAGCTGCAGGGTCAGTTCAGTGCTGAGTCGAGTGTCGATGGTTGCAGGCCACAGCTGCAGAATCAGTTCAGTGCTGAGTCGAGTGTCATCGGTTGTAGGCCACAGCCATGAATTCAGTTCAGTGCTGAGTCGAGTGTCATCGGTTGTAGGCCACAGCCATGAATTCAGTTCAGTGCTGAGTCGAGTGTCGATGGTTGTGGGCCACAGCCATGAAGTCAGTTCAGTGCTGAGTCAAGAGTAGATGGTTGAAGGCAACAGCCATGAAGTCAGTTCAGTGCTGAGTCGAGTGTCGATGGTTGTAGGCCACAGCCATGAAGTCAGTTCAATGCTGAGTCGAGTGTCAATGGTTCTTGGCCACAGGTGCCGAGTCAGTTCTGTGCTGAGTCGAGTGTCGATGGTTGTAGACCACAGCTGCAGAGTGAGTTCAGAGCTGAGTCGAGTGTCGATGGTTGTAGGCCACAGGTGCAGAGTCAGTTCAGTGCTGAGTCGACTGTCGATGGTTGTATGCCACAGCCATGAAGTCAGTTCAGTGTGGAGTCGACTGTCGATGGTTGTAGGCCACAGCTGTGGAGTCAGTTCAGTGCTGAGTCGAGTGTCGATGGTTGTAGGCCACAGATTCAGAGTCAGTTCTGCGCTGAGTCGAGTGTCAATGGTTCTTGGCCACAGGTTGAGAGTCAGTTCTGTGCTGAGTCGAGTGTCGATTGTTGTAGGCCACAGCTGCAGAGTGAGTTCAGAGCTGAGTCGAGTGTCGATGGTTGTAGGCCACAGCTTCAGAGTCAGTTGTGCGCTGAGTCGAGTGTCGATGGTTGTATGCCACAGCCATGAAGTCAGTTCAGTGCTGAGTCAAGAGTAGATGGTTGAAGGCCACATCTGCAGAGTCAGCTCAGTGCTGAGTCAAGTGTCGATGGTTGTATGCCACAGTATTGAAGTCAGTTCAGTGCTGAGTCGAGTGTCGATGGTTGTAGGCCACAGCAATGAAGTCAGTTCAGTGCGGAGTCGACTGTCGATGGTTGTAGGCCACAGCTGTGGAGTCAGTTCAGTGCTGAGTCGACTGTCGATGGTTGTAGGCCACAGCTTCGGAGTCAGTTCTGCGCTGAGTCGAGTGTCGATGGTTCTTGGCCACAGGTGCAGAGTCAGTTCTGTGCTGAGTCGAGTGTCGATTGTTGTAGGCCACAGCTGCAGAGTGAGTTCAGAGCTGAGTCGAGTGTCGATGGTTGTAGGCCACAGCTTCAGAGTCAGTTCTGCGCTGAGTCGAGTGTCGATGGTTGTAGGCCACAGCCATGAAGTCAGTTCAGTGCTGAGTCGAGTGTCGATGGTTGTAGGCCACAGCCATGAAGTCAGTTCAGTGCTGAGTCAAGAGTAGATGGTTGAAGGCCACATCTGCAGAGTCAGCTCAGTGCTGAGTCAAGTGTCGATAGTTGTAGGCCACAGTATTGAAGTCAGTTCAGTGCTGAGTCGAGTGTCGATGGTTGTAGGCCACAGCAATGAAGTCAGTTCAGTGCTGAGTCGAGTGTCGATGGTTGTAGGCCACAGGAATGAAGTCAGTTCAGTGCTGAGTCGAGTGTCATTGGTTGTAGGGAAAAGCCATGAATTCAGTTCAGTGCTGAGTCGAGTGTCAATGGTTGTAGGCCACAGCCATGAAGTCAGTTCAGTGCTGAGTCGAGTGTCGATGGTTGTAGGCCTCAGCTGCAGTGTCAGTTCAGTGCTGAGTCGAGTGTCGATGGTTGTAGGCCACAGCTGCAGAGTCAGTTCAGTGCTGAGTCGAGTGTCATTGGTTGTAGGCAACAGCCATGAAGTCAGTTCAGTGCTGAGTCGAGTGTCGATGGTTGTAGGCCACAGCTGCAGTGTCAGTTCAGTGCTGAGTCGAGTGTCGATGGTTGTAGGCCACAGCTGCAGAGTCAGTTCAGTGCTGAGTCGAGTGTCATTGGTTGTAGGCAACAGCCATGAAGTCAGTTCAGTGCTGAGTCGAGTGTCGATGGTTGTAGGCCACAGCCATGAAGTCAGTTCAGTGCTGAGTCGAGTGTCGATGGTTGTAGGCCACAGCTGCAGTGTCCGTTCAGTGCTGAGTCGAGTGTCGATGGTTGTAGGCCACAGCTGCAGAGTCAGTTCAGTGCTGAGTCGAGTGTCATTGGTTGTAGGCAACAGCCATGAAGTCAGTTCAGTGCTGAGTCGAGTGTCGATGGTTGTAGGCCACAGCTATTAATTCAGTTCAGTGCTGAGTCGAGTGTCGATGGTTGTAGGCCACAGATGCAGAGTCAGTTTAATGCTGAGTCTTGTGTCAATGATTGTAGGCAACAGCAATGATGTCAGTTCAGTGCTTAGTCGAGTGTTAATGGTTGTAGGCCACAGCCACAAAACCAGTCCATCGCTGAGTCAAGGGTCGATGGTTGTAGGCCATATCTGCAGAGTCAGCTCAGTGCTGAGTAAAGTATCGATGGTTTTAGACCACAGCTGCAGAGTCAGTTCAGTGCTGAGTCGAGTGTCGATGGTTTTAGACCACAGCTGCAGAGTCAGTTCAGTGCTGAGTCGAGTGTCGATGGTTGTAGGCCACAGCCATGAATTCAGTTCAGTGCTGAGTCGAGTGTCGATGGTTGTAGGCCACAGCCATGAATTCAGTTCATTGCTGAGTTGAGTGTAGATAGTTGTAGGGCACAGATGCAGAGTCAGTTCAATGCTGATTCTAGTGTCAATGATTGTAGGCAACAGCCATGAAGTCAGTTCAGTGCTTAGTCGAGTGTTGATGGTTGTAGGCCACAGCCACAAAACCAGTTCATCGCTGAGTCAAGGGTTGATGGTTGTAGGCCACATCTGTAGAGTCAGCTCAGTGCTGAGTCAAGTGTCGATGGTTGTAGGCCAGAGTATTGAAGTCAGTTCAGTGCTCAGTCGAGTGTCGATGGTTGTAGGCCACAGCAATGAAGTCAGTTCAGTGCTGAGTCGAGTGTCGATGGTTGTAGGCCACAGCCATGAATTCAGTTCAGTGCTGAGTTGAGTGTAGATGGTTGTAGGCCACAGATGCAGAGTCAGTTCAATGCTGATTCTAGTGTCAATGATTGTAGGCAACAGCCATGAAGTCAGTTCAGTGCTTAGTCGAGTGTTGATGGTTGTAGGCCACAGCCACAAAACCAGTTCATCGCTGAGTCAAGGGTTGATGGTTGTAGGCCACATCTGCAGAGTCAGCTCAGTGCTGAGTCAAGTGTCGATGGTTGTAGGCCACAGTATTGAAGTCAGTTCAGTGCTCAGTCGAGTGTCGATGGTTGTAGGCCACAGCAATGAAGTCAGTTCAGTGCTGAGTCGAGTGTCGATGGTTGTAGGCCACAGCCATGAAGTCAGTTCAGTGCTGAGTCAAGGGTCGATGGTTGTAGGCCACATCTGCAGAGTCAGCTCAGTGCTGAGTCAAGTGTCGATGGTTGTAGACCACAGCTGCAGAGTCAGTTCAGTGCTGAGTCGAGTGTTGATGGTTGTAGACCTCCGCAATGAAGTCAGCTCAGTGCTGAGTCGAGTGTCGATGGTTGTAGGCCGCAGCCACAAAACCAGTTCAGCGCTGAGTCAAGGGTCGATGGTTGTAGGCCACAGCTGCAGAGTCAGTTCAGTGCTGAGACGAGTGTCGATGGTTGTAGGTCACAGCTGCAGAGTCAGTTCAGTGCTGTGTCGAGAGTCGATGGTTGTAGGCCACAGCTGCAGTGTCAGTTCAGTGCTGAGTCGAGTGTCGATGGTTGTAGGCCACAGCCATGAAGTCAGTTCAGTGCTGAGTCGAGTGTCGACGGTTCTAGGCCACAGCCATGAAGTCAAGTTCAGTGCAGAGTCGAGTGTCGATGGTTGTCTGCCACAGCCATGAAGTCAGTTCACTGCTGAGTCGAGTGTCGATGGTTGTAGGTCACAGCCATGAAGTCAGTTCAGTGCTGAGTCGAGTGTTGATTGTTGTAGGTCACAGCCATGAAGTCAGTTCAGTGCTGAGTCGAGTGTCGATGGTTGCAGGCCTCAGCCATGAAGTCAGTTCAGTGCTGAGTCGAGTGTCGATGGTTGTGGGCCACTGCCATGAAGTCAGTTCAGTGCTGAGTCGTGTGCCAATGGTTGTAGGCCACAGCTGCAGAGTCAGTTCAATGCTGTCGAGTGTCAATGATTGTAAGCAACAGCCCTGAAGTCAGTTCAATGCTGAGTCGAGTGTTGATGGTTGTAGGCTGCAGCCACAAAACCAGTTCAGCGCTGAGTCAAGGGTCGATGGTTGTAGGCCACAGCTGCAGAGTCAGTTCAGTGCTGAGACGAGTGTCGATGGTTGTAGGTCACAGCCATGAAGTCAGTTCAGTGCTGAGTCGAGTGTCGATGGTTGTAGGCCACAGCCATGAATTCAGTTCATTGCTGAGTTGAGTGTAGATAGTTGTAGGGCACAGATGCAGAGTCAGTTCAATGCTGATTCTAGTGTCAATGATTGTAGGCAACAGCCATGAAGTCAGTTCAGTGCTTAGTCGAGTGTTGATGGTTGTAGGCCACAGCCACAAAACCAGTTCATCGCTGAGTCAAGGGTTGATGGTTGTAGGCCACATCTGTAGAGTCAGCTCAGTGCTGAGTCAAGTGTCGATGGTTGTAGGCCAGAGTATTGAAGTCAGTTCAGTGCTCAGTCGAGTGTCGATGGTTGTAGGCCACAGCAATGAAGTCAGTTCAGTGCTGAGTCGAGTGTCGATGGTTGTAGGCCACAGCCATGAATTCAGTTCAGTGCTGAGTTGAGTGTAGATGGTTGTAGGCCACAGATGCAGAGTCAGTTCAATGCTGATTCTAGTGTCAATGATTGTAGGCAACAGCCATGAAGTCAGTTCAGTGCTTAGTCGAGTGTTGATGGTTGTAGGCCACAGCCACAAAACCAGTTCATCGCTGAGTCAAGGGTTGATGGTTGTAGGCCACATCTGCAGAGTCAGCTCAGTGCTGAGTCAAGTGTCGATGGTTGTAGGCCACAGTATTGAAGTCAGTTCAGTGCTCAGTCGAGTGTCGATGGTTGTAGGCCACAGCAATGAAGTCAGTTCAGTGCTGAGTCGAGTGTCGATGGTTGTAGGCCACAGCCATGAAGTCAGTTCAGTGCTGAGTCAAGGGTCGATGGTTGTAGGCCACATCTGCAGAGTCAGCTCAGTGTGAGTCAAGTGTCGATGGTTGTAGACCACAGCTGCAGAGTCAGTTCAGTGCTGAGTCGAGTGTTGATGGTTGTAGACCTCCGCAATGAAGTCAGCTCAGTGCTGAGTCGAGTGTCGATGGTTGTAGGCCGCAGCCACAAAACCAGTTCAGCGCTGAGTCAAGGGTCGATGGTTGTAGGCCACAGCTGCAGAGTCAGTTCAGTGCTGAGACGAGTGTCGATGGTTGTAGGTCACAGCTGCAGAGTCAGTTCAGTGCTGTGTCGAGAGTCGATGGTTGTAGGCCACAGCTGCAGTGTCAGTTCAGTGCTGAGTCGAGTGTCGATGGTTGTAGGCCACAGCCATGAAGTCAGTTCAGTGCTGAGTCGAGTGTCGACGGTTCTAGGCCACAGCCATGAAGTCAAGTTCAGTGCAGAGTCGAGTGTCGATGGTTGTCTGCCACAGCCATGAAGTCAGTTCACTGCTGAGTCGAGTGTCGATGGTTGTAGGTCACAGCCATGAAGTCAGTTCAGTGCTGAGTCGAGTGTTGATTGTTGTAGGTCACAGCCATGAAGTCAGTTCAGTGCTGAGTCGAGTGTCGATGGTTGCAGGCCTCAGCCATGAAGTCAGTTCAGTGCTGAGTCGAGTGTCGATGGTTGTGGGCCACTGCCATGAAGTCAGTTCAGTGCTGAGTCGTGTGCCAATGGTTGTAGGCCACAGCTGCAGAGTCAGTTCAATGCTGTCGAGTGTCAATGATTGTAAGCAACAGCCCTGAAGTCAGTTCAATGCTGAGTCGAGTGTTGATGGTTGTAGGCTGCAGCCACAAAACCAGTTCAGCGCTGAGTCAAGGGTCGATGGTTGTAGGCCACAGCTGCAGAGTCAGTTCAGTGCTGAGACGAGTGTCGATGGTTGTAGGTCACAGCTGCAGAGTCAGTTCAGTGCTGTGTCGAGAGTCGATGGTTGCAGGCCACAGCTGCAGTGTCAGTTCAGTGCTGAGTCGAGTGTCGATGGTTGTAGGCCACAGCTGCAGAGTCAGTTCAGTGCTGAGTCTAGTGTCGATGGTTGTAGGCCAGAGCCATGAAGTCAGTTCAGTGCTGAGTCAAGAGTTGTTGGTTGTAGGCCACAGCTGCAGAGGCAGTTCACTGCTGAGTCGAGTGTCGACGGTTCTAGGCCACAGCCATGAAGTCAAGTTCAGTGCAGAGTCGAGTGTCGATGGTTGTCTGCCACAGCCATGATGTCAGTTCAATGCTGAGTCTCGTGTCAATGATTGTAGGCAATAGCAATGAAGTCAGTTCAGTGCTGAGTCAAGGGTCGATGGTTGTAGGCCACATCTGCAGAGTCAGCTCCGTGCTGAGTCAAGTGTCGATGGTTGTAGACCACAGCTGCAGAGTCAGTTCAGTGCTGAGACGAGTGTCGATGGTTGTAGGTCACAGCTGCAGAGTCAGTTCAGTGCTGTGTCGAGAGTCGATGGTTGTAGGCCACAGCTGCAGAGTCAGTTCAGTGCTGAGTTGAGTGTCATTGGTTGTAGGCAACAGCCATGAAGTCAGCTCAGTGCTGAGTCGAGTGTCGATGGTTGTAGGCCACAGCTGCAGAGTCAGTTCAGTGCTGAGACGAGTGTCGATGGTTGTAGGTCACAGCTGCAGAGTCAGTTCAGTGCTGAGTCGAGAGTCGATGGTTGTAGGCCACAGCTGCAGTGTCAGTTCAATGCTAAGTTGAGTGTCGATGGTTGTAGGCCACAACGATGAAGTCAGTTCAGTGTTGTGTCGAGTGTTGATGGTTGTAGGCTGCAGCCACAAAACCAGTTCAGCGCTGAGTCAAGGGTCGATGGTTGTAGGCCACAGCTGCAGAGTCAGTTCAGTGCTGAGACGAGTGTCGATGGTTGTAGGTCACAGCCATGAAGTCAGTTCAGTGCTGAGTCGAGTGTCGATGGTTGTAGGCCACAGCCATGAATTCAGTTCATTGCTGAGTTGAGTGTAGATAGTTGTAGGGCACAGATGCAGAGTCAGTTCAATGCTGATTCTAGTGTCAATGATTGTAGGCAACAGCCATGAAGTCAGTTCAGTGCTTAGTCGAGTGTTGATGGTTGTAGGCCACAGCCACAAAACCAGTTCATCGCTGAGTCAAGGGTTGATGGTTGTAGGCCACATCTGTAGAGTCAGCTCAGTGCTGAGTCAAGTGTCGATGGTTGTAGGCCAGAGTATTGAAGTCAGTTCAGTGCTCAGTCGAGTGTCGATGGTTGTAGGCCACAGCAATGAAGTCAGTTCAGTGCTGAGTCGAGTGTCGATGGTTGTAGGCCACAGCCATGAATTCAGTTCAGTGCTGAGTTGAGTGTAGATGGTTGTAGGCCACAGATGCAGAGTCAGTTCAATGCTGATTCTAGTGTCAATGATTGTAGGCAACAGCCATGAAGTCAGTTCAGTGCTTAGTCGAGTGTTGATGGTTGTAGGCCACAGCCACAAAACCAGTTCATCACTGAGTCAAGGGTTGATGGTTGTAGGCCACAGTATTGAAGTCAGTTCAGTGCTCAGTCGAGTGTCGATGGTTGTAGGCCACAGCAATGAAGTCAGTTCAGTGCTGAGTCGAGTGTCGATGGTTGTAGGCCACAGCCATGAAGTCAGTTCAGTGCTGAGTCAAGGGTCGATGGTTGTAGGCCACATCTGCAGAGTCAGCTCAGTGCTGAGTCAAGTGTCGATGGTTGTAGACCACAGCTGCAGAGTCAGTTCAGTGCTGAGTCGAGTGTTGATGGTTGTAGACCTCCGCAATGAAGTCAGCTCAGTGCTGAGTCGAGTGTCGATGGTTGTAGGCCGCAGCCACAAAACCAGTTCAGCGCTGAGTCAAGGGTCGATGGTTGTAGGCCACAGCTGCAGAGTCAGTTCAGTGCTGAGACGAGTGTCGATGGTTGTAGGTCACAGCTGCAGAGTCAGTTCAGTGCTGTGTCGAGAGTCGATGGTTGTAGGCCACAGCTGCAGTGTCAGTTCAGTGCTGAGTCGAGTGTCGATGGTTGTAGGCCACAGCCATGAAGTCAGTTCAGTGCTGAGTCGAGTGTCGACGGTTCTAGGCCACAGCCATGAAGTCAAGTTCAGTGCAGAGTCGAGTGT
Organism: Hypanus sabinus; assembly: GCF_030144855.1. Taxonomy (NCBI): domain Eukaryota; kingdom Metazoa; phylum Chordata; class Chondrichthyes; order Myliobatiformes; family Dasyatidae; genus Hypanus; species Hypanus sabinus. The sequence goes on from NC_082720.1 coordinate 20,087,819, forward strand.
CGATGGTTGTCTGCCACAGCCATGAAGTCAGTTCACTGCTGAGTCGAGTGTCGATGGTTGTAGGTCACAGCCATGAAGTCAGTTCAGTGCTGAGTCGAGTGTTGATTGTTGTAGGTCACAGCCATGAAGTCAGTTCAGTGCTGAGTCGAGTGTCGATGGTTGCAGGCCTCAGCCATGAAGTCAGTTCAGTGCTGAGTCGAGTGTCGATGGTTGTGGGCCACTGCCATGAAGTCAGTTCAGTGCTGAGTCGTGTGCCAATGGTTGTAGGCCACAGCTGCAGAGTCAGTTCAATGCTGTCGAGTGTCAATGATTGTAAGCAACAGCCCTGAAGTCAGTTCAATGCTGAGTCGAGTGTTGATGGTTGTAGGCTGCAGCCACAAAACCAGTTCAGCGCTGAGTCAAGGGTCGATGGTTGTAGGCCACAGCTGCAGAGTCAGTTCAGTGCTGAGACGAGTGTCGATGGTTGTAGGTCACAGCTGCAGAGTCAGTTCAGTGCTGTGTCGAGAGTCGATGGTTGCAGGCCACAGCTGCAGTGTCAGTTCAGTGCTCAGTCGAGTGTCGATGGTTGTAGGCCACAGCTGCAGAGTCAGTTCAGTGCTGAGTCTAGTGTCGATGGTTGTAGGCCAGAGCCATGAAGTCAGTTCAGTGCTGAGTCAACAGTTGTTGGTTGTAGGCCACAGCTGCAGAGGCAGTTCACTGCTGAGTCGAGTGTCGACGGTTCTAGGCCACAGCCATGAAGTCAAGTTCAGTGCAGAGTCGAGTGTCGATGGTTGTCTGCCACAGCCATGATGTCAGTTCAATGCTGAGTCTCGTGTCAATGATTGTAGGCAATAGCAATGAAGTCAGTTCAGTGCTGAGTCAAGGGTCGATGGTTGTAGGCCACATCTGCAGAGTCAGCTCCGTGCTGAGTCAAGTGTCGATGGTTGTAGACCACAGCTGCAGAGTCAGTTCAGTGCTGAGACGAGTGTCGATGGTTGTAGGTCACAGCTGCAGAGTCAGTTCAGTGCTGTGTCGAGAGTCGATGGTTGTAGGCCACAGCTGCAGAGTCAGTTCAGTGCTGAGTTGAGTGTCATTGGTTGTAGGCAACAGCCATGAAGTCAGCTCAGTGCTGAGTCGAGTGTCGATGGTTGTAGGCCACAGCTGCAGAGTCAGTTCAGTGCTGAGACGAGTGTCGATGGTTGTAGGTCACAGCTGCAGAGTCAGTTCAGTGCTGAGTCGAGAGTCGATGGTTGTAGGCCACAGCTGCAGTGTCAGTTCAATGCTAAGTTGAGTGTCGATGGTTGTAGGCCACAACGATGAAGTCAGTTCAGTGTTGAGTCGAGTGTCGATGGTTGTAGGCCACAGCCATGAAGTCAGTTCAGTGCTGAGACGAGTGTCGATGGTTGTAGGTCACTGCTGCAGAGTCAGTTCAGTGCTGTGTCGAGAGTCGATGGTTGTAGGCCACAGCTGCAGTGTCAGTTCAATGCTAAGTTGAGTGTCGATGGTTGTTGGCCACAACGATGAAGTCAGTTCAGAGTTGAGTCGAGTGTCGATGGTTGTAGGTCACAGCTGCAGAGTCAGTTCAGTGCTGTGTCGAGAGTCGATGGTTGTAGACCACAGCCATGAAGTCAGTTCAGTGCTGAGTCGAGTGTCGATGGTTGTAGGCCACTGCTGCAGAGTCAGTTCAGTGCTGAGCCGAGTGTCGATGGTTGTAGGCCACAGACATGAAGTCAGTTCAGAGCTGAGTCGAGTGTCGATGGTTTAGGCCACAGCCATGAAGTCAGTTCAGTGCTGAGTCGAGTGTCGATGGTTGTAGGCCACAGCCATGAAGTCAGTTCAGTGCTGAGTCGAGTGTCGATGGTTGTAGGCCACATATGCAGAGTCAGTTCAATGCTGAGTCTAGTGTCAATGATTGTAGGCCACAGGCATGAAGTCAGTTCAGTGCTGAGTCGAGTGTCGATGGTTTAGGCCACAGATGCAGAGTCAGTTCAATGCTGAGTCTTGTGTCAATGATTGTAGGCAACAGCCCTGAAGTCAGTTCAATGCTGAGTCGAGTGTTGATGGTTGTAGGCTGCAGCCACAAAACCAGTTCAGCGCTGAGTCAAGGGTCGATGGTTGTAGGCCACATCTGCAGAGTCAGCTCAGTGCTGAGTAAAGTGTCGATGGTTTTAGACCACAGCTGCAGAGTCAGTTCAGTGCTGAGTCGAGTGTCGATGGTTGTAGGCCACAGATGCAGAGTCAGTTCAATGCTGAGTTTAGTGTCAATGATTGTAGGCAACAGCCATGAAGTCAGTTCAGTGCTGAGACGAGTGTAGATGGTTGTAGGCCACAGCTGCAGTGTCAGTTCAATGCTAAGTTGAGTGTCGATGGTTGTAGGCCACAACGATGAAGTCAGTTCAGTGTTGAGTCGAGTGTCAATGGTTGTAGGCCACAGCCATGAAGTCAGTTCAGTGCTGAGTCGAATGTCGATGGTTGTAGGCCACAGCCATGAAGTCAGCTCAGTGCTTAGTCGAGTGCTGATGGTTGTAGGCCACAGCCACAAAACCAGTTCATCGCTGAGTCAAGGGTCGATGGTTGTAGGCCACAGCTGCAGAGTCAGTTCAGTGCTGAGTCGAGCATCGATGGTTGTAGGCCGCAGCAATGAGGTCAGTTCAGTGCTGAGTCGAGTGTCGATGGTTGTAGGCCACAGATGCAGAGTCAGTTCAGTGCTGAGCCGAGTGTCGATGGTTGTAGACCACAGACATGAAGTCAGTTGAGTGCTGAGTCGAGTGTCGACGGTTCTAGGCCACAGCCATGAAGTCAAGTTCAGTGCAGAGTCGAGTGTCGATGGTTGTCTGCCACAGCCATGATGTCAGTTCAATGCTGAGTCTCGTGTCAATGATTGTAGGCAATAGCCATGAAGTCAGTTCAGTGCTGAGTCAAGGGTCGATGGTTGTAGGCCACATCTGCAGAGTCAGCTCCGTGCTGAGTCAAGTGTCGATGGTTGTAGACCACAGCTGCAGAGTCAGTTCAGTGCTGAGACGAGTGTCGATGGTTGTAGGTCACAGCTGCAGAGTCAGTTCAGTGCTGTGTCGAGAGTCGATGGTTGTAGGCCACAGCTGCAGAGTCAGTTCAGTGCTGAGTTGAGTGTCATTGGTTGTAGGCAACAGCCATGAAGTCAGCTCAGTGCTGAGTCGAGTGTCGATGGTTGTAGGCCACAGCTGCAGAGTCAGTTCAGTGCTGAGACGAGTGTCGATGGTTGGAGGTCACAGCTGCAGAGTCAGTTCAGTGCTGTGTCGAGAGTCGATGGTTGTAGGCCACAGCTGCAGTGTCAGTTCAATGCTAAGTTGAGTGTCAATGGTTGTAGGCCACAACGATGAAGTCAGTTCAGTGTTGAGTCGAGTGTCAATGGTTGTAGGCCACAGCCATGAAGTCAGTTCAGTGCTGTGTCGAGAGTCGATGGTTGTAGGCCACAGCTGCAGAGTCAGTTCAGTGCTGAGCCGAGTGTCGATGGTTGTAGGCCACAGACATGAAGTCAGTTCAGAGCTGAGTCGAGTGTCGATGGTTTAGGCCACAGCCATGAAGTCAGTTCAGTGCTGAGTCGAGTGTCGATGGTTGTAGGCCACAGCCATGAAGTCAGTTCAGTGCTGAGTCGAGTGTCGATGGTTGTAGGCCACATATGCAGAGTCAGTTCAATGCTGAGTCTTGTGTCAATGATTGTAGGCAACAGCAATGATGTCAGTTCAGTGCTTAGTCGAGTGTCGATGGTTGTAGGCCACAGCCATGAAGTCAGTTCAGTGCTGAGTCGAGTGTCGATGGTTGTGGGCCACAGCCATGAAGTCAGTTCAGTGCTGAGTCGTGTGCCAATGGTTGTAGGCCACAGCTGCAGAGTCAGTTCAATGCTGTCGAGTGTCAATGATTGTAAGCAACAGCCCTGAAGTCAGTTCAATGCTGAGTCGAGTGTTGATGGTTGTAGGCTGCAGCCACAAAACCAGTTCAGCGCTGAGTCAAGGGTCGATGGTTGTAGGCCACAGCTGCAGAGTCAGTTCAGTGCTGAGACGAGTGTAGATGGTTGTAGGTCACAGCTGCAGAGTCAGTTCAGTGCTGTGTCGAGAGTCGATGGTTGCAGGCCACAGCTGCAGTGTCAGTTCAGTGCTGAGTCGAGTGTCGATGGTTGTAGGCCGCAGCTGCAGAGTCAGTTCAGTGCTGAGTCGAGTGTCGATGGTTGTAGGCCAGAGCCATGAAGTCAGTTCAGTGCTGAGTCAAGAGTTGTTGGTTGTAGGCCACAGCTGCAGAGGCAGTTCACTGCTGAGTCGAGTGTCGACGGTTCTAGGCCACAGCCATGAAGTCAAGTTCAGTGCAGAGTCGAGTGTCGATGGTTGTCTGCCACAGCCATGATGTCAGTTCAATGCTGAGTCTCGTGTCAATGATTGTAGGCAATAGCCATGAAGTCAGTTCAGTGCTGAGTCAAGGGTCGATGGTTGTAGGCCACATCTGCAGAGTCAGCTCCGTGCTGAGTCAAGTGTCGATGGTTGTAGACCACAGCTGCAGAGTCAGTTCAGTGCTGAGACGAGTGTCGATGGTTGTAGGTCACAGCTGCAGAGTCAGTTCAGTGCTGTGTCGAGAGTCGATGGTTGTAGGCCACAGCTGCAGAGTCAGTTCAGTGCTGAGTTGAGTGTCATTGGTTGTAGGCAACAGCCATGAAGTCAGCTCAGTGCTGAGTCGAGTGTCGATGGTTGTAGGCCACAGCTGCAGAGTCAGTTCAGTGCTGAGACGAGTGTCGATGGTTGTAGGTCACAGCTGCAGAGTCAGTTCAGTGCTGTGTCGAGAGTCGATGGTTGTAGGCCACAGCTGCAGTGTCAGTTCAATGCTAAGTTGAGTGTCGATGGTTGTAGGCCACAACGATGAAGTCAGTTCAGTGTTGAGTCGAGTGTCAATGGTTGTAGGCCACAGCCATGAAGTCAGTTCAGTGCTGTGTCGAGAGTCGATGGTTGTAGGCCACAGCTGCAGTGTCAGTTCAGTGCTGTGTCGAGAGTCGATGGTTGTAGACCACAGCCATGAAGTCAGTTCAGTGCTGAGTCGAGTGTCGATGGTTGTAGGCCACTGCTGCAGAGTCAGTTCAGTGCTGAGCCGAGTGTCGATGGTTGTAGGCCACAGACATGAAGTCAGTTCAGAGCTGAGTCGAGTGTCGATGGTTTAGGCCACAGCCATGAAGTCAGTTCAGTGCTGAGTCGAATGTCGATGGTTGTAGGCCACAGCCATGAAGTCAGCTCAGTGCTTAGTCGAGTGCTGATGGTTGTAGGCCACAGCCACAAAACCAGTTCATCGCTGAGTCAAGGGTCGATGGTTGTAGGCCACAGCTGCAGAGTCAGTTCAGTGCTGAGTCGAGCATCGATGGTTGTAGGCCGCAGCAATGAGGTCAGTTCAGTGCTGAGTCGAGTGTCGATGGTTGTAGGCCACAGATGCAGAGTCAGTTCAGTGCTGAGCCGAGTGTCGATGGTTGTAGACCACAGACATGAAGTCAGTTGAGTGCTGAGTCGAGTGTCGATGGTTGTAGGCCACAGCAATTAAGTCAGTTCAGTGCTGAGTCGAGTGTCGATGGTTGTAGGCCACAGCTGCAGAGTCAGTTCAGTGCTGAGCCGAGTGTCGATGGTTGTAGGCCACAGACATGAAGTCAGTTGAGTGCTGAGTCGAGTGTCGATGGTTGTAGGCCACCGCTGCAGAGTCAGTTCAGTGCTGAGATGAGTGTCGATGGTTTAGGCCACAGCCATGAAGTCAGTTCAGTGCTGAGTCGAGTGTCGATGGTTGTAGGCCACAGCCAGGAAGTCAGTTCAGTGCTGAGTCGAGTGTCGATGGTTGTAGGCCACATATGCAGAGTCAGGTCAATGCTGAGTCTAGTGTCAATGATTGTAGGCCACAGCCATGAAGTCAGTTCAGTGCTGAGTCGAGTGTCGATGGTTTAGGCCACAGCTGCAGAGTCAGTTCAGTGCTGAGTCGAGTGTCATTGGTTGTAGGCAACAGCCATGAAGTCAGTTCAGTGCTGAGTCGAGTGTCGATGGTTTAGGCCACAGCTGCAGAGTCAGTTCAGTGCTGAGTCGAGTGTCATTGGTTGTAGGCAACAGCCATGAAGTCAGTTCAGTGCTGAGTCTAGTGTCAGTGATTGTAGGCAACAGCCATGAAGTCAGTTCAATGCTGAGTCGAGTGTCGATGGTTGTAGGCCACAGTAATGAAGTCAGTTCAGTGCTGAGTCGAGTGTCGATGGTTGTAGGCCACTGCTGCAGAGTCAGTTCAGTGCTGAGCCGAGTGTCGATGGTTGTAGGCCACAGACATGAAGTCAGTTCAGAGCTGAGTCGAGTGTCGATGGTTTAGGCCACAGCTGCAGTGTCAGTTCAGTGCTGAGTCGAGTGTCGATGGTTGTAGGCCACAGCCATGAAGTCAGTTCAGTGCTGAGTCGAGTGTCGATGGTTGTAGGCCACATATGCAGAGTCAGTTCAATGCTGAGTCTAGTGTCAATGATTGTAGGCCACAGGCATGAAGTCAGTTCAGTGCTGAGTCGAGTGTCGATGGTTTAGGCCACAGATGCAGAGTCAGTTCAATGCTGAGTCTTGTGTCAATGATTGTAGGCAACAGCAATGATGTCAGTTCAGTGCTTAGTCGAGTGTTAATGGTTGTAGGCCACAGCCACAAAACCAGTTCATCGCTGAGTCAAGGGTCGATGGTTGTAGGCCACATCTGCAGAGTCAGCTCAGTGCTGAGTAAAGTGTCGATGGTTTTAGACCACAGCTGCAGAGTCAGTTCAGTGCTGAGTCGAGTGTCGATGGTTGTAGGCCACAGATGCAGAGTCAGTTCAATGCTGAGTTTAGTGTCAATGATTGTAGGCAACAGCCATGAAGTCAGCTCAGTGCTTAGTCGAGTGTTGATGGTTGTAGGCCACAGTCACAAAACCAGTTCATCGCTGAGTCAAGGGTCGATGGTTGTAGACCACAGCTGCAGAGTCAGTTCAGTGCTGAGTCGAGTGTTGATGGTTGTAGGCCACAGCCACAAAACCAGTTCATCGCTGAGTCAAGGGTCGATGGTTGTAGGCCACAGCTGCAGAGTCAGTTCAGTGCTGAGACGAGTGTCGATGGTTGTAGGCCACAGCCATGAAGTCAGTTCAGTGCTGAGTCGAGTGTCGATGGTTGTAGGCCGCAGCCATGAAGTCAGTTCAGTGCTGAGTCGTGTGTCGATGGTTGTAGGCCGCAGCCATGATGTCAGTTCAGTGCTGAGTCGAGTGTCGATGTTTGTAGGCCGCAGCCATGAAGTCAGTTCAGTGCTGAGTCGAGTGTTGATGGATGTAGGCCACAGCTGCAGTGTCAGTTCAGTGCTGAGTCGAGTGTCGATGGTTGTAGGCCACAGCCATGATGTCAGTTCAGTGCTGAGTCGAGTGTCGATGGTTGTAGGCCACAGATGCAGAGTCAGTTCAATGCTGAGTCTAGTGTCAATGATTGTAGGCAACAGCCATGAAGTCAGCTCAGTGCTTAGTCGAGTGTTGATGGTTGTAGGCCACAGCCACAAAACCAGTTCATCGCTGAGTCAAGGGTCGATGGTTGTAGGCCACAGCTGCAGAGTCAGTTCAGTGCTGAGTCGAGCATCGATGGTTGTAGGCCGCAGCAATGAGGTCAGTTCAGTGCTGAGTCGAGTGTCGATGGTTGTAGGCCACAGATGCAGAGTCAGTTCAGTGCTGAGCCGAGTGTCGATGGTTGTAGGCCACAGACATGAAGTCAGTTGAGTGCTGAGTCGAGTGTCGATGGTTGTAGGCCACCGCTGCAGAGTCCGTTCAGTGCTGAGTCGAGTGTCGATGGTTGTAGGCCACAGCCATGAAGTCAGTTCAGTGCTGAGTCGAGTGTCGATGGTTGTAGGCCACAGCTGCAGAGTCAGTTCAGTGCTGAGTCGAGTGTCGATGGTTGTAGGCCACAGCAATTAAGTCAGTTCAGTGCTGAGTCGAGTGTCGATGGTTGTAGGCCACAGCTGCAGAGTCAGTTCAGTGCTGAGCCGAGTGTCGATGGTTGTAGGCCACAGACATGAAGTCAGTTGAGTGCTGAGTCGAGTGTCGATGGTTGTAGGCCACCGCTGCAGATTCAGTTCAGTGCTGAGATGAGTGTCGATGGTTTAGGCCACAGCCATGAAGTCAGTTCAGTGCTGAGTCGAGTGTCGATGGTTGTAGGCCACAGCCAGGAAGTCAGTTCAGTGCTGAGTCGAGTGTCGATGGTTGTAGGCCACATATGCAGAGTCAGGTCAATGCTGAGTCTAGTGTCAATGATTGTAGGCCACAGCCATGAAGTCAGTTAAGTGCTGAGTCGAGTGTCGATGGTTTAGGCCACAGCTGCAGAGTCAGTTCAGTGCTGAGTCGAGTGTCATTGGTTGTAGGCAACAGCCATGAAGTCAGTTCAGTGCTGAGTCGAGTGTCGATGGTTTAGGCCACAGCTGCAGAGTTAGTTCAGTGCTGAGTCGAGTGTCATTGGTTGTAGGCAACAGCCATGAAGTCAGTTCAGTGCTGAGTCTAGTGTCAGTGATTGTAGGCAACAGCCATGAAGTCAGTTCAATGCTGAGTCTAGTGTCAATGGTTGTAGGCCACAGCCATGAAGTCAGTTCATTGCTGAGTCGAGTGTCGATGGTTGTAGGCCACAGATGCAGAGTCAGTTCAATGCTGAGTTTAGTGTCAATGATTGTAGGCAACAGCCATGAAGTCAGCTCAGTGCTTAGTCGAGTGTTGATGGTTGTAGGCCACAGTCACAAAACCAGTTCATCGCTGAGTCAAGGGTCGATGGTTGTAGACCACAGCTGCAGAGTCAGTTCAGTGCTGAGTCGAGTGTTGATGGTTGTAGGCCACAGCCACAAAACCAGTTCATCGCTGAGTCAAGGGTCGATGGTTGTAGGCCACAGCTGCAGAGTCAGTTCAGTGCTGAGACGAGTGTCGATGGTTGTAGGCCACAGCCATGAAGTCAGTTCAGTGCTGAGTCGAGTGTCGATGGTTGTAGGCCGCAGCCATGAAGTCAGTTCAGTGCTGAGTCGAGTGTCGATGGTTGTAGGCCGCAGCCATGATGTCAGTTCAGTGCTGAGTCGAGTGTCGATGTTTGTAGGCCGCAGCCATGAAGTCAGTTCAGTGCTGAGTCGAGTGTTGATGGATGTAGGCCACAGCTGCAGTGTCAGTTCAGTGCTGAGTCGAGTGTCGATGGTTGTAGGCCACAGCCATGATGTCAGTTCAGTGCTGAGTCGAGTGTCGATGGTTGTAGGCCACAGATGCAGAGTCAGTTCAATGCTGAGTCTAGTGTCAATGATTGTAGGCAACAGCCATGAAGTCAGCTCAGTGCTTAGTCGAGTGTTGATGGTTGTAGGCCACAGCCACAAAACCAGTTCATCGCTGAGTCAAGGGTCGATGGTTGTAGGCCACAGCTGCAGAGTCAGTTCAGTGCTGAGTCGAGCATCGATGGTTGTAGGCCGCAGCAATGAGGTCAGTTCAGTGCTGAGTCGAGTGTCGATGGTTGTAGGCCACAGATGCAGAGTCAGTTCAGTGCTGAGCCGAGTGTCGATGGTTGTAGGCCACAGACATGAAGTCAGTTGAGTGCTGAGTCGAGTGTCGATGGTTGTAGGCCACCGCTGCAGAGTCCGTTCAGTGCTGAGTCGAGTGTCGATGGTTGTAGGCCACAGCCATGAAGTCAGTTCAGTGCTGAGTCGAGTGTCGATGGTTGTAGGCCACAGCTGCAGAGTCAGTTCAGTGCTGAGTCGAGTGTCGATGGTTGTAGGCCACAGCAATTAAGTCAGTTCAGTGCTGAGTCGAGTGTCGATGGTTGTAGGCCACAGCTGCAGAGTCAGTTCAGTGCTGAGCCGAGTGTCGATGGTTGTAGGCCACAGACATGAAGTCAGTTGAGTGCTGAGTCGAGTGTCGATGGTTGTAGGCCACCGCTGCAGAGTCAGTTCAGTGCTGAGATGAGTGTCGATGGTTTAGGCCACAGCCATGAAGTCAGTTCAGTGCTGAGTCGAGTGTCGATGGTTGTAGGCCACAGCCAGGAAGTCAGTTCAGTGCTGAGTCGAGTGTCGATGGTTGTAGGCCACATATGCAGAGTCAGGTCAATGCTGAGTCTAGTGTCAATGATTGTAGGCCACAGCCATGAAGTCAGTTCAGTGCTGAGTCGAGTGTCGATGGTTTAGGCCACAGCTGCAGAGTCAGTTCAGTGCTGAGTCGAGTGTCATTGGTTGTAGGCAACAGCCATGAAGTCAGTTCAGTGCTGAGTCGAGTGTCGATGGTTTAGGCCACAGCTGCAGAGTCAGTTCAGTGCTGAGTCGAGTGTCATTGGTTGTAGGCAACAGCCATGAAGTCAGTTCAGTGCTGAGTCTAGTGTCAGTGATTGTAGGCAACAGCCATGAAGTCAGTTCAATGCTGAGTCTAGTGTCAATGGTTGTAGGCCACAGCCATGAAGTCAGTTCATTGCTGAGTCGAGTGTCGATGGTTGTAGGCCACACCTGCAGAATCAGTTCAGTGCTGTGTCGAGTGTCGATGGTTGTAGGCCACAGCCATGAAGTCAGTTCAGTGCTGAGTCGAGTGCCGATGGTTGTAGGCCACAGCTGCAGTGTCAGTTCAGTGCTGAGTTGAGTGTCGATGGTTGTAGGCCACAGCTGTAGATTCATTTCAGTGCTGAGTCGAGTGTCGATGGTTGTAGGCCACAGCTGCAGATTCATTTCAGTGCTTAGTCGAGTGTTGATGGTTGTAGGCCACAGCCACAAAACCAGTTCATCGCTGAGTCAAGGGTCGATGGTTGTAGGCCACATCTGCAGAGTCAGCTCAGTGCTGAGTCAAGTGTCAATGGTTGTAGACCACAGCTGCAGAGTCAGTTCAGTGCTGAGTCGAGTATTGATGGTTGTAGACCTCAGCAATGAAGTCAGCTCAGTGCTGAATCGAGTGTCGATGGTTGTAGACCACAGCTGCAGAGTCAGTTCAATGCTGTCGAGTGTCAATGACTGTAAGCAACAGCCCTGAAGTCAGTTCAATGCTGAGTCGAGTGTTGATGGTTGTAGGCCGCAAACACAAAACCAGTTCAGCGCTGAGTCAAGGGTCGATGGTTTTAGGCCACAGCTGCAGAGTCAGTTCAGTGCTGAGACGAGTGTCGATGGTTTAGGCCACAGCTGCAGAGTCAGTTCAGTGCTGAGTCGAGTGTCATTGGTTGTAGGCAACAGCCATGAAGTCAGTTCAGTGCTGAGTCGAGTGTCGATGGTTTAGGCCACAGCTGCAGAGTCAGTTCAGTGCTGAGTCGAGTGTCATTGGTTGTAGGCAACAGCCATGAAGTCAGTTCAGTGCTGAGTCTAGTGTCAATGATTGTAGGCAACAGCCATGAAGTCAGTTCAGTGCTGAATCGAGTGTCGATGGTTGTAGGCCACAGATGCAGAGTCAGTTCAATGCTGAGTCTAGTGTCAATGGTTGTCGGCCACAGCCATGAAGTCAGTTCATTGCTGAGTCGAGTGTCGATGGTTGTAGGCCACACCTGCAGAATCAGTTCAATGCTGTGTCGAGTGTTGATGGTTGTAGGCCACAGCCATGAAGTCAGTTCAGTGCTGAGTCGAGTGTTGATGGTTGTAGGCCACAGCCATGAAGTCAGTTCAGTGCTGAGTCGAGTGCCGATGGTTGTAGGCCACAGCTGCAGTGTCAGTTCAGTGCTGTGTTGAGTGTCGATGGTTGTAGGCCACAGCTGCAGATTCATTTCAGTGCTTAGTCGAGTGTTGATGGTTGTAGGCCACAGCCACAAAACCAGTTCATCGCTGAGTCAAGGGTCGATGGTTGTAGGCCACATCTGCAGAGTCAGCTCAGTGCTGAGTCAATTGTCCATGGTTGTAGACCACAGCTGCAGAGTCAGTTCAGTGCTGAGTCGAGTGTTGATGTTTGTAGACCTCAGCAATGAAGTCAGCTCAGTGCTGAATCGAGTGTCGATGGTTGTAGACCACAGCTGCAGAGTCAGTTCAATGCTGTCGAGTGTCAATGATTGTAGGCAACAGCCATGAAGTCAGTTCAGTGCTGAGTCGAGTGTCGATGGTTGTAGGCCACAGCCATGAAGTCAGTTCAGTGCTGAGTCGAGTGGCGAAGTTTGTAGGCCACAGCTGCAGTGTCAGTTCAGTGCTGAGTCGAGTGTCGATGGTTGTAGGCCACAGCTGCTGAGTCAGTTCAGTGCTGAGTCGAGTGTCGATGGTTGTAGGCCACAGCAATGAAGTCAGTTCAGTGCTGAGTCGAGTGTCGATGGTTGTAGGCCACTGCTGCAGAGTCAGTTCATTGCTGTGCCGAGTGTCGATGGTTGTAGGCCACAGACATGAAGTCAGTTCAGAGCTGAGTCGAGTGTCGATGGTTTAGGCCACAGACATGAAGTCAGTTCAGAGCTGAGTCGAGTGTCGATGGTTTAGGCCACAGCTGCAGTGTCAGTTCAGTGCTGAGTCGAGTGTCGATGGTTGTAGGCCACAGCCATGAAGTCAGTTCAGTGCTGAGTCGAGTGTCGATTGTTGTAGGCCACATATGCAAAGTCAGTTCAATGCTGAGTCTAGTGTCAATGATTGTAGGCCACAGGCATGAAGTCAGTTCAGTGCTGAGTCGAGTGTCGATGGTTGTAGGCCACAGCTGCAGAGTCAGTTCAGTGCTGAGTCGAGTGTCATTGGTTGTAGGCAACAGCCATGAAGTCAGTTCAGTGCTGAGTCTAGTGTCAATGGTTGTAGGCCACAGCCATGAAGTCAGTTCATTGCTGAGTCGAGTGTCGATGGTTGTAGGCCACACCTGCAGAATCAGTTCAGTGCTGTGTCGAGTGTTGATGGTTGTAGGCCACAGCCATGAAGTCAGTTCAGTCCTGAGTCGAGTGCCGATGATTGTAGGCCACAGCCACAAAACCAGTTCATCGCTGAGTCAAGGGTCGATGGTTGTAGGCCACATCTGCAGAGTCAGCTCAGTGCTGAGTCAAGTGTCGATGGTTGTAGACCACAGCTGCAGAGTCAGTTCAGTGCTGAGTCGAGTGTTGATGTTTGTAGACCTCAGCAATGAAGTCAGCTCAGTGCTGAATCGAGTGTCGATGGTTGTAGACCACAGCTGCAGAGTCAGTTCAATGCTGTCGAGTGTCAATGATTGTAAGCAACAGCCCTGAAGTCAGTTCAATGCTGAGTCGAGTGTTGATGGTTGTAGGCCGCAACCACAAAACCAGTTCAGCGCTGAGTCAAGGGTCGATGGTTGTAGGCCACAGCTGCAGAGTCAGTTCAGTGCTGAGACGAGTGTCGATGGTTGTAGGTCACAGCTGCAGAGTCAGTTCAAGGCTGAGTCGAGTGTCAATGATTGTAGGCAACAGCCATAAAGTCAGTTCAATGCTGAGTCGAGTGTCGATGGTTGTAGGCAACAGCCATGAAGTCAGTTCAGTGCTGAGTCGAGAGTCGATGGTTGTAGGCCACAGCCATGAAGTCAGTTCAGTGCTGAGTCGAGTGGCGAAGTTTGTAGGCCACAGCTGCAGTGTCAGTTCAGTGCTGAGTCGAGTGTCGATGGTTGTAGGCCACAGCTGCTGAGTCAGTTCAGTGCTGAGTCGAGTGTCGATGGTTGTAGGCCACAGCCATGAAGTCAGTTCAGTGCTGAGTCGAGTGGCGAAGTTTGTAGGCCACAGCTGCAGTGTCAGTTCAGTGCTGAGTCGAGTGTCGATGGTTGTAGGCCACAGCTGCTGAGTCAGTTCAGTGCTGAGTCGAGTGTCGATGGCTGTAGGCCACAGCAATGAAGTCAGTTCAGTGCTGAGTCGAGTGTCGATGGTTGTAGGCCACTGCTGCAGAGTCAGTTCAGTGCTGTGCCGAGTGTCGATGGTTGTAGGCCACAGACATGAAGTCAGTTCAGAGCTGAGTCGAGTGTCGATGGTTTAGGCCACAGCTGCAGTGTCAGTTCAGTGCTGAGTCGAGTGTCGATGGTTGTAGGCCACAGATGCAGAGTCAGTTCAATGCTGAGTCTAGTGTCAATGATTGTAGGCAACAGCCATGAAGTCAGCTCAGTGCTTAGTCGAGTGTTGATGGTTGTAGGCCACAGCCACAAAACCAGTTCATCGCTGAGTCAAGGGTCGATGGTTGTAGACCACAGCTGCAGAGTCAGTTCAGTGCTGAGTCGAGTGTTGATGGTTGTAGGCCACAGCCACAAAACCAGTTCATCGCTGAGTCAAGGGTCGATGGTTGTAGACCACAGCTGCAGAGTCAGTTCAGTGCTGAGTCGAGTGTTGATGGTTGTAGGCCACAGCCACAAAACCAGTTCATCGCTGAGTCAAGGGTCGATGGTTGTAGGCCACAGCTGCAGAGTCAGTTCTGTGCTGAGACGAGTGCCGATGGTTGTAGGCCACAGCCATGAAGTCAGTTCAGTGCTGAGTCGAGTGTCGATGGTTGTAGGCCGCAGCCATGAAGTCAGTTCAGTGCTGAGTCGAGTGTCGATGGTTGTAGGCCGCAGCCATGATGTCAGTTCAGTGCTGAGTCGAGTGTCGATGTTTGTAGGCCGCAGCCATGAAGTCAGTTCAGTGCTGAGTCGAGTGTTGATGGCTGTAGGCCACAGCTGCAGTGTCAGTTCAGTGCTGAGTCGAGTGTCGATGGTTGTAGGCCACAGCCATGATGTCAGTTCAGTGCTGAGTCGAGTGTCGATGCTTGTAGGCAACAGCTGCAGAGTCAGTTCAGTGCTGAGATGAGTGTCGATGGTTGTAGGCCACATATATGAGTCAGTTCAATGCTGAGTCTAGTGTCAATGATTGTAGGCCACAGCCATGAAGTCAGTTCAGTGCTGAGTCGAGTGTCGATGGTTTAGGCCACAGCTGCAGAGTCAGTTCAGTGCTGAGTCGAGTGTCATTGGTTGTAGGCAACAGCCATGAAGTCAGTTCAGTGCTGAGTCGAGTGTCGATGGTTTAGGCCACAGCTGCAGAGTCAGTTCAGTGCTGAGTCGAGTGTCATTGGTTGTAGGCAATAGCCATGAAGTCAGTTCAGTGCTGAGTCTAGTGTCAATGATTGTAGGCAACAGCCATGAAGTCAGTTCAGTGCTGAATCGAGTGTCGATGGTTGTAGGCCAGAGATGCAGAGTCAGTTCAATCCTGAGTCTAGTGTGAATGATTGTAGGCAACAGCCATGAAGTCAGTTCAGTGCTGAGTCGAGTGTCGATGGTTGTAGGCCACATATGCAGAGTCAGTTCAATGCTGAGTCTAGTGTCAATGATTGTAGGCCACAGGCATGAAGTCAGTTCAGTGCTGAGTCGAGTGTCGATGGTTTAGGCCACAGATGCAGAGTTAGTTCAATGCTGAGTCTTGTGTCAATGATTGTAGGCAACAGCAATGATGTCAGTTCAGTGCTTAGTCGAGTGTTAATGGTTGTAGGCCACAGCCACAAAACCAGTTCATCGCTGAGTCAAGGGTCGATGTTTGTAGGCCACATCTGCAGAGTCATCTCAGTGCTGAGTCGAGTGTCGATGGTTGTAGGCCACAGCCATGAATTCAGTTCAGTGCTGAGTCGAGTGTCGATGGTTGTAGGCCACAGATGCAGAGTCAGTTCAATGCTGAGTCTAGTGTCAATGATTGTAGGCAACAGCCATGAAGTCAGTTCAGTGCTTAGTCGAGTGTCGATGGTTGTAGGCCACAGATGCAGAGTCAGTTCAATGCTGAGTCTAGTGTCAATGATTGTAGGCAACAGCCATGAAGTCAGTTCAGTGCTGAGATGAGTGTCGATGGTTGTAGGCCACAGCCATGAAGTCAGTTCAGTGCTGAGTCGAGTGTCGATGGTTGTAGGCCACAGCCATGAAGTCAGTTCAGTGCTGAGTCGAGTGTCGATGGTTGTAGGCCACATATGCAAAGTCAGGTCAATGCTGAGTCTTGTGTCAATGATTGTAGGCCACAGCCATGAAGTCAGTTCAGTGCTGAGTCGAGTGTCGATGGTTTAGGCCACAGCTGCAGAGTCAGTTCAGTGCTGAGTCGAGTGTCATTGGTTGTAGGCAACAGCCATGAAGTCAGTTCAGTGCTGAGTCGAGTGTCGATGGTTTAGGCCACAGCTGCAGAGTCAGTTCAGTGCTGAGTCGAGTGTCATTGGTTGTAGGCAACAGCCATGAAGTCAGTTCAGTGCTGAATCGAGTGTCGATGGTTGTAGGCCACAGATGCAGAGTCAGTTCAATGCTGAGTCTAGTGTCAATGGTTGTAGGCCACAGCCATGAAGTCAGTTCATTGCTGAGTCGAGTGTCGATGGTTGTAGGCCACACCTGCAGAATCAGTTCAGTGCTGTGTCGAGTGTCGATGGTTGTAGGCCACAGCCATGAAGTCAGTTCAGTGCTGAGTCGAGTGCCGATGGTTGTAGGCCACAGCTGCAGTGTCAGTTCAGTGCTGAGTTGAGTGTCGATGGTTGTAGGCCACAGCTGCAGATTCATTTCAGTGCTGAGTCGAGTGTCGATGGTTGTAGGCCACAGCTGCAGATTCATTTCAGTGCTTAGTCGAGTGTTGATGGTTGTAGGCAACAGCCATGAAGTCAGTTCAGTGCTGAGTCGAGTGTCGATGGTTTAGGCCACAGCTGCAGAGTCAGTTCAGTGCTGAGTCGAGTGTCATTGGTTGTAGGCAACAGCCATGAAGTCAGTTCAGTGCTGAGTCTAGTGTCAATGATTGTAGGCAACAGCCATGAAGTCAGTTCAGTGCTGAATCGAGTGTCGATGGTTGTAGGCCACAGATGCAGAGTCAGTTCAATGCTGAGTCTAGTGTCAATGGTTGTAGGCCACAGCCATGAAGTCAGTTCATTGCTGAGTCGAGTGTCGATGGTTGTAGGCCACACCTGCAGAATCAGTTCAGTGCTGTGTCGAGTGTCGATGGTTGTAGGCCACAGCCATGAAGTCAGTTCAGTGCTGAGTCGAGTGCCGATGGTTGTAGGCCACAGCTGCAGTGTCAGTTCAGTGCTGAGTTGAGTGTCGATGGTTGTAGGCCACAGCTGCAGATTCATTTCAGTGCTGAGTCGAGTGTCGATGGTTGTAGGCCACAGCTGCAGATTCATTTCAGTGCTTAGTCGAGTGTTGATGGTTGTAGGCCACAGCCACAAAACCAGTTCATCGCTGAGTCAAGGGTCGATGGTTGTAGGCCACATCTGCAGAGTCAGCTCAGTGCTGAGTCAAGTGTCAATGGTTGTAGACCACAGCTGCAGAGTCAGTTCAGTGCTGAGTCGAGTGTTGATGGTTGTAGACCTCAGCAATGAAGTCAGCTCAGTGCTGAATCGAGTGTCGATGGTTGTAGACCACAGCTGCAGAGTCAGTTCAATGCTGTTGAGTGTCAATGACTGTAAGCAACAGCCCTGAAGTCAGTTCAATGCTGAGTCGAGTGTTGATGGTTGTAGGCCGCAATCACAAAACCAGTTCAGCGCTGAGTCAAGGGTCGATGGTTGTAGGCCACAGCTGCAGAGTCAGTTCAGTGCTGAGACGAGTGTCGATGGTTGTAGGTCACAGCTGCAGAGTCAGTTCAAGGCTGAGTCGAGTGTCAATGATTGTAGGCAACAGCCATAAAGTCAGCTCAATGCTTAGTCGAGTGTCGATGGTTGTAGGCCACAGCTGCAGAGTCAGTTCAGTGCTGAGATGAGTGTCGATGGTTGTAGGCGACATATGCAGAGTCAGTTCAATGCTGAGTCTAGTGTCAATGATTGTAGGCCACAGCCATGAAGTCAGTTCAGTGCTGAGTCGAGTGTCGATGGTTTAGGCCACAGCTGCAGAGTTAGTTGAGTGCTGAGTCGAGTGTCATTGGTTGTAGGCAACAGCCATGAAGTCAGTTTAGTGCTGAGTCGAGTGTCGATGGTTTAGGCCACAGCTGCAGAGTCAGTTCAGTGCTGAGTCGAGTGTCATTGGTTGTAGGCAACAGCCATGAAGTCAGTTCAGTGCTGAGTCTAGTGTCAATGATTGTAGGCAACAGCCATGAAGTCAGTTCAGTGCTGAGTCTAGTGTCAATGGTTGTAGGCCACAGCCATGAAGTCAGTTCATTGCTGAGTCGAGTGTCGATGGTTGTAGGCCACACCTGCAGAATCAGTTCAGTGCTGTGTCGAGTGTTGATGGTTGTAGGCCACAGCCATGAAGTCAGTTCAGTCCTGAGTCGAGTGCCGATGGTTGTAGGCCACAGCTGCAGTGTCAGTTCAGTGCTGAGTTGAGTGTCGATGGTTGTAGGCCACAGCTGCAGATTCATTTCAGTGCTGAGTCGAGTGTCGATGGTTGTAGGCCACAGCTGCAGATTCATTTCAGTGCTTAGTCGAGTGTTGATGATTGTAGGCCACAGCCACAAAACCAGTTCATCGCTGAGTCAAGGGTCGATGGTTGTAGGCCACATCTGCAGAGTCAGCTCAGTGCTGAGTCAAGTGTCGATGGTTGTAGACCACAGCTGCAGAGTCAGTTCAGTGCTGAGT
Source organism: Hypanus sabinus (assembly GCF_030144855.1). Classification (NCBI taxonomy): domain Eukaryota; kingdom Metazoa; phylum Chordata; class Chondrichthyes; order Myliobatiformes; family Dasyatidae; genus Hypanus; species Hypanus sabinus. Next base: position 20,106,185 of record NC_082720.1, read on the forward strand.
CGAGTGTTGATGTTTGTAGACCTCAGCAATGAAGTCAGCTCAGTGCTGAATCGAGTGTCGATGGTTGTAGACCACAGCTGCAGAGTCAGTTCAATGCTGTCGAGTGTCAATGATTGTAAGCAACAGCCCTGAAGTCAGTTCAATGCTGAGTCGAGTGTTGATGGTTGTAGGCCGCAACCACAAAACCAGTTCAGCGCTGAGTCAAGGGTCGATGGTTGTAGGCCACAGCTGCAGAGTCAGTTCAGTGCTGAGACGAGTGTCGATGGTTGTAGGTCACAGCTGCAGAGTCAGTTCAAGGCTGAGTCGAGTGTCAATGATTGTAGGCAACAGCCATAAAGTCAGTTCAATGCTGAGTCGAGTGTCGATGGTTGTAGGCCACAGCCACAAAACCAGTTCATCGCTGAGTCAAGGGTCGATGGTTGTAGGCCACAGCTGCAGAGTCAGTTCAGTGCTGAGACGAGTGCCGATGGTTGTAGGCCACAGCCATGAAGTCAGTTCAGTGCTGAGTCGAGTGTCGATGGTTGTAGGCCGCAGCCATGAAGTCAGTTCAGTGCTGAGTCGAGTGTCGATGGTTGTAGGCCGCAGCCATGATGTCAGTTCAGTGCTGAGTCGAGTGTCGATGTTTGTAGGCCGCAGCCATGAAGTCAGTTCAGTGCTGAGTCGAGTGTTGATGGCTGTAGGCCACAGCTGCAGTGTCAGTTCAGTGCTGAGTCGAGTGTCGATGGTTGTAGGCCACAGCCATGATGTCAGTTCAGTGCTGAGTCGAGTGTCGATGCTTGTAGGCAACAGCTGCAGAGTCAGTTCAGTGCTGAGATGAGTGTCGATGGTTGTAGGCCACATATATGAGTCAGTTCAATGCTGAGTCTAGTGTCAATGATTGTAGGCCACAGCCATGAAGTCAGTTCAGTGCTGAGTCGAGTGTCGATGGTTTAGGCCACAGCTGCAGAGTCAGTTCAGTGCTGAGTCGAGTGTCATTGGTTGTAGGCAACAGCCATGAAGTCAGTTCAGTGCTGAGTCGAGTGTCGATGGTTTAGGCCACAGCTGCAGAGTCAGTTCAGTGCTGAGTCGAGTGTCATTGGTTGTAGGCAATAGCCATGAAGTCAGTTCAGTGCTGAGTCTAGTGTCAATGATTGTAGGCAACAGCCATGAAGTCAGTTCAGTGCTGAGTCGAGTGTCGATGGTTGTAGGCCACATATGCAGAGTCAGTTCAATGCTGAGTCTAGTGTCAATGATTGTAGGCCACAGGCATGAAGTCAGTTCAGTGCTGAGTCGAGTGTCGATGGTTTAGGCCACAGATGCAGAGTTAGTTCAATGCTGAGTCTTGTGTCAATGATTGTAGGCAACAGCAATGATGTCAGTTCAGTGCTTAGTCGAGTGTTAATGGTTGTAGGCCACAGCCACAAAACCAGTTCATCGCTGAGTCAAGGGTCGATGGTTGTTGGCCACATCTGCAGAGTCATCTCAGTGCTGAGTCGAGTGTCGATGGTTGTAGGCCACAGCCATGAATTCAGTTCAGTGCTGAGTCGAGTGTCGATGGTTGTAGGCCACAGATGCAGAGTCAGTTCAATGCTGAGTCTAGTGTCAATGATTGTAGGCAACAGCCATGAAGTCAGTTCAGTGCTTAGTCGAGTGTCGATGGTTGTAGGCCACAGATGCAGAGTCAGTTCAATGCTGAGTCTAGTGTCAATGATTGTAGGCAACAGCCATGAAGTCAGTTCAGTGCTGAGATGAGTGTCGATGGTTGTAGGCCACAGCCATGAAGTCAGTTCAGTGCTGAGTCGAGTGTCGATGGTTGTAGGGAACAGCCATGAAGTCAGTTCAGTGCTGAGTCGAGTGTCGATGGTTTAGGCCACAGCTGCAGAGTCAGTTCAGTGCTGAGTCGAGTGTCATTGGTTGTAGGCAATAGCCATGAAGTCAGTTCAGTGCTGAGTCTAGTGTCAATGATTGTAGGCAACAGCCATGAAGTCAGTTCAGTGCTGAGTCGAGTGTCGATGGTTGTAGGCCACATATGCAGAGTCAGTTCAATGCTGAGTCTAGTGTCAATGATTGTAGGCCACAGGCATGAAGTCAGTTCAGTGCTGAGTCGAGTGTCGATGGTTTAGGCCACAGATGCAGAGTTAGTTCAATGCTGAGTCTTGTGTCAATGATTGTAGGCAACAGCAATGATGTCAGTTCAGTGCTTAGTCGAGTGTTAATGGTTGTAGGCCACAGCCACAAAACCAGTTCATCGCTGAGTCAAGGGTCGATGGTTGTTGGCCACATCTGCAGAGTCATCTCAGTGCTGAGTCGAGTGTCGATGGTTGTAGGCCACAGCAATGAATTCAGTTCAGTGCTGAGTCGAGTGTCGATGGTTGTAGGCCACAGATGCAGAGTCAGTTCAATGCTGAGTCTAGTGTCAATGATTGTAGGCAACAGCCATGAAGTCAGTTCAGTGCTTAGTCGAGTGTCGATGGTTGTAGGCCACAGATGCAGAGTCAGTTCAATGCTGAGTCTAGTGTCAATGATTGTAGGCAACAGCCATGAAGTCAGTTCAGTGCTGAGATGAGTGTCGATGGTTGTAGGCCACAGCCATGAAGTCAGTTCAGTGCTGAGTCGAGTGTCGATGGTTGTAGGCCACAGCCATGAAGTCAGTTCAGTGCTGAGTCGAGTGTCGATGGTTGTAGGCCACATATGCAAAGTCAGGTCAATGCTGAGTCTTGTGTCAATGATTGTAGGCCACAGCCATGAAGTCAGTTCAGTGCTGAGTCGAGTGTCGATGGTTTAGGCCACAGCTGCAGAGTCAGTTCAGTGCTGAGTCGAGTGTCATTGGTTGTAGGCAACAGCCATGAAGTCAGTTCAGTGCTGAGTCGAGTGTCGATGGTTTAGGCCACAGCTGCAGAGTCAGTTCAGTGCTGAGTCGAGTGTCATTGGTTGTAGGCAACAGCCATGAAGTCAGTTCAGTGCTGAATCGAGTGTCGATGGTTGTAGGCCACAGATGCAGAGTCAGTTCAATGCTGAGTCTAGTGTCAATGGTTGTAGGCCACAGCCATGAAGTCAGTTCATTGCTGAGTCGAGTGTCGATGGTTGTAGGCCACACCTGCAGAATCAGTTCAGTGCTGTGTCGAGTGTCGATGGTTGTAGGCCACAGCCATGAAGTCAGTTCAGTGCTGAGTCGAGTGCCGATGGTTGTAGGCCACAGCTGCAGTGTCAGTTCAGTGCTGAGTTGAGTGTCGATGGTTGTAGGCCACAGCTGCAGATTCATTTCAGTGCTGAGTCGAGTGTCGATGGTTGTAGGCCACAGCTGCAGATTCATCTCAGTGCTTAGTCGAGTGTTGATGGTTGTAGGCAACAGCCATGAAGTCAGTTCAGTGCTGAGTCGAGTGTCGATGGTTTAGGCCACAGCTGCAGAGTCAGTTCAGTGCTGAGTCGAGTGTCATTGGTTGTAGGCAACAGCCATGAAGTCAGTTCAGTGCTGAGTCTAGTGTCAATGATTGTAGGCAACAGCCATGAAGTCAGTTCAGTGCTGAATCGAGTGTCGATGGTTGTAGGCCACAGATGCAGAGTCAGTTCAATGCTGAGTCTAGTGTCAATGGTTGTAGGCCACAGCCATGAAGTCAGTTCATTGCTGAGTCGAGTGTCGATGGTTGTAGGCCACACCTGCAGAATCAGTTCAGTGCTGTGTCGAGTGTCGATGGTTGTAGGCCACAGCCATGAAGTCAGTTCAGTGCTGAGTCGAGTGCCGATGGTTGTAGGCCACAGCTGCAGTGTCAGTTCAGTGCTGAGTTGAGTGTCGATGGTTGTAGGCCACAGCTGCAGATTCATTTCAGTGCTTAGTCGAGTGTTGATGGTTGTAGGCCACAGCCACAAAACCAGTTCATCGCTGAGTCAAGGGTCGATGGTTGTAGGCCACATCTGCAGAGTCAGCTCAGTGCTGAGTCAAGTGTCAATGGTTGTAGACCACAGCTGCAGAGTCAGTTCAGTGCTGAGTCGAGTGTTGATGGTTGTAGACCTCAGCAATGAAGTCAGCTCAGTGCTGAATCGAGTGTCGATGGTTGTAGACCACAGCTGCAGAGTCAGTTCAATGCTGTTGAGTGTCAATGACTGTAAGCAACAGCCCTGAAGTCAGTTCAATGCTGAGTCGAGTGTTGATGGTTGTAGGCCGCAATCACAAAACCAGTTCAGCGCTGAGTCAAGGGTCGATGGTTGTAGGCCACAGCTGCAGAGTCAGTTCAGTGCTGAGACGAGTGTCGATGGTTGTAGGTCACAGCTGCAGAGTCAGTTCAAGGCTGAGTCGAGTGTCAATGATTGTAGGCAACAGCCATAAAGTCAGCTCAATGCTTAGTCGAGTGTCGATGGTTGTAGGCCACAGCTGCAGAGTCAGTTCAGTGCTGAGATGAGTGTCGATGGTTGTAGGCGACATATGCAGAGTCAGTTCAATGCTGAGTCTAGTGTCAATGATTGTAGGCCACAGCCATGAAGTCAGTTCAGTGCTGAGTCGAGTGTCGATGGTTTAGGCCACAGCTGCAGAGTCAGTTGAGTGCTGAGTCGAGTGTCATTGGTTGTAGGCAACAGCCATGAAGTCAGTTTAGTGCTGAGTCGAGTGTCGATGGTTTAGGCCACAGCTGCAGAGTCAGTTCAGTGCTGAGTCGAGTGTCATTGGTTGTAGGCAACAGCCATGAAGTCAGTTCAGTGCTGAGTCTAGTGTCAATGATTGTAGGCAACAGCCATGAAGTCAGTTCAGTGCTGAGTCTAGTGTCAATGGTTGTAGGCCACAGCCATGAAGTCAGTTCATTGCTGAGTCGAGTGTCGATGGTTGTAGGCCACACCTGCAGAATCAGTTCAGTGCTGTGTCGAGTGTTGATGGTTGTAGGCCACAGCCATGAAGTCAGTTCAGTCCTGAGTCGAGTGCCGATGGTTGTAGGCCACAGCTGCAGTGTCAGTTCAGTGCTGAGTTGAGTGTCGATGGTTGTAGGCCACAGCTGCAGATTCATTTCAGTGCTGAGTCGAGTGTCGATGGTTGTAGGCCACAGCTGCAGATTCATTTCAGTGCTTAGTCGAGTGTTGATGATTGTAGGCCACAGCCACAAAACCAGTTCATCGCTGAGTCAAGGGTCGATGGTTGTAGGCCACATCTGCAGAGTCAGCTCAGTGCTGAGTCAAGTGTCGATGGTTTTAGACCACAGCTGCAGAGTCAGTTCAGTGCTGAGTCGAGTGTTGATGTTTGTAGACCTCAGCAATGAAGTCAGCTCAGTGCTGAATCGAGTGTCGATGGTTGTAGACCACAGCTGCAGAGTCAGTTCAATGCTGTCGAGTGTCAATGATTGTAAGCAACAGCCCTGAAGTCAGTTCAATGCTGAGTCGAGTGTTGATGGTTGTAGGCCGCAACCACAAAACCAGTTCAGCGCTGAGTCAAGGGTCGATGGTTGTAGGCCACAGCTGCAGAGTCAGTTCAGTGCTGAGACGAGTGTCGATGGTTGTAGGTCACAGCTGCAGAGTCAGTTCAAGGCTGAGTCGAGTGTCAATGATTGTAGGCAACAGCCATAAAGTCAGTTCAATGCTGAGTCGAGTGTCGATGGTTGTAGGCAACAGCCATGAAGTCAGTTCAGTGCTGAGTCGAGAGTCGATGGTTGTAGGCCACAGCCATGAAGTCAGTTCAGTGCTGAGTCGAGTGGCGAAGTTTGTAGGCCACAGCTGCAGTGTCAGTTCAGTGCTGAGTCGAGTGTCGATGGTTGTAGGCCACAGCTGCTGAGTCAGTTCAGTGCTGAGTCGAGTGTCGATGGTTGTAGGCCACAGCCATGAAGTCAGTTCAGTGCTGAGTCGAGTGGCGAAGTTTGTAGGCCACAGCTGCAGTGTCAGTTCAGTGCTGAGTCGAGTGTCGATGGTTGTAGGCCACAGCTGCTGAGTCAGTTCAGTGCTGAGTCGAGTGTCGATGGCTGTAGGCCACAGCAATGAAGTCAGTTCAGTGCTGAGTCGAGTGTCGATGGTTGTAGGCCACTGCTGCAGAGTCAGTTCAGTGCTGTGCCGAGTGTCGATGGTTGTAGGCCACAGACATGAAGTCAGTTCAGAGCTGAGTCGAGTGTCGATGGTTTAGGCCACAGCTGCAGTGTCAGTTCAGTGCTGAGTCGAGTGTCGATGGTTGTAGGCCACAGATGCAGAGTCAGTTCAATGCTGAGTCTAGTGTCAATGATTGTAGGCAACAGCCATGAAGTCAGCTCAGTGCTTAGTCGAGTGTTGATGGTTGTAGGCCACAGCCACAAAACCAGTTCATCGCTGAGTCAAGGGTCGATGGTTGTAGACCACAGCTGCAGAGTCAGTTCAGTGCTGAGTCGAGTGTTGATGGTTGTAGGCCACAGCCACAAAACCAGTTCATCGCTGAGTCAAGGGTCGATGGTTGTAGACCACAGCTGCAGAGTCAGTTCAGTGCTGAGTCGAGTGTTGATGGTTGTAGGCCACAGCCACAAAACCAGTTCATCGCTGAGTCAAGGGTCGATGGTTGTAGGCCACAGCTGCAGAGTCAGTTCAGTGCTGAGACGAGTGCCGATGGTTGTAGGCCACAGCCATGAAGTCAGTTCAGTGCTGAGTCGAGTGTCGATGGTTGTAGGCCGCAGCCATGAAGTCAGTTCAGTGCTGAGTCGAGTGTCGATGGTTGTAGGCCGCAGCCATGATGTCAGTTCAGTGCTGAGTCGAGTGTCGATGTTTGTAGGCCGCAGCCATGAAGTCAGTTCAGTGCTGAGTCGAGTGTTGATGGCTGTAGGCCACAGCTGCAGTGTCAGTTCAGTGCTGAGTCGAGTGTCGATGGTTGTAGGCCACAGCCATGATGTCAGTTCAGTGCTGAGTCGAGTGTCGATGGTTGTAGGCAACAGCTGCAGAGTCAGTTCAGTGCTGAGATGAGTGTCGATGGTTGTAGGCCACATATATGAGTCAGTTCAATGCTGAGTCTAGTGTCAATGATTGTAGGCCACAGCCATGAAGTCAGTTCAGTGCTGAGTCGAGTGTCGATGGTTTAGGCCACAGCTGCAGAGTCAGTTCAGTGCTGAGTCGAGTGTCATTGGTTGTAGGCAACAGCCATGAAGTCAGTTCAGTGCTGAGTCGAGTGTCGATGGTTTAGGCCACAGCTGCAGAGTCAGTTCAGTGCTGAGTCGAGTGTCATTGGTTGTAGGCAATAGCCATGAAGTCAGTTCAGTGCTGAGTCTAGTGTCAATGATTGTAGGCAACAGCCATGAAGTCAGTTCAGTGCTGAATCGAGTGTCGATGGTTGTAGGCCAGAGATGCAGAGTCAGTTCAATCCTGAGTCTAGTGTCAATGATTGTAGGCAACAGCCATGAAGTCAGTTCAGTGCTGAGTCGAGTGTCGATGGTTGTAGGCCACATATGCAGAGTCAGTTCAATGCTGAGTCTAGTGTCAATGATTGTAGGCCACAGGCATGAAGTCAGTTCAGTGCTGAGTCGAGTGTCGATGGTTTAGGCCACAGATGCAGAGTTAGTTCAATGCTGAGTCTTGTGTCAATGATTGTAGGCAACAGCAATGATGTCAGTTCAGTGCTTAGTCGAGTGTTAATGGTTGTAGGCCACAGCCACAAAACCAGTTCATCGCTGAGTCAAGGGTCGATGGTTGTAGGCCACATCTGCAGAGTCATCTCAGTGCTGAGTCGAGTGTCGATGGTTGTAGGCCACAGCCATGAATTCAGTTCAGTGCTGAGTCGAGTGTCGATGGTTGTAGGCCACAGATGCAGAGTCAGTTCAATGCTGAGTCTAGTGTCAATGATTGTAGGCAACAGCCATGAAGTCAGTTCAGTGCTTAGTCGAGTGTTGATGGTTGTAGGCCACAGCCACAAAACCAGTTCATCGCTGAGTCAAGGGTCGATGGTTGTAGACCACAGCTGCAGAGTCAGTTCAGTGCTGAGTCGAGTGTCGATGGTTGTAGGCCACAGCAATGAAGTCAGTTCAGTGCTGAGTCGAGTGTCGATGGTTGTAGGCCACTGCTGCAGATTCAGTTCAGTGCTGAGCCGAGTGTCGATGGTTGTAGGCCACAGACATGAAGTCAGTTCAGAGCTGAGTCGAGTGTCGATGGTTTAGGCCACAGCCATGAAGTCAGTTCAGTGCTGAGTCGAGTGTCGATGGTTGTAGGCCACAGCCATGAAGTCAGTTCAGTGCTGAGTCGAGTGTCGATAGTTGTAGGCCACATATGCAGAGTCAGTTCAATGCTGAGTCTAGTGTCAATGATTGTAGGCCACAGGCATGAAGTCAGTTCAGTGCTGAGTTGAGTGTCGATGGTTTAGGCCACAGATGCAGAGTCAGTTCAATGCTGAGTCTTGTGTCAATGATTGTAGGCAACAGCAATGATGTCAGTTCAGTGCTTAGTCGAGTGTTAATGGTTGTAGGCCACAGCCACAAAACCAGTTCATCGCTGAGTCAAGGGTCGATGGTTGTAGGCCACATCTGCAGAGTCAGCTCAGTGCTGAGTAAAGTGTCGATGGTTTTAGACCACAGCTGCAGAGACAGTTCAGTGCTGAGTCGAGTGTCGATGGTTGTAGGCCACATCCATGAAGTCAGCTCAGTGCTTAGTCGAGTGTTGATGGTTGTAGGCCACAGCCACAAAACCAGTTCATCGCTGAGTCAAGGGTCGATGGTTGTAGACCACAGCTGCAGAGTCAGTTCAGTGCTGACTCGAGTGTTGATGGTTGTAGGCCATAGCCACAAAAGCAGTTCATCGCTGATTCAAGGGTCGATGGTTGTAGGCCACAGCTGCAGAGTCAGTTCAGTGCTGAGACGAGTGCCGATGGTTGTAGGCCACAGCCATGAAGTCAGTTCAGTGCTGAGTCGAGTGTCGATGGTTGTAGGCCCCAGCCATGAAGTCAGTTCAGTGCTGAGTCGAGTGTCGATGGTTGTAGGCCGCAGCAATGATGTCAGTTCAGTGCTGAGTCGAGTGTCGATGTTTGTAGGCCGCAGCCATGAAGTCAGTTCAGTGCTGAGTCGAGTGTTGATGGATGTAGGCCACAGCTGCAGTGTCAGTTCAGTGCTGAGTCGAGTGTCGATGGTTGTAGGCCACAGCCATGATGTCAGTTCAGTGCTGAGTCGAGTGTCGATGGTTGTAGGCCACAGCTGCAGAGTCAGTTCAGTGCTGAGCCGAGTGTCGATGGTTGTAGGCCACAGACATGAAGTCAGTTGAGTGCTGAGTCGAGTGTCGATGGTTGTAGGCCACCGCTGCAGTGTCAGTTCAGTGCTGAGATGAGTGTCGATGGTTGTAGGCCACATATGCAGAGTCAGTTCAATGCTGAGTCTAGTGTCAATGATTGTAGGCCACAGCCATGAAGTCAGTTCAGTGCTGAGTCGAGTGTCGATGGTTTAGGCCACAGCTGCAGAGTCAGTTCAGTGCTGAGTCGAGTGTCGATGGTTGTAGGCCACAGACATGAAGTCAGTTCAGAGCTGAGTCGAGTGTCGATGGTTTAGGCCACAGCCATGAAGTCAGTTCAGTGCTGAGTCGAGTGTCGATGGTTGTAGGCCACAGCCATGAAGTCAGTTCAGTGCTGAGTCGAGTGTCGATAGTTGTAGGCCACATATGCAGAGTCAGTTCAATGCTGAGCCTAGTGTCAATGATTGTAGGCCACAGGCATGAAGTCAGTTCAGTGCTGAGTTGAGTGTCGATGGTTTATGGCCACAGATGCAGAGTCAGTTCAATGCTGAGTCTTGTGTCAATGATTATAGGCAACAGCAATGATGTCAGTTCAGTGCTTAGTCGAGTGTTAATGGTTGTAGGCCACAGCCACAAAACCAGTTCATCGCTGAGTCAAGGGTCGATGGTTGTAGGCCACATCTGCAGTGTCAGCTCAGTGCTGAGTAAAGTGTCGATGGTTTTAGACCACAGCTGCAGAGTCAGTTCAGTGCTGAGTCGAGTGTCGATGGTTGTAGGGCACAGCCATGAATTCAGTTCAGTGCTGAGTCGAGTGTCGATGGTTGTAGGCCACAGATGCAGAGTCAGTTCAATGCTGAGTTTAGTGTCAATGATTGTAGGCAACAGCCATGAATTCAGCTCAGTGCTTAGTCGAGTGTTGATGGTTGTAGGCCACAGCCACAAAACCAGTTCATCGCTGAGTCAAGGGTCGATGGTTGTAGGCCACAGCTGCAGAGTCAGTTCAGTGCTGAGACGAGTGCCGATGGTTGTAGGCCACAGCCATGAAGTCAGCTCAGTGCTGAGTCGAGTGTCGATGGTTTAGGCCACAGCTGCAGAGTCAGTTCAGTGCTGAGTCGAGTGTCATTGGTTGTAGGCAACAGCCATGAAGTCAGTTCAGTGCTGAGTCGAGTGTCGATGGTTTAGGCCACAGCTGCAGAGTCAGTTCAGTGCTGAGTCGAGTGTCATTGGTTGTAGGCAATAGCCATGAAGTCAGTTCAGTGCTGAGTCTAGTGTCAATGATTGTAGGCAACAGCCATGAAGTCAGTTCAGTGCTGAATCGAGTGTCGATGGTTGTAGGCCAGAGATGCAGAGTCAGTTCAATCCTGAGTCTAGTGTCAATGATTGTAGGCAACAGCCATGAAGTCAGTTCAGTGCTGAGTCGAGTGTCGATGGTTGTAGGCCACATATGCAGAGTCAGTTCAATGCTGAGTCTAGTGTCAATGATTGTAGGCCACAGGCATGAAGTCAGTTCAGTGCTGAGTCGAGTGTCGATGGTTTAGGCCACAGATGCAGAGTTAGTTCAATGCTGAGTCTTGTGTCAATGATTGTAGGCAACAGCAATGATGTCAGTTCAGTGCTTAGTCGAGTGTTAATGGTTGTAGGCCACAGCCACAAAACCAGTTCATCGCTGAGTCAAGGGTCGATGGTTGTAGGCCACATCTGCAGAGTCATCTCAGTGCTGAGTCGAGTGTCGATGGTTGTAGGCCACAGCCATGAATTCAGTTCAGTGCTGAGTCGAGTGTCGATGGTTGTAGGCCACAGATGCAGAGTCAGTTCAATGCTGAGTCTAGTGTCAATGATTGTAGGCAACAGCCATGAAGTCAGTTCAGTGCTTAGTCGAGTGTTGATGGTTGTAGGCCACAGCCACAAAACCAGTTCATCGCTGAGTCAAGGGTCGATGGTTGTAGACCACAGCTGCAGAGTCAGTTCAGTGCTGAGTCGAGTGTCGATGGTTGTAGGCCACAGCAATGAAGTCAGTTCAGTGCTGAGTCGAGTGTCGATGGTTGTAGGCCACTGCTGCAGATTCAGTTCAGTGCTGAGCCGAGTGTCGATGGTTGTAGGCCACAGACATGAAGTCAGTTCAGAGCTGAGTCGAGTGTCGATGGTTTAGGCCACAGCCATGAAGTCAGTTCAGTGCTGAGTCGAGTGTCGATGGTTGTAGGCCACAGCCATGAAGTCAGTTCAGTGCTGAGTCGAGTGTCGATAGTTGTAGGCCACATATGCAGAGTCAGTTCAATGCTGAGTCTAGTGTCAATGATTGTAGGCCACAGGCATGAAGTCAGTTCAGTGCTGAGTTGAGTGTCGATGGTTTAGGCCACAGATGCAGAGTCAGTTCAATGCTGAGTCTTGTGTCAATGATTGTAGGCAACAGCAATGATGTCAGTTCAGTGCTTAGTCGAGTGTTAATGGTTGTAGGCCACAGCCACAAAACCAGTTCATCGCTGAGTCAAGGGTCGATGGTTGTAGGCCACATCTGCAGAGTCAGCTCAGTGCTGAGTAAAGTGTCGATGGTTTTAGACCACAGCTGCAGAGACAGTTCAGTGCTGAGTCGAGTGTCGATGGTTGTAGGCCACATCCATGAAGTCAGCTCAGTGCTTAGTCGAGTGTTGATGGTTGTAGGCCACAGCCACAAAACCAGTTCATCGCTGAGTCAAGGGTCGATGGTTGTAGACCACAGCTGCAGAGTCAGTTCAGTGCTGACTCGAGTGTTGATGGTTGTAGGCCATAGCCACAAAAGCAGTTCATCGCTGATTCAAGGGTCGATGGTTGTAGGCCACAGCTGCAGAGTCAGTTCAGTGCTGAGACGAGTGCCGATGGTTGTAGGCCACAGCCATGAAGTCAGTTCAGTGCTGAGTCGAGTGTCGATGGTTGTAGGCCCCAGCCATGAAGTCAGTTCAGTGCTGAGTCGAGTGTCGATGGTTGTAGGCCGCAGCAATGATGTCAGTTCAGTGCTGAGTCGAGTGTCGATGTTTGTAGGCCGCAGCCATGAAGTCAGTTCAGTGCTGAGTCGAGTGTTGATGGATGTAGGCCACAGCTGCAGTGTCAGTTCAGTGCTGAGTCGAGTGTCGATGGTTGTAGGCCACAGCCATGATGTCAGTTCAGTGCTGAGTCGAGTGTCGATGGTTGTAGGCCACAGCTGCAGAGTCAGTTCAGTGCTGAGCCGAGTGTCGATGGTTGTAGGCCACAGACATGAAGTCAGTTGAGTGCTGAGTCGAGTGTCGATGGTTGTAGGCCACCGCTGCAGTGTCAGTTCAGTGCTGAGATGAGTGTCGATGGTTGTAGGCCACATATGCAGAGTCAGTTCAATGCTGAGTCTAGTGTCAATGATTGTAGGCCACAGCCATGAAGTCAGTTCAGTGCTGAGTCGAGTGTCGATGGTTTAGGCCACAGCTGCAGAGTCAGTTCAGTGCTGAGTCGAGTGTCGATGGTTGTAGGCCACAGACATGAAGTCAGTTCAGAGCTGAGTCGAGTGTCGATGGTTTAGGCCACAGCCATGAAGTCAGTTCAGTGCTGAGTCGAGTGTCGATGGTTGTAGGCCACAGCCATGAAGTCAGTTCAGTGCTGAGTCGAGTGTCGATAGTTGTAGGCCACATATGCAGAGTCAGTTCAATGCTGAGCCTAGTGTCAATGATTGTAGGCCACAGGCATGAAGTCAGTTCAGTGCTGAGTTGAGTGTCGATGGTTTATGGCCACAGATGCAGAGTCAGTTCAATGCTGAGTCTTGTGTCAATGATTATAGGCAACAGCAATGATGTCAGTTCAGTGCTTAGTCGAGTGTTAATGGTTGTAGGCCACAGCCACAAAACCAGTTCATCGCTGAGTCAAGGGTCGATGGTTGTAGGCCACATCTGCAGTGTCAGCTCAGTGCTGAGTAAAGTGTCGATGGTTTTAGACCACAGCTGCAGAGTCAGTTCAGTGCTGAGTCGAGTGTCGATGGTTGTAGGGCACAGCCATGAATTCAGTTCAGTGCTGAGTCGAGTGTCGATGGTTGTAGGCCACAGATGCAGAGTCAGTTCAATGCTGAGTTTAGTGTCAATGATTGTAGGCAACAGCCATGAATTCAGCTCAGTGCTTAGTCGAGTGTTGATGGTTGTAGGCCACAGCCACAAAACCAGTTCATCGCTGAGTCAAGGGTCGATGGTTGTAGGCCACAGCTGCAGAGTCAGTTCAGTGCTGAGACGAGTGCCGATGGTTGTAGGCCACAGCCATGAAGTCAGTTCAGTGCTGAGTCGAGTGTCGATGGTTGTAGGCCGCAGCCATGAAGTCAGTTCAGTGCTGAGTCGAGTGTCGATGGTTGTAGGCCGCAGCCATGATGTCAGTTCAGTGCTGAGTCGAGTGTCGATGTTTGTAGGCCGCAGCCATGAAGTCAGTTCAGTGCTGAGTCGAGTGTTGATGGATGTAGGCCATAGCTGCAGTGTCAGTTCAGTGCTGAGTCGAGTGTCGATGGTTGTAGGCCACAGCCATGATGTCAGTTCAGGGCTGAGTCGAGTGTCGATGGTTGTAGGCCACAGATGCAGAGTCAGTTCATTGCTGAGACTAGTGTCAATGATTGTAGGCAACAGCCATGAAGTCAGCTCAGTGCTTAGTCGAGTGTTGATGGTTGTAGGCCACAGCCACAAAACCAGTTCATCGCTGAGTCAAGGGTCGATGGTTGTAGGCCACAGCTGCAGAGTCAGTTCAGTGCTGAGTCGAGTATCGATGGTTGTAGGCCGCAGCAATGAAGTCAGTTCAGTGCTGAGTCGAGTGTCGATGGTTGTAGGCCACAGATGCAGAGTCAGTTCAGTGCTGAGCCGAGTGTCGATGGTTGTAGGCCACAGACATGAAGTCAGTTGAGTGCTGAGTCGAGTGTCGATGGTTGTAGGCCACCGCTGCAGAGTCAGTTCAGTGCTGAGATGAGTGTCGATGGTTGTATGCCACATATGCAGAGTCCGTTCAGTGCTGAGTCGAGTGTCGATGGTTGTAGGCCACAGCTGCAGAGTCAGTTCAGTGCTGAGTCGAGTGTCGATGGTTGTAGGCCACAGCAATTAAGTCAGTTCAGTGCTGAGTCCAGTGTCGATGGTTGTAGGCCACAGCTGCAGAGTCAGTTCAGTGCTGAGTCGAGTGTCGATGGTTGTAGGCCACAGCAATTAAGTCAGTTCAGTGCTGAGTCGAGTGTCGATGGTTGTAGGCCACAGCTGCAGAGTCAGTTCAGTGCTGAGCCGAGTGTCGATGGTTGTAGGCCACAGACATGAAGTCAGTTGAGTGCTGAGTCGAGTGTCGATGGTTGTAGGCCACCGCTGCAGAGTCAGTTCAGTGCTGAGATGAGTGTCGATGGTTGTACGCCACAGCCATGAAGTCAGTTCAGTGCTGAGTCGAGTGTCGATGGTTTAGGCCACAGCCATGAAGTCAGTTCAGTGCTGAGTCGAGTGTCGATGGTTGTAGGCCACAGCCAGGAAGTCAGTTCAGTGCTGAGTCGAGTGTCGCTGGTTGTAGGCCACATATGCAGAGTCAGGTCAATGCTGAGTCGAGTGTCGATGGTTGTAGGCCACAGCTGCAGATTCATTTCAGTGCTTAGTCGAGTGTTGATGGTTGTAGGCCACAGCCACAAAACCAGTTCATCGCTGAGTCAAGGGTCGATGGTTGTAGGCCACATCTGCAGAGTCAGCTCAGTGCTGAGTCAAGTGTCAATGGTTGTAGACCACAGCTGCAGAGTCAGTTCAGTGCTGAGTCGAGTGTTGATGGTTGTAGACCTCAGCAATGAAGTCAGCTCAGTGCTGAATCGAGTGTCGATGGTTGTAGACCACAGCTGCAGAGTCAGTTCAATGCTGTTGAGTGTCAATGACTGTAAGCAACAGCCCTGAAGTCAGTTCAATGCTGAGTCGAGTGTTGATGGTTGTAGGCCGCAACCACAAAACCAGTTCAGCGCTGAGTCAAGGGTCGATGGTTGTAGGCCACAGCTGCAGAGTCAGTTCAAGGCTGAGTCGAGTGTCAATGATTGTAGGCAACAGCCATAAAGTCAGCTAAATGCTGAGTCGAGTGTCGATGGTTGTAGGCCACAGCTGCAGAGTCAGTTCAGTGCTGAGTCGAGTGTCATTGGTTGTAGGCAACAGCCATGAAGTCAGTTCAGTGCTGAGTCGAGTGTCGATGGTTTAGGCCACAGCTGCAGAGTCAGTTCAGAGCTGAGTCGAGTGTCATTGGTTGTAGGCAACAGCCATGAAGTCAGTTCAGTGCTGAGTCTAGTGTCAATGATTGTAGGCAACAGCCATGAAGTCAGTTCAGTGCTGAATCGAGTGTCGATGGTTGTCGGCCACAGATGCAGAGTCAGTTCAATGCTGAGTCTAGTGTCAATGGTTGTAGGCCACAGCCATGAAGTCAGTTCAGTGCTGAGTCGAGTGTCGATGGTTGTAGGCCGCAGCCATGAAGTCAGTTCAGTGCTGAGTCGAGTGTCGATGGTTGTAGGCCACAGCCATGATGTCAGTTCAGTGCTGAGTCGAGTGTCGATGGTTGTAGGCCACAGCCACAAAACCAGTTCATCGCTGAGTCAAGGGTCGATGGTTGTAGGCCACAGCTGCAGAGTCAGTTCAGTGCTGAGTCGAGTATCGATGGTTGTAGGTCACAGCTGCAGAGTCAGTTCAAGGCTGAGTCGAGTGTCAATGATTGTAGGCAACAGCCATGAAGTCAGTTCAGTGCTGAGTCGAGTGTCGATGGTTTAGGCCACAGCTGCAGAGTCAGTTCAGTGCTGAGTCGAGTGTCATTGGTTGTAGGCAACAGCCATGAAGTCAGTTCAGTGCTGAGTCGAGTGTCATTGGTTGTAAGCAACAGCCATGAAGTCAGTTCAGTGCTGAGTCGAGTGTCATTGGTTGTAGGCAACAGCCATGAAGTCAGTTCAGTGCTGAGTCGAGTGTCATTGGTTGTAGGCAACAGCCATGAAGTCAGTTCAGT
Organism: Hypanus sabinus; assembly: GCF_030144855.1. Classification (NCBI taxonomy): domain Eukaryota; kingdom Metazoa; phylum Chordata; class Chondrichthyes; order Myliobatiformes; family Dasyatidae; genus Hypanus; species Hypanus sabinus. The sequence goes on from NC_082720.1 coordinate 20,122,256, forward strand.
GCTGAGTCTAGTGTCAATGATTGTAGGCAACAGCCATGAAGTCAGTTCAGTGCTGAATCGAGTGTCGATGGTTGTCGGCCACAGATGCAGAGTCAGTTCAATGCTGAGTCTTGTGTCAATGATTGTAGGCAACAGCAATGATGTCAGTTCAGTGCTTAGTCGAGTGTTAATGGTTGTAGGCCACAGCCACAAAACCAGTTCATCGCTGAGTCAAGGGTCGATGGTTGTAGGCCACATCTGCAGAGTCAGCTCAGTGCTGAGTCGAGTGTCGATGGTTGTAGGCCACAGCCATGAATTCAGTTCAGTGCTGAGTCGAGTGTCGATGGTTGTAGGCCACAGATGCAGAGTCAGTTCAATGCTGAGTCTAGTGTCAATGATTGTAGGCAACAGCCATGAAGTCAGTTCAGTGCTTAGTCGAGTGTTGATGGTTGTAGGCCACAGCCACAAAACCAGTTCAGTGCTGAGTTGAGTGTCGATGGTTGTAGGCCACAGCTGCAGATTCATTTCAGTGCTGAGTCGAGTGTCGATGGTTGTAGGCCACAGCTGCAGATTCATTTCAGTGCTTAGTCGAGTGTTGATGGTTGTAGGCCACAGCCACAAAACCAGTTCATCACTGAGTCAAGGGTCGATGGTTGTAGGCCACATCTGCAGAGTCAGCTCAGTGCTGAGTCAAGTGTCGATGGTTGTAGACCACAGCTGCAGAGTCAGTTCAATGCTGTCGAGTGTCAATGATTGTAAGCAACAGCCCTGAAGTCAGTTCAATGCTGAGTCGAGTGTCGATGGTTGTAGGCAACAGCCATGAAGTCAGTTCAGTGCTGAGTCGAGTGTCGATGGTTGTAGGCCACAGCCATGAAGTCAGTTCAGTGCTGAGTCGAGTGGCGAAGTTTGTAGGCCACAGCTGCAGTGTCAGTTCAGTGCTGAGTCGAGTGTCATTGGTTGTAGGCAACAGCCATGAAGTCAGTTCAGTGCTGAGTCGAGTGTCGATGGTTGTAGGCCACAGCCATGAAGTCAGTTCAGTGTTGAGTCGAGTGGCGAAGTTTGTAGGCCACAGCTGCAGTGTCAGTTCAGTGCTGAGTCGAGTGTCGATGGTTGTAGGCCACAGCAATGAAGTCAGTTCAGTGCTGAGTCGAGTGTCGATGGTTGTAGGGCACTGCTGCAGAGTCAGTTCAGTGCTGTGCCGAGTGTCGATGGTTGTAGGCCACAGACATGAAGTCAGTTCAGAGCTGAGTCGAGTGTCGATGGTTTAGGCCACAGCTGCAGTGTCAGTTCAGTGCTGAGTCGAGTGTCGATGGTTGTAGGCCACAGCCATGAAGTCAGTTCAGTGCTGAGTCGAGTGTCGATGGTTTAGGCCACAGATGCAGAGTCAGTTCAATGCTGAGTCTTGTGTCAATGATTGTAGGCAACAGCAATGATGTCAATTCAGTGCTTAGTCGAGTGTTAATGGTTGTAGGCCACAGCCACAAAACCAGTTCATCGCTGAGTCGAGTGTCGATGGTTGTAGGCTACAGATGCAGAGTCAGTTCAATGCTGAGTCTAGTGTCAATGATTGTAGGCAACAGCCATGAAGTCAGCTCAGTGCTTAGTCGAGTGCTGATGGTTGTAGGCCACAGCCACAAAACCAGTTCATCGCTGAGTCAAGGGTCGATGGTTGTAGACCACAGCTGCAGAGTCAGTTCAGTGCTGAGTCGAGTGTTGATGGTTGTAGGCCACAGCCACAAAACCAGTTCATCGCTGAGTCAAGGGTCGATGGTTGTAGGCCACAGCTGCAGAGTCAGTTCAGTGCTGAGACGAGTGCCGATGGTTGTAGGCCACAGCCATGAAGTCAGTTCAGTGCTGAGTCGAGTGTCGATGGTTGTAGGCCGCAGCCATGAAGTCAGTTCAGTGCTGAGTCGAGTGTCGATGGTTGTAGGCCGCAGCCATGATGTCAGTTCAGTGCTGAGTCGAGTGTCGATGTTTGTAGGCCGCAGCCATGAAGTCAGTTCAGTGCTGAGTCGAGTGTTGATGGTTGTAGGCCACAGCTGCAGTGTCAGTTCAGTGCTGAGTCGAGTGTCGATGGTTGTAGGCCACAGCCATGATGTCAGTTCAGTGCTGAGTCGAGTGTCGATGGTTGTAGGCAACAGCTGCAGAGTCAGTTCAGTGCTGAGATGAGTGTCGATGGTTGTAGGCCACATATATGAGTCAGTTCAATGCTGAGTCTAGTGTCAATGATTGTAGGCCACAGCCATGAAGTCAGTTCAGTGCTGAGTCGAGTGTCGATGGTTTAGGCCACAGCTGCAGAGTCAGTTCAGTGCTGAGTCGAGTGTCATTGGTTGTAGGCAACAGCCATGAAGTCAGTTCAGTGCTGAGTCGAGTGTCGATGGTTTAGGCCACAGCTGCTGAGTCAGTTCAGTGCTGAGTCGAGTGTCATTGGTTGTAGGCAACAGCCATGAAGTCAGTTCAGTGCTGAGTCTAGTGTCAATGATTGTAGGCAACAGCCATGAAGTCAGTTCAGTGCTGAATCGAGTGTCGATGGTTGTAGGCCACAGATGCAGAGTCAGTTCAATCCTGAGTCTAGTGTCAATGATTGTAGGCAACAGCCATGAAGTCAGTTCAGTGCTGAGTCGAGTGTCGATGGTTGTAGGCCACATATGCAGGGTCAGTTCAATGCTGAGTCTAGTGTCAATGATTGTAGGCCACAGGCATGAAGTCAGTTCAGTGCTGAGTCGAGTGTCGATGGTTTAGGCCACAGATGCAGAGTTAGTTCAATGGAGTCTTGTGTCAATGATTGTAGGCAACAGCAATGATGTCTGTTCAGTGCTTAGTCGAGTGTTAATGGTTGTAGGCCACAGCCACAAAACCAGTTCATCGCTGAGTCAAGGGTCGATGGTTGTAGGCCACATCTGCAGAGTCAGCTCAGTGCTGAGTCGAGTGTCGATGGTTGTAGGCCACAGCCATGAATTCAGTTCAGTGCTGAGTCGAGTGTCGATGGTTGTAGGCCACAGATGCAGAGTGAGTTCAATGCTGAGTCTAGTGTCAATGATTGTAGGCAACAGCCATGAAGTCAGTTCAGTGCTTAGTCGAGTGTTGATGGTTGTAGGCCACAGCCACAAAACCAGTTCATCGCTGAGTCAAGGGTCGATGGTTGTAGACCACAGCTGCAGAGTCAGTTCAGTGCTGAGTCGAGTGTCGATGGTTGTAGGCCACAGCAATGAAGTCAGTTCAGTGCTGAGCCGAGTGTCGATGGTTGTAGGCCACAGACATGAAGTCAGTTCAATGCTGAGTCTAGTGTCAATGATTGTAGGCCACAGGCATGAAGTCAGTTCAGTGCTGAGTTGAGTAATGATGGTTTAGGCCACAGATGCAGAGTCAGTTCAATGCTGAGTCTTGTGTCAATGATTGTAGGCAACAGCAATGATGTCAGTTCAGTGCTTAGTCGAGTGTTAATGGTTGTAGGCCACAGCCACAAAACCAGTTCATCGCTGAGTCAAGGGTCGATGGTTGTAGGCCACATCTGCAGAGTCAGCTCAGTGCTGAGTAAAGTGTCGATGGTTTTAGACCACAGCTGCAGAGTCAGTTCAGTGCTGAGTCGAGTGTCGATGGTTGTAGGGCACAGCCATGAATTCAGTTCAGTGCTGAGTCGAGTGTCGATGGTTGTAGGCCACAGATGCAGAGTCAGTTCAATGCTGAGTTTAGTGTCAATGATTGTAGGCAACAGCCATGAAGTCAGCTCAGTGCTTAGTCGAGTGTTGATGGTTGTAGGCCACAGCCACAAAACCAGTTCATCGCTGAGTCAAGGGTCGATGGTTGTAGACCACAGCTGCAGAGTCAGTTCAGTGCTGAGTCGAGTGTTGATGGTTGTAGGCCACAGCCACAAAACCAGTTCATCGCTGATTCAAGGGTCGATGGTTGTAGGCCACAGCTGCAGAGTCAGTTCAGTGCTGAGACGAGTGCCGATGGTTGTAGGCCACAGCCATGAAGTCAGTTCAGTGCTGAGTCGAGTGTCGATGGTTGTAGGCCGCCGCCATGAAGTCAGTTCAGTGCTGAGTCGAGTGTCGATGGTTGTAGGCCGCAGCCATGATGTCAGTTCAGTGCTGAGTCGAGTGTCGATGTTTGTAGGCCGCAGCCATGAAGTCAGTTCAGTGCTGAGTCAAGTGTTGATGGATGTAGGCCACAGCTGCAGAGTCAGTTCAGTGCTGAGCCGAGTGTCGATGGTTGTAGGCCACAGACATGAAGTCAGTTGAGTGCTGAGTCGAGTGTCGATGGTTGTAGGCCACCGCTGCAGAGTCAGTTCAGTGCTGAGATGAGTGTCGATGGTTGTAGGCCACATATGCAGAGTCAGTTCAATGCTGAGTCTAGTGTCAATGATTGTAGGCCACAGCCATGAAGTCAGTTCAGTGCTGAGTCGAGTGTCGATGGTTTAGGCCACAGCTGCAGAGTCAGTTCAGTGCTGAGTCGAGTGTCGATGGTTGTAGGCCACAGACATGAAGTCAGTTCAGAGCTGAGTCGAGTGTGGATGGTTTAGGCCACAGCCATGAAGTCAGTTCAGTGCTGAGTCGAGTGTCGATGGTTGTAGGCCACAGCCATGAAGTCAGTTCAGTGCTGAGTCGAGTGTCGATAGTTGTAGGCCACATATGCAGAGTCAGTTCAATGCTGAGTCTAGTGTCAATGATTGTAGGCCACAGGTATGAAGTCAGTTCAGTGCTGAGTTGAGTGTCGATGGTTGTAGGCCACAGGTATGAAGTCAGTTCAGTGCTGAGTTGAGTGTCGATGGTTTAGGCCACAGATGCAGAGTCAGTTCAATGCGGAGTTTTGTGTCAATGATTGTAGGCAACAGCAATGATGTCAGTTCAGTGCTTAGTCGAGTGTTAATGGTTGTAGGCCACAGCCACAAAACCAGTTCATCGCTGAGTCAAGGGTCGATGGTTGTAGGCCACATCTGCAGAGTCAGCTCAGTGCTGAGTAAAGTGTCGATGGTTTTAGACCACAGCTGCAGAGTCAGTTCAGTGCTGAGTCGAGTGTCGATGGTTGTAGGGCACAGCCATGAATTCAGTTCAGTGCTGAGTCGAGTGTCGATGGTTGTAGGTCACAGCTGCAGAGACAGTTCAAGGCTGAGTCGAGTGTCAATGATTGTAGGCAACAGCCATAAAGTCAGTTCAGTGCTGAGTCGAGTGTCGATGGTTGTAGGCTACAGCTGCAGAATCAGTTCAGTGCTGAGTCGAGTGTCATTGGTTGTAGGCAACAGCCATGAAGTCAGTTCAGTGCTGAGTCGAGTGTCGATGGTTGTAGGCCACAGCCATGAAGTCAGTTCAGTGCTGAGTCGAGTGGCGATGGTTGTCGGCCTCAGCTGCAGTGTCAGTTCAGTGCTGAGTCGAGTGTCGATGGTTGTAGGCCACAGCTGCAGAGTCAGTTCAGTGCTGAGTCGAGTGTCATTGGTTGTAGGCAACAGCCATGAAGTCAGTTCAGTGCTGAGTCGAGTGTCGATGGTTGTAGGCCACCGCCATGAAGTCAGTTCAGTGCTGAGTCGAGTGTCGATGGTTGTAGGCAACAGCCATGAAGTCAGTTCAGTGCTGAGTCGAGTGTCGATGGTTGTAGGCCACAGCCATGAATTCAGTTCAGTGCTGAGTCGAGTGTCGATGGTTGTAGGCCACAGATGCAGAGTCAGTTCAATGCTGAGTCTAGTGTCAATGATTGTAGGCAACAGCCATGAAGTCAGTTCAGTGCTTAGTCGAGTGTTAATGGTTGTAGGCCACAGCCACAAAACCAGTTCATCGCTGAGTCAAGGGTCGATGGTTGTAGACCACAGCTGCAGAGTCAGTTCAGTGCTGAGTCAAGTGTCGATGGTTGTAGGCCACAGCAATGAAGTCAGTTCAGTGCTGAGTCTAGTGTCGATGGTTGTAGGCCACTGCTGCAGAGTCAGTTCAGTGCTGAGCCGAGTGTCGATGGTTGTAGGCCACAGACATGAAGTCAGTTCAGAGCTGAGTCGAGTGTCGATGGTTTAGGCCACAGCCATGAAGTCAGTTCAGTGCTGAGTCGAGTGTCGATGGTTGTAGGCCACAGCCATGAAGTCAGTTCAGTGCTGAGTCGAGTGTCGATGGTTGTAGGCCACAGCTGCAGAGTCAGTTCAGTGCTGAGTCGAGTGTCATTGGTTGTAGGCAACAGCCATGAAGTCAGTTCAGTGCTGAGTCGAGTGTCGATGGTTGTAGGCCACCGCCATGAAGTCAGTTCAGTGCTGAGTCGAGTGTCGATGGTTGTAGGCCACAGATGCAGAGTGAGTTCAATGCTGAGTCTTGTGTCAATGATTGTAGGCAACAGCAATGATGTCAGTTCAGTGCTTAGTCGAGTGTTAATGGTTGTAGGCCACAGCCACAAAACCAGTTCATCGCTGAGTCAAGGGTCGATGGTTGTAGGCCACATCTGCAGAGTCAGCTCAGTGCTGAGTCGAGTGTCGATGGTTGTAGGCCACAGCCATGAATTTAGTTCAGTGCTGAGTCGAGTGTCGATGGTTGTAGGCCACAGATGCAGAGTCAGTTCAATGCTGAGTCTAGTGTCAATGATTGTAGGCAACAGCCATGAAGTCAGTTCAGTGCTTAGTCGAGTGTTGATGGTTGTAGGCCACAGCCACAAAACCAGTTCATCGCTGAGTCAAGGGTCGATGGTTGTAGACCACAGCTGCAGAGTCAGTTCAGTGCTGAGTCGAGTGTCGATGGTTGTAGGCCACTGCTGCAGAGTCAGTTCAGTGCTGAGCCGAGTGTCGATGGTTGTAGGCCACAGACATGAAGTCAGTTCAGAGCTGAGTCGAGTGTCGATGGTTTAGGCCACAGCCATGAAGTCAGTTCAGTGCTGAGTCGAGTGTCGATGGTTGTAGGCCACAGCCATGAAGTCAGTTCAGTGCTGAGTCGAGTGTCGATAGTTGTAGGCCACATATGCAGAGTCAGTTCAATGCTGAGTCTAGTGTCAATGATTGTAGGCCACAGGCATGAAGTCAGTTCAGTGCTGAGTTGAGTGTCGATGGTTTAGGCCACAGATGCAGAGTCAGTTCAATGCTGAGTCTTGTGTCAATGATTGTAGGCAACAGCAACGATGTCAGTTCAGTGCTTAGTCGAGTGTTAATGGTTGTAGGCCACAGCCACAAAACCAGTTCATCGCTGAGTCAAGGGTCGATGGTTGTAGACCACAGCTGCAGAGTCAGTTCAGTGCTGAGTCGAGTGTTGATGGTTGTAGGCCACAGCCACAAAACCAGTTCATCGCTGATTCAAGGGTCGATGGTTGTAGGCCACAGCTGCAGAGTCAGTTCAGTGCTGAGACGAGTGCCGATGGTTGTAGGCCACAGCCATGAAGTCAGTTCAGTGCTGAGTCGAGTGTCGATGCTTGTAGGCCGCAGCCATGAAGTCAGTTCAGTGCTGAGTCGAGTGTCGATGGTTGTAGGCCGCAGCCATGATGTCAGTTCAGTGCTGAGTCGAGTGTCGATGTTTGTAGGCCGCAGCCATGAAGTCAGTTCAGTGCTGAGTCGAGTGTCGATGGTTGTAGGCCACCGCTGCAGAGTCAGTTCAGTGCTGAGATGAGTGTCGATGGTTGTAGGCCACATATGCAGAGTCAGTTCAATGCTGAGTCTAGTGTCAATGATTGTAGGCCACAGCCATGAAGTCAGTTCAGTGCTGAGTCGAGTGTCGATGGTTTAGGCCACAGCTGCAGAGTCAGTTCAGTGCTGAGTCGAGTGTCATTGGTTGTAGGCAACAGCCATGAAGTCAGTTCAGTGCTGAGTCGAGTGTCGATGGTTTAGGCCACAGCTGCAGAGTCAGTTCAGTGCTGAGTCGAGTGTCATTGGTTGTAGGCAACAGCCATGAAGTCAGTTCAGTGCTGAGTCTAGTGTCAATGATTGTAGGCAACAGCCATGAAGTCAGTTCAGTGCTGAATCGAGTGTCGATGGTTGTAGGCCACAGATGCAGAGTCAGTTCAATGCTGAGTCTAGTGTCAATGGTTGTAGGCCACAGCCATGAAGTCAGTTCATTGCTGAATCGAGTGTCGATGGTTGTAGGCCACACCTGCAGAATCAGTTCAGTGCTGTGTCGAGTGTCGATGGTTGTAGGCCACAGCCATGAACTCAGTTCAGTGCTGAGTCGAGTGCCGATGGTTGTAGGCCACAGCTGCAGTGTCAGTTCAGTGCTGAGTCGAGTGTCGATGGTTGTAGGCCACAGCTGCAGATTCATTTCAGTGCTGAGTCGAGTGTCGATGGTTGTAGGCCACAGCCATGAAATCAGTTCAGTGCTGAGTCGAGTGTCGATGGTTGTAGGCCACAGCTGCAGAGTCAGTTCAGTGCTGAGCCGAGTGTCGATGGTTGTAGGCCACAGAGATGAAGTCAGTTCAGTGCTGAGATGAGTGTCGATGGTTGTAGGCCACAGCCAAGAAGTCAGTTCAGTGCTGAGTCGAGTGTCGATGGTTTAGGCCACAGCCATGAAGTCAGTTCATTGCTGAATCGAGTGTCGATGGTTGTAGGCCACCGCTGCAGAGTCAGTTCAGTGCTGAGATGAGTGTCGATGGTTGTAGGCCACATATGCAGAGTCAGTTCAATGCTGAGTCTACTGTCAATGATTGTAGGCCACAGCCATGAAGTCAGTTCAGTGCTGAGTCGAGTGTCGATGGTTTAGGCCACAGCTGCAGAGTCAGTTCAGTGCTGAGTCGAGTGTCATTGGTTGTAGGCAACAGCCATGAAGTCAGTTCAGTGCTGAGTCGAGTGTCGATGGTTTAGGCCACAGCTGCAGAGTCAGTTCAGTGCTGAGTCGAGTGTCATTGGTTGTAGGCAACAGCCATGAAGTCAGTTCAGTGCTGAGTCTAGTGTCAATGATTGTAGGCAACAGCCATGAAGTCAGTTCAGTGCTGAATCGAGTGTCGATGGTTGTAGGCCACAGATGCAGAGTCAGTTCAATGCTGAGTCTAGTGTCAATGGTTGTAGGCCACAGCCATGAAGTCAGTTCATTGCTGAATCGAGTGTCGATGGTTGTAGGCCACACCTGCAGAATCAGTTCAGTGCTGTGTCGAGTGTCGATGGTTGTAGGCCACAGCCATGAACTCAGTTCAGTGCTGAGTCGAGTGCCGATGGTTGTAGGCCACAGCTGCAGTGTCAGTTCAGTGCTGAGTCGAGTGTCGATGGTTGTAGGCCACAGCTGCAGATTCATTTCAGTGCTGAGTCGAGTGTCGATGGTTGTAGGCCACAGCCATGAAATCAGTTCAGTGCTGAGTCGAGTGTCGATGGTTGTAGGCCACAGCTGCAGAGTCAGTTCAGTGCTGAGCCGAGTGTCGATGGTTGTAGGCCACAGAGATGAAGTCAATTCAGTGCTGAGATGAGTGTCGATGGTTGTAGGCCACAGCCAAGAAGTCAGTTCAGTGCTGAGTCGAGTGTCGATGGTTTAGGCCACAGCCATGAAGTCAGTTCAGTGCTGAGTCGAGTGTCGATGGTTGTAGGCCACAGCCATGAAGTCAGTTCAGTGCTGAGTCGTGTGTCGATGGTTGTAGGCCACAGCCATGAAGTCAGTTCAATGCTGAGTCTAGTGTCAATGATTGTAGGCCACAGCCATGAAGTCAGTTCAGTGCTGAGTCGAGTGTCGATGGTTTAGGCCACAGCTGCAGAGTCAGTTCAGTGCTGAGTCGAGTGTCATTGGTTGTAGGCAACAGCCATGAAGTCAGTTCAGTGCTGAGTCGAGTGTCGATGGTTTAGGCCACAGCTGCAGAGTCAGTTCAGTGCTGAGTCGAGTGTCATTGGTTGTAGGCAACAGCCATGAAGTCAGTTCAGTGCTGAGTCTGGTGTCAATGATTGTAGGCAACAGCCATGAAGTCAGTTCAGTGCTGAATCGAGTGTCGATGGTTGTAGGCCACAGATGCAGAGGCAGTTCAATGCTGAGTCTAGTGTCAATGGTTGTAGGCCACAGCCATGAAGTCAGTTCATTGCTGAGTCGAGTGTCGATGGTTGTAGGCCACACCTGCAGAATCAGTTCAGTGCTGTGTCGAGTGTCGATGGTTGTAGGCCACAGCCATGAAGTCAGTTCAGTGCTGAGTCGAGTGCCGATGGTTGTAGGCCACAACTGCAGTGTCAGTTCAGTGCTGAGTCGAGTGTCGATGGTTGTAGGCCACAGCTGCAGATTCATTTCAGTGCTGAGTCGAGTGTCGATGGTTGTAGGCCACAGCCATGAAATCAGTTCAGTGCTGAGATGAGTGTCGATGGTTTAGGCCACAGCTGCAGAGTCAGTTCAGTGCTGAGTCGAGTGTCATTGGTTGTAGGCAACAGCCATGAAGTCAGTTCAGTGCTGAGTCGAGTGTTGATGGTTGTAGGCCACAGCCATGAAGTCAGTTCAGTGCTGAGTCGAGTGTCGATGGTTGTAGGCCACAGCCATGAAGTCAGTTCAGTGCTGAGTCGAGTGTCGATGGTTGTAGTCCACAGCTGCAGAGTCAGTTCAGTGCTGAGTCGAGTGTTGATGGTTGTAGGCCACAGCAATTAAGTCAGTTCAGTGCTGAGTCGAGTGTCGATGGTTGTAGGCCACAGCTGCAGAGTCAGTTCAGTGCTGAGCCGAGTGTCGATGGTTGTAGGCCACAGACATGAAGTCAGTTGAGTGCTGAGTCGAGTGTCGATGGTTGTAGGCCACCGCTGCAGAGTCAGTTCAGTGCTGAGATGAGTGTGGATGGTTGTAGGCCACAGCCATGAAGTCAGTTCAGTGCTGAGTCGAGTGTCGATGGTTTAGGCCACAGCTGCAGAGTCAGTTCAGTGCTGAGTCGAGTGTCATTGGTTGTAGGCAACAGCCATGAAGTCAGTTCAGTGCTGAGTCGAGTGTCGATGGTTTAGGCCACAGCTGCTGAGTCAGTTCAGTGCTGAGTCGAGTGTCATTGGTTGTAGGCAACAGCCATGAAGTCAGTTCAGTGCTGAGTCTAGTGTCAATGATTGAAGGCAACAGCCATGAAGTCAGTTCAGTGCTGAATCGACTGTCGATGGTTGTAGGCCACAGATGCAGAGTCAGTTCAATGCTGAGTCTAGTGTCAATGGTTGTAGGCCACAGCCATGAAGTCAGTTCATTGCTGAGTCGAGTGTCGATGGTTGTAGGCCACACCTGCAGAATCTGTTCAGTGCTGTGTCGAGTGTCGATGGTTGTAGGCCACAGCCATGAAGTCAGTTCAGTGCTGAGTTGAGTGCCGATGGTTGTAGGCCACAGCTGCAGTGTCAGTTCAGTGCTGAGTCGAGTGTCGATGGTTGTAGGCCACAGCTGCAGATTCATTTCAGTGCTGAGTCGAGTGTCGATGGTTGTAGGCCACAGCCATGAAATCAGTTCAGTGCTGAGTCCAGTGTCGAAGGTTTAGGCCACAGCTGCAGAGTCAGTTCAGTGCTGAGTCGTGTGTCATTGGTTGTAGGCAACTGCCATGAAGTCAGTTCAGTGCTGAGTCGAGTGTTGATGGTTGTAGGCCACAGCCATGAAGTCAGTTCAGTGCTGAGTCGAGTGTCGATGGTTGTAGGCCACAGATGCAGAGTCAGTTCAATGCTGTGTCTTGTGTCAATGATTGTAGGCAACAGCAATGATGTCAGTACAGTGTTTATTCGAGTGTTAATGGTTGTAGGCCACAGCCACAAAACCAGTTCATCGCTGAGTCAAGGGTCGATGGTTGTAGGCCACATCTGCACAGACAGCTCAGTGCTGAGTAAAGTGTCGATGGTTTTAGACCACAGCTGCAGACTCAGTTCAGTGCTGAGTCGAGTGTCGATGGTTGTAGGCCACAGCAATGAAGTCAGTTCAGTGCTGAGTCGAGTGTCGATGGTTGTAGGCCACAGCCATGAAGTCAGTTCAGTGCTGAGTCGAGTGTCGATGGTTGTAGGCCACAGGAATGAAGTCAGTTCAGTGCTGAGTTGAGTGTTGTTGGTTGTAGGCAAAAGCCATGAAGTCAGTTCAGTGCTGAGTCGAGTGTCGATGGTTGTAGGCCACAGCCATGAAGTCAGTTCAGTGCTGAGTCGAGTGTCGAGTGTCAGCGGTTGTAGGCAACAGCCATGAAGTCAGTTCAGTGCTGAGTCGAGTATCGATGGTTGTAGACCACAGCTGCAGAATCCGTTCAGTGCTGAGTCGAGTGTCGATGGTTGTAGGCCAGAGCTGCAGGGTTAGTTCAGTGTTGAGTCGAGTGTCGATGGTTGTAGGCCACAGCTGCAGTGTCAGTTCAGTGCTGAGTCGAGTGTTGATGGTTGTAGGCCACAGCTGCAGATTCATTTCAGTGCTGAATCGAGTCTCGATGGTTGTAGGCCACATCTCCAGATTCAGTTCAGTGCTGAGACGAGTGTCGACGGTTCTAGGCCAGAACCAAGAAGTCAGTTCAGTGCTGAGTCGAGTGTCGATGGTTGTAGGCCACAGCCATGAAATCATTTCAGTGCTGAGTCAAGTGTCAATGATTGTAGGCAATAGCCATGAAGTCAGTTCAGTGCTGAGTCGAGTGTTGATGGTTGTAGGCCACAGCCATGAAGTCAGTTCAGTGCTGAGTCGAGTGTCGATGGTTGTAGGCCACAGATGCAGAGTCAGTTCAATGCTGAGTCTTGTGTCAATGATTGTAGTCAACAGCAATGATGTCAGTTCAGTGCTTATTCGAGTGTTAATGGTTGTAGGCCACAGCCACAAAACCAGTTCATCGCTGAGTCAAGGGTCGATGGTTGTAGGCCACATCTGCAGAGTCAGCTCAGTGCTGAGTAAAGTGTCGATGGTTTTAGACCACAGCTGCACAGTCAGTTCAGTGCTGAGATGAGTGTGGATGGTTGTAGGCCACAGCCATGAAGTCAGTTCAGTGCTGAGTCGAGTGTCGATGGTTTAGGCCACAGCTGCAGAGTCAGTTCAGTGCTGAGTCGAGTGTCATTGGTTGTAGGCAACAGCCATGAAGTCAGTTCAGTGCTGAGTCGAGTGTCGATGGTTTAGGCCACAGCTGCAGAGTCAGTTCAGTGCTGAGTCGAGTGTCATTGGTTGTAGGCAACAGCCATGAAGTCAGTTCAATGCTGAGTCTAGTGTCAATGGTTGTAGGCCACAGCCATGAAGTCAGTTCATTGCAGAGTCGAGTGTCGATGGTTGTAGGCCACACCTGCAGAATCTGTTCAGTGCTGTGTCGAGTGTCGATGGTTGTAGGCCACAGCCATGAAGTCAGTTCAGTGCTGAGTCGAGTGCCGATGGTTGTAGGCCACAGCTGCAGTGTCAGTTCAGTGCTGAGTCGAGTGTCGATGGTTGTAGGCCACAGCTGCAGATTCATTTCAGTGCTGAGTCGAGTGTCGATGGTTGTAGGCCACAGCCATGAAATCAGTTCAGTGCTGAGTCCAGTGTCGAAGGTTTAGGCCACAGCTGCAGAGTCAGTTCAGTGCTGAGTCGTGTGTCATTGGTTGTAGGCAACTGCCATGAAGTCAGTTCAGTGCTGAGTCGAGTGTTGATGTTTGTAGGCCACAGCCATGAAGTCAGTTCAGTGCTGAGTCGAGTGTCGATGGTTGTAGGCCACAGATGCAGAGTCAGTTCAATGCTGTGTCTTGTGTCAATGATTGTAGGCAACAGCAATGATGTCAGTACAGTGTTTATTCGAGTGTTAATGGTTGTAGGCCAGAGCCACAAAACCAGTTCATCGCTGAGTCAATGGTCGATGGTTGTAGGCCACATCTGCACAGACAGCTCAGTGCTGAGTAAAGTGTCGATGGTTTTAGACCACAGCTGCAGACTCAGTTCAGTGCTGAGTCGAGTGTCGATGGTTGTAGGCCACAGCAATGAAGTCAGTTCAGTGCTGAGTCGAGTGTCGATGGTTGTAGGCCACAGCCATGAAGTCAGTTCAGTGCTGAGTCGAGTGTCGATGGTTGTAGGCCACAGGAATGAAGTCAGTTCAGTGCTGAGTTGAGTGTTGTTGGTTGTAGGCAAAAGCCATGAAGTCAGTTCAGTGCTGAGTCGAGTGTCGATGGTTGTCGGCCACAGTCATGAAGTCAGTTCAGTGCTGAGTCGCGTGTCGATGGTTGTAGGGCACAGCCATGAAGTCAGTTCAGTGCTGAGTCCAGTGTCGAAGGTTTAGGCCACAGCTGCCGAGTCAGTTCAGTGCTGAGTCTAGTGTCAATGATTGTAGGCAACAGCCATGAAGTCAGTTCAGTGCTGAGTCGAGTGTCGATGGTTGTCGGCCACAGTCATGAAGTCAGTTCAGTGCTGAGTCGCGTGTCGATGGTTGTAGGGCACAGCCATGAAGTCAGTTCAGTGCTGAGTCCAGTGTCGAAGGTTTAGGCCACAGCTGCCGAGTCAGTTCAGTGCTGAGTCTAGTGTCAATGATTGTAGGCAACAGCCATGAAGTCAGTTCAGTGCTTAGTCGAGTGTTAATGGTTGCAGCCCACAGCCACAAAACCAGTTCATCGCTGAGTCAAGGGTCGATGGTTGTAGGCCACATCTGCAGAGTCAGCTCAGTACTGAGTAAAGTGTCGATGGTTTTAGACCACAGCTGCAGAGTCAGTTCAGTGCTGAGTCGTGTGTCGATGGTTGTAGGGCACAGCCATGAATTCAGTTCGGTGCTGAGTCGAGTGTCGATGGTTGTAGGCCACAGATGCAGAGTCAGTTCAATGCTGAGTCTAGTGTCAATGATTGTAGGCAACAGCCATGATGTCAGCTCAGTGCTTAGTCGAGTGTTGATGGTTGTAGGCCACAGCCACAAAACCAGTTCATTGCTGAGTCAAGGGTTGATGGTTCTAGACCACAGCTGCAGAGTCCGTTCAGTGCTGAGTCGAGTGTCGATGGTTGTAGGCCACAGCAATGAAGTCAGTTCAGTGCTGAGTCAAGTGTCGATGGTTGTAGGCCACAGCTGCAGAGTCAGTTCAGTGCTGAGCCGAGTGTCGATGGTTGTAGGCCACAGCAATGAAGTCAGTTCAGTGCTGAGTCGAGTGTCATTGGTTGTAGGCAACAGCCATGAAGTCAGTTCAGTGCTGAGTCGAGTGTCGATGGTTGTAGGCCACAGCCATGAAGTCAGTTCAGTGCTGAGTCGAGTGTCGATGGTTGTAGGCCACAGATGCAGAGTGAGTTCAATGCTGAGTCTTGTGTCAATGATTGTAGGCAACAGCAATGATGTCAGTTCAGTGCTTAGTCGAGTGTTAATGGTTGCAGGCCACAGCCACAAAACCAGTTCATCGCTGAGTCAAGGGTAGATGGTTGTAGGCCACATCTGCAGAGTCAGCTCAGTGCTGAGTCAAGTGTCGATGGTTGTAGGCTACAGTATTGAAGTCAGTTCAGTGCTGAGTCGAGTGTCGATGGTTGTAGGCCACAGCAATGAAGTCAGTTCAGTGCTGAGTCGAGTGTCGATGGTTTTAGGCCACAGCCATGAAGTCAGTTCAGTGCTGAGTCGAGTGTCGATGGTTGTAGGCCACAGATGCAGAGTCAGTTCAATGCTGAGTCTTGTGTCAATGATTGCAGGCAACAGCAATGATGTCAGTTCAGTGCTTATTCGAGTGTTAATGGTTGTAGGCCACAGCCACAAAACCAGTTCATCGCTGAGTCAAGGGTCGATGGTTGTAGGCCATATCTGCAGAGTCAGCTCAGTGCTGAGTAAAGTGTCGATGGTTTTACACCACAGCTGCAGAGTCAGTTCAGTGCTGAGTCGAGTGTCGATGGTGGTAGGCCAGAGCCATGAATTCAGTTCAGTGCTGAGTCGAGTGTCGATGGTTGTAGGCCACAGATGCAGAGTCAGCTCAATGCTGAGTCTAGTGTCAATGATTGTAGGCAACAGCCATGAAGTCAGTTTCGTGCATAGTCGAGTGTTGATGTTTGTAGGCCACAGCCACAAAACCAGTTCATCGCTGAGGCAAGGTTCGATGGTTGTAGGCCACATCTGCAGATTCATTTCACTGCTCAGTCGAGTGTCGGTGGTTGTAGGCCACATCTCCAGATTCAGTTCAGTGCTGAGTCGAGTGTCGACGGTTCTAGGGCAGAAGCATGAAGTCAGTTCAGTGCTGAGTCGAGTGTCGATGGTTGTAGGCCACAGCCATGAAGTCAGTTCAGTGCTGAGTCAAGTGTCAATGATTGTAGGCAATAGCCATGAAGTCAGTTCAGTGCTTAGTCGAGTGTTGATGGTTGTAGGCCACAGCCACAAAACCAGTTCATCGCTGAGTCAAGGGTCGATGGTTGTAGACCACAGCTGCAGAGTCAGCTCAGTGCTGAGTCGAGTGTTGATGGTTGTAGACCTCTGCAATGAAGTCAGCTCAGTGCTGAATCGAGTGTCGATGGTTGTAGACCACAGATGTAGAGTCAGTTCAATGCTGTCGAGTGTCAATGATTGTAAGCAACAGCCCTGAAGTCAGTTCAATGCTGAGTCGAGTGTTGATGTTTGTAGGCCGCAACCACAGAACCAGTTCAGCGCTGAGTCAAGGGTCGATGGTTGTAGGCCACAGCTGCAGAGTCAGTTCAGTGCTGAGACGAGTATCGATGGTTGTAGGTCACAGCTGCAGAGTCAGTTCAAGGCTGAGTCGAGTGTCAATGATTGTAGGCAACAGCCATAAAGTCAGTTCAATGCTGAGTCGAGTGTCGATGGTTGTAGGCCACAGCTGCAGAGTCAGTTCAGTGCTGAGTCGAGTGTCATTGGTTGTAGGCAACAGCCATGAAGTCAGTTCAGTGCTGAGTCGAGTGTCGATGGTTGTAGGCCACAGCCATGAAGTCAGTTCAGTGCTGAGTCGAGTGTCGATGGTTGTAGGCCACAGATGCAGAGTGAGTTCAATGCTGAGTCTTGTGTCAATGATTGTAGGCAACAGCAATGATGTCAGTTCAGTGCTTAGTCGAGTGTTAATGGTTGCAGGCCACAGCCACAAAACCAGTTCATCGCTGAGTCAAGGGTCGATGGTTGTAGGCCACAGCTGCAGAGTCCGTTCAGTGCTGAGTCGAGTGTCGATGGTGGTAGGGCACAGCCATGAATTCAGTTCAGTGCTGAGTCGAGTGTCGATGGTTGTAGGCCACAGATGCAGAGTCAGTTCAATGCTGAGTCTAGTGTCAATGATTGTAGGGAACAGCCATGAAGTCAGCTCAGTGCTTAGTCGAGTGTTGATGGTTGTAGGCCACAGCCACAAAACCAGTTCATTGCTGAGTCAAGGGTTGATGGTTGTAGACCACAGCTGCAGAGTCCGTTCAGTGCTGAGTCGAGTGTCGATGGTTGTAGGCCACAGCAATGAAGTCAGTTCAGTGCTGAGTCGAGTGTCGATGGTTGTAGGCCACAGCTGCAGAGTCAATTCAGTGCTGAGCCGAGTGTCGATGGTTGTAGGCCACAGACATGAAGTAAGTTGAGTGCTGAGTCGAGTGTCGATGGTTGTAGGCTACAGCTGCAGAATCAGTTCAGTGCTGAGTCGAGTGTCGATGGTTGTAGGCCACAGCAATGAAGTCAGTTCAGTGCTGAGTCGAGTGGCGATCGTTGTAGGCCACAGCTGCAGTGTCAGTTCAGTGCTGAGTCGAGTGTCGATGGTTGTAGGCCACAGCTGCAGAGTCAGTTCAGTGCTGAGTCGATTGTCATTGGTTGTAGGCAACAGCCATGAAGTCAGTTCAGTGCTGAGTCGAGTGTCGATGGTTGTAGGCCACAGCCATGAAGTCAGTTCATTGCTGAGTCGAGTGTCGATGGTTGTAGGCCACAGATGCAGAGTGAGTTCAATGCTGAGTCTTGTGTCAATGATTGTAGGCAACAGCAATGATGTCAGTTCAGTGCTTAGTCGAGTGTTAATGGTTGCAGGCCACAGCCACAAAACCAGTTCATCGCTGAGTCAAGGGTCGATGGTTGTAGGCCACATCTGCAGAGTCAGCTCAGTGCTGAGTAAAGTGTCGATGGTTTTAGACCACAGCTGCAGAGTCAGTTCAGTGCTGAGTCGAGTGTCGATGGTTGTAGGGCACAGCCATGAATTCAGTTCAGTGCTGAGTCGAGTGTCGATGGTTGTAGGCCACAGATGCAGAGTCAGTTCAATGCTGAGTCTAGTGTCAATGATTGTAGGCAACAGCCATGAAGTCAGCTCAGTGCTTAGTCGAGTGTTGATGGTTGTAGGCCACAGCCACAAAACCAGTTCATCGCTGAGTCAAGGGTTGATGGTTGTAGACCACAGCTGCAGAGTCAGTTCAGTGCTGAGTCGAGTGTCGATGGTTGTAGGCCACAGCAATGAAGTCAGTTCAGTGCTGAGTTGAGTGTCGATGGTTGTAGGCCACAGCTGCAGAGTCAGTTCAGTGCTGAGCCGAGTGTCGATGGTTGTAGGCCACAGACATGAAGTCAGTTGAGTGCTGAGTCGAGTGTCGATGGTTGTAGGCCACCGCTGCAGAGTCAGTTCAGTGCTGAGATGACTGTCGATGGTTGTAGGCCACAGCAATGAAGTCAGTTCAGTGCTGAGTCGAGTGTCGATGGTTTAGGCCACAGCCATGAAGTCAGTTCAGTGCTGAGTCGAGTGTCGATGGTTTAGGCCACAGCCATGAAGTCAGTTCAGTGCTGAGTCGAGTGTCGATGGTTGTAGGCCACATATGCAGAGTCAGTTCAATGCTGAGTCTAGTGTCAATGATTGTAGGCCACAGCCATGAAGTCAGTTCAGTGCTGAGTCGAGTGTCGATGGTTTAGGCCACAACTGCAGAGTCAGTTCCGTGCTGAGTCGAGTGTCATTGTTTGTAGGCAACAGCCATGAAGTCAGTTCAGTGCTGAGTCGAGTGTCGATGGTTTAGGCCACAGCTGCAGAGTCAGTTCAGTGCTGAGTCGAGTGTCATTGGTTGTAGGCAACAGCCATGAAGTCAGTTCAGTGCTGAGTCTAGTGTCAATGATTGTAGGCAACAGCCATGAAGTCAGTTCAGTGCTGAATCGAGTGTCGATGGTTCTAGGCCACAGATGCAGAGTCAGTTCAATGCTGAGTCTAGTGTCAATGGTTGTAGGCAACAGCCATGAAGTCAGTTCTGTGCTGAGTCGAGTGTCGATGGTTGTAGGCCACAGCCATGAATTCAGTTCAATGCTGAGTCAAGGGTTGATGGTTGTAGGCCACATCTGCAGAGTCAGCTCAGTGCTGAGTCAAGTGTCGATGGTTTTAGACCACAGCTGCATAGTCAGTTCAAGGCTGAGTCGAGTGTCAATGATTGTAGTCAACAGCCATAAAGTCAGTTCAATGCTGAGTCGAGTGCTGATGGTTGTAGGCCACAGCCATGAAGTCAGTTCTGTGCTGAGTCGAGTGCCGATGGTTGTAGGCCACAGCCATGAAGTCAGTTCAGTGCTGAGTCGAGTGTCGATGGTTGTCGGCCACAGTCATGAAGTCAGTTCAGTGCTGAGTCGCGTGTCGATGGTTGTAGGGCACAGCCATGAAGTCAGTTCAGTGCTGAGTCCAGTGTCGAAGGTTTAGGCCACAGCTGCCGAGTCAGTTCAGTGCTGAGTCTAGTGTCAATGATTGTAGGCAACAGCCATGAAGTCAGTTCAGTGCTTAGTCGAGTGTTAATGGTTGCAGGCCACAGCCACAAAACCAGTTCATCGCTGAGTCAAGGGTCGATGGTTGTAGGCCACATCTGCAGAGTCAGCTCAGTGCTGAATAAAGTGTCGATGGTTTTAGACCACAGCTGCAGAGTCAGTTCAGTGCTGAGTCGTGTGTCGATGGTTGTAGGGCACAGCCATGAATTCAGTTCGGTGCTGAGTCGAGTGTCGATGGTTGTAGGCCACAGATGCAGAGTCAGTTCAATGCTGAGTCTAGTGTCAATGATTGTAGGCAACAGCCATGAAGTCAGCTCAGTGCTTAGTCGAGTGTTGATGGTTGTAGGCCACAGCCACAAAACCAGTTCATTGCTGAGTCATGGGTTGATGGTTCTAGACCACAGCTGCAGAGTCCGTTCAGTGCTGAGTCGAGTGTCGATGGTTGTAGGCCACAGCAATGAAGTCAGTTCAGTGCTGAGTCAAGTGTCGATGGTTGTAGGCCACAGCTGCAGAGTCAGTTCAGTGCTGAGCCGAGTGTCGATGGTTGTAGGCCACAGACATGAAGTCAGTTGAGTGCTGAGTCGAGTGTCGATGGTTGTAGGCTACAGCTGCAGAATCAGTTCAGTGCTGAGTCGAGTGTCGATGGTTGTAGGCCACAGCAATGAAGTCAGTTCAGTGCTGAGTCGAGTGTCATTGGTTGTAGGCAACAGCCATGAAGTCAGTTCAGTGCTGAGTCGAGTGTCGATGGTTGTAGGCCACAGCCATGAAGTCAGTTCAGTGCTGAGTCGAGTGTCGATGGTTGTAGGCCACAGATACAGAGTGAGTTCAATGCTGAGTCTTGTGTCAATGATTGTAGGCAACAGCAATGATGTCAGTTCAGTGCTTAGTCGAGTGTTAATGGTTGCAGGCCACAGCCACAAAACCAGTTCATCGCTGAGTCAAGGGTCGATGGTTGTAGGCCACATCTGCAGAGTCAGCTCAGTGCTGAGTAAAGTGTCGATGGTTTTAGACCACAGCTGCAGAGTCAGTTCAGTGCTGAGTCGAGTGTCGATGGTTGTAGGGCACAGCCATGAATTCAGTTCAGTGCTGAGTCGAGTGTCGATGGTTGTAGGCCACAGATGCAGAGTCAGTTCAATGCTGAGTCTAGTGTCAATGATTGTAGGCAACAGCCATGAAGTCAGCTCAGTGCTTAGTCGAGTGTTGATGGTTGTAGGCCACAGCCACAAAACCAGTTCATCGCTGAGTCAAGGGTTGATGGTTGTAGACCACAGCTGCAGAGTCAGTTCAGTGCTGAGTCGAGTGTCGATGGTTGTAGGCCACAGCCATGAAGTCAGTTCAGTGCTGAGTCGAGTGTCGATGGTTGTAGGCCACAGCTGCAGAGTCAGTTCAGTGCTGAGCCGAGTGTCGATGGTTGTAGGCCACAGACATGAAGTCAGTTGAGTGCTGAGTCGAGTGTCGATGGTTGTAGGCCACCGCTGCAGAGTCAGTTCAGTGCTGAGATGACTGTCGATGGTTGTAGGCCACAGCAATGAAGTCAGTTCAGTGCTGAGTCGTGTGTCGATGGTTTAGGCCACAGCCATGAAGTCAGTTCAGTGCTGAGTCGAGTGTCGATGGTTGTAGGCCACAGCCATGAAGTCAGTTCTGTGCTGAGTCGAGTGTCGATGGTTGTAGGCCACAGCCATGAATTCAGTTCAATGCTGAGTCAAGGGTTGATGGTTATAGGCCACATCTGCAGAGTCAGCTCAGTGCTGAGTCAAGTGTCGATGGTTTTAGACCACAGCTGCATAGTCAGTTCAAGGCTGAGTCGAGTGTCAATGATTGTAGTCAACAGCCATAAAGTCAGTTCAATGCTGAGTCTAGTGTCGATGATTGTAGGCAACAGCCATGAAGTCAGTTCTGTGCTGAGTCGAGTGCCGATGGTTGTAGGCCACAGCCATGAAGTCAGTTCAGTGCTGAGTCGAGTGTCGATGGTTGTCGGCCACAGTCATGAAGTCAGTTCAGTGCTGAGTCGCGTGTCGATGGTTGTAGGGCACAGCCATGAAGTCAGTTCAGTGCTGAGTCCAGTGTGGAAGGTTTAGGCCACAGCTGCCGAGTCAGTTCAGTGCTGAGTCGAGTGTCATTGTTTGTAGGCAACAGCCATGAAGTCAGTTCAGTGCTTAGTCGAGTGTTAATGGTTGCAGGCCACAGCCACAAAACCAGTTCATCGCTGAGTCAAGGGTCGATGGTTGTAGGCCACATCTGCAGAGTCAGCTCAGTGCTGAGTAAAGTGTCGATGGTTTTAGACCACAGCTGCAGAGTCAGTTCAGTGCTGAGTCGTGTGTCGATGGTTGTAGGGCACAGCCATGAATTCAGTTCGGTGCTGAGTCGAGTGTCGATGGTTGTAGGCCACAGATGCAGAGTCAGTTCAATGCTGAGTCTAGTGTCAATGATTGTAGGCAACAGCCATGAAGTCAGCTCAGTGCTTAGTCGAGTGTTGATGGTTGTAGGCCACAGCCACAAAACCAGTTCATTGCTGAGTCAAGGGTTGATGGTTCTAGACCACAGCTGCAGAGTCCGTTCAGTGCTGAGTCGAGTGTCGATGGTTGTAGGCCACAGCAATGAAGTCAGTTCAGTGCTGAGTCAAGTGTCGATGGTTGTAGGCCACAGCTGCAGAGTCAGTTCAGTGCTGAGCCGAGTGTCGATGGTTGTAGGCCACAGACATGAAGTCAGTTGAGTGCTGAGTCGAGTGTCGATGGTTGTAGGCTACAGCTGCAGAATCAGTTCAGTGCTGAGTCGAGTGTCGATGGTTGTAGGCCACAGCAATGAAGTCAGTTCAGTGCTGAGTCGTGTGTCGATGGTTGTAGGGCACAGCCATGAATTCAGTTCGGTGCTGAGTCGAGTGTCGATGGTTGTAGGCCACAGATGCAGAGTCAGTTCAATGCTGAGTCTAGTGTCAATGATTGTAGGCAACAGCCATGAAGTCAGCTCAGTGCTTAGTCGAGTGTTGATGGTTGTAGGCCACAGCCACAAAACCAGTTCATTGCTGAGTCATGGGTTGATGGTTCTAGACCACAGCTGCAGAGTCCGTTCAGTGCTGAGTCGAGTGTCGATGGTTGTAGGCCACAGCAATGAAGTCAGTTCAGTGCTGAGTCAAGTGTCGATGGTTGTAGGCCACAGCTGCAGAGTCAGTTCAGTGCTGAGCCGAGTGTCGATGGTTGTAGGCCACAGACATGAAGTCAGTTGAGTGCTGAGTCGAGTGTCGATGGTTGTAGGCTACAGCTGCAGAATCAGTTCAGTGCTGAGTCGAGTGTCGATGGTTGTAGGCCACAGTAATGAAGTCAGTTCAGTGCTGAGTCGAGTGTCATTGGTTGTAGGCAACAGCCATGAAGTCAGTTCAGTGCTGAGTCGAGTGTCGATGGTTGTAGGCCACAGCCATGAAGTCAGTTCAGTGCTGAGTCGAGTGTCGATGGTTGTAGGCCACAGATACAGAGTGAGTTCAATGCTGAGTCTTGTGTCAATGATTGTAGGCAACAGCAATGATGTCAGTTCAGTGCTTAGTCGAGTGTTAATGGTTGCAGGCCACAGCCACAAAACCAGTTCATCGCTGAGTCAAGGGTCGATGGTTGTAGGCCACATCTGCAGAGTCAGCTCAGTGCTGAGTAAAGTGTCGATGGTTTTAGACCACAGCTGCAGAGTCAGTTCAGTGCTGAGTCGAGTGTCGATGGTTGTAGGGCACAGCCATGAATTCAGTTCAGTGCTGAGTCGAGTGTCGATGGTTGTAGGCCACAGATGCAGAGTCAGTTCAATGCTGAGTCTAGTGTCAATGATTGTAGGCAACAGCCATGAAGTCAGCTCAGTGCTTAGTCGAGTGTTGATGGTTGTAGGCCACAGCCACAAAACCAGTTCATCGCTGAGTCAAGGGTTGATGGTTGTAGACCACAGCTGCAGAGTCAGTTCAGTGCTGAGTCGAGTGTCGATGGTTGTAGGCCACAGCCATGAAGTCAGTTCAGTGCTGAGTCGAGTGTCGATGGTTGTAGGCCACAGCTGCAGAGTCAGTTCAGTGCTGAGCCGAGTGTCGATGGTTGTAGGCCACAGACATGAAGTCAGTTGAGTGCTGAGTCGAGTGTCGATGGTTGTAGGCCACCGCTGCAGAGTCAGTTCAGTGCTGAGATGACTGTCGATGGTTGTAGGCCACAGCAATGAAGTCAGTTCAGTGCTGAGTCGTGTGTCGATGGTTTAGGCCACAGCCATGAAGTCAGTTCAGTGCTGAGTCGAGTGTCGATGGTTGTAGGCCACAGCCATGAAGTCAGTTCTGTGCTGAGTCGAGTGTCGATGGTTGTAGGCCACAGCCATGAATTCAGTTCAATGCTGATTCAAGGGTTGATGGTTATAGGCCACATCTGCAGAGTCAGCTCAGTGCTGAGTCAAGTGTCGATGGTTTTAGACCACAGCTGCATAGTCAGTTCAAGGCTGAGTCGAGTGTCAATGATTGTAGTCAACAGCCATAAAGTCAGTTCAATGCTGAGTCTAGTGTCGATGATTGTAGGCAACAGCCATGAAGTCAGTTCTGTGCTGAGTCGAGTGCCGATGGTTGTAGGCCACAGCCATGAAGTCAGTTCAGTGCTGAGTCGAGTGTCGATGGTTGTCGGCCACAGTCATGAAGTCAGTTCAGTGCTGAGTCGCGTGTCGATGGTTGTAGGGCACAGCCATGAAGTCAGTTCAGTGCTGAGTCCAGTGTGGAAGGTTTAGGCCACAGCTGCCGAGTCAGTTCAGTGCTGAGTCGAGTGTCATTGTTTGTAGGCAACAGCCATGAAGTCAGTTCAGTGCTTAGTCGAGTGTTAATGGTTGCAGGCCACAGCCACAAAACCAGTTCATCGCTGAGTCAAGGGTCGATGGTTGTAGGCCACATCTGCAGAGTCAGCTCAGTGCTGAGTAAAGTGTCGATGGTTTTAGACCACAGCTGCAGAGTCAGTTCAGTGCTGAGTCGAGTGTCGATGGTTGTAGGGCACAGCCATGAATTCAGTTCAGTGCTGAGTCGAGTGTCGATGGTTGTAGGCCACAGATGCAGAGTCAGTTCAATGCTGACTCTAGTGTCAATGATTGTAGGCAACAGCCATGAAGTCAGCTCAGTGGTTAGTCGAGTGTTGATGGTTGTAGGCCACAGCCACAAAACCAGTTCATCGCTGAGTCAAGGGTTGATGGTTGTAGACCACAGCTGCAGAGTCAGTTCAGTGCTGAGTCGAGTGTCGATGGTTGTAGGCCACAGCAATGAAGTCAGTTCAGTGCTGAGTCGAGTGTTGATGGTTGTAGGCCACAGCTGCAGAGTCAGTTCAGTGCTGTGTCGAGAGTCGATGGTTGTAGACCACAGCTGCAGAGTCAGTTCAGTGCTGAGTCGAGTGTCATTGGTTGTAGGCAACAGCCATGAAGTCAGTTCAGTGCTGAGTCGAGTGTCGATGGTTGTAGGCCACAGCCATGAATTCAGTTCAGTGCTGAGTCGAGTGTCGATGGTTGTAGGCCACAGATGCAGAGTCAGTTCAATGCTGTCTAGTGTCAATGATTGTAGGCAACAGCCATGAAGTCAGTTCAGTGCTTAGTCGAGTGTTAATGGTTGCAGGCCACAGCCACAAAACCAGTTCATCGCTGAGTCAAGGGTCGATGGTTGTAGGCCACATCTGCAGAGTCAGCTCAGTGCTGAGTAAAGTGTCGATGGTTTTAGACCACAGCTGCAGAGTCAGTTCAGTGCTGAGTCGTGTGTCGATGGTTGTAGGGCACAGCCATGAATTCAGTTCGGTGCTGAGTCGAGTGTCGATGGTTGTAGGCCACAGATGCAGAGTCAGTTCAATGCTGAGTCTAGTGTCAATGATTGTAGGCAACAGCCATGAAGTCAGCTCAGTGCTTAGTCGAGTGTTGATGGTTGTAGGCCACAGCCACAAAACCAGTTGATTGCTGAGTCAAGGGTTGATGGTTCTAGACCACAGCTGCAGAGTCCGTTCAGTGCTGAGTCGAGTGTCGATGGTTGTAGGCCACAGCAATGAAGTCAGTTCAGTGCTGAGTCAAGTGTCGATGGTTGTAGGCCACAGCTGCAGAGTCAGTTCAGTGCTGAGCCGAGTGTCGATGGTTGTAGGCCACAGACATGAAGTCAGTTGAGTGCTGAGTCGAGTGTCGATGGTTGTAGGCTACAGCTGCAGAATCAGTTCAGTGCTGAGTCGAGTGTCGATGGTTGTAGGCCACAGCAATGAAGTCAGTTCAGTGCTGAGTCGAGTGTCATTGGTTGTAGGCAACAGCCATGAAGTCAGTTCAGTGCTTAGTCGAGTGTTAATGGTTGCAGGCCACAGCCACAAAACCAGTTCATCGCTGAGTCAAGGGTCGATGGTTGTAGGCCACATCTGCAGAGTCAGCTCAGTGCTGAGTAAAGTGTCGATGGTTTTAGACCACAGCTGCAGAGTCAGTTCAGTGCTGAGTCGTGTGTCGATGGTTGTAGGGCACAGCCATGAATTCAGTTCGGTGCTGAGTCGAGTGTCGATGGTTGTAGGCCACAGATGCAGAGTCAGTTCAATGCTGAGTCTAGTGTCAATGATTGTAGGCAACAGCCATGAAGTCAGCTCAGTGCTTAGTCGAGTGTTGATGGTTGTAGGCCACAGCCACAAAACCAGTTCATTGCTGAGTCAAGGGTTGATGGTTCTAGACCACAGCTGCAGAGTCCGTTCAGTGCTGAGTCGAGTGTCGATGGTTGTAGGCCACAGCAATGAAGTCAGTTCAGTGCTGAGTCAAGTGTCGATGGTTGTAGGCCACAGCTGCAGAGTCAGTTCAGTGCTGAGCCGAGTGTCGATGGTTGTAGGCCACAGACATGAAGTCAGTTGAGTGCTGAGTCGAGTGTCGATGGTTGTAGGCTACAGCTGCAGAATCAGTTCAGTGCTGAGTCGAGTGTCGATGGTTGTAGGCCACAGCAATGAAGTCAGTTCAGTGCTGAGTCGAGTGTCATTGGTTGTAGGCAACAGCCATGAAGTCAGTTCAGTGCTGAGTCGAGTGTCGATGGTTGTAGGCCACAGCCATGAAGTCAGTTCAGTGCTGAGTCGAGTGTCGATGGTTGTAGGCCACAGATACAGAGTGAGTTCAATGCTGAGTCTTGTGTCAATGATTGTAGGCAACAGCAATGATGTCAGTTCAGTGCTTAGTCGAGTGTTAATGGTTGCAGGCCACAGCCACAAAACCAGTTCATCGCTGAGTCAAGGGTCGATGGTTGTAGGCCACATCTGCAGAGTCAGCTCAGTGCTGAGTAAAGTGTCGATGGTTTTAGACCACAG
The DNA here is from genome assembly GCF_030144855.1 of Hypanus sabinus. NCBI lineage: Eukaryota > Metazoa > Chordata > Chondrichthyes > Myliobatiformes > Dasyatidae > Hypanus > Hypanus sabinus. The sequence continues at coordinate 20,148,922 of NC_082720.1, forward strand.
CTGCAGAGTCAGTTCAGTGCTGAGTCGAGTGTCGATGGTTGTAGGGCACAGCCATGAATTCAGTTCAGTGCTGAGTCGAGTGTCGATGGTTGTAGGCCACAGATGCAGAGTCAGTTCAATGCTGAGTCTAGTGTCAATGATTGTAGGCAACAGCCATGAAGTCAGCTCAGTGCTTAGTCGAGTGTTGATGGTTGTAGGCCACAGCCACAAAACCAGTTCATCGCTGAATCAAGGGTTGATGGTTGTAGACCACAGCTGCAGAGTCAGTTCAGTGCTGAGTCGAGTGTCGATGGTTGAAGGCCACAGCAATGAAGTCAGTTCAGTGCTGAGTCGAGTGTCGATGGTTGTAGGCCACAGCTGCAGAGTCAGTTCAGTGCTGAGCCGAGTGTCGATGGTTGTAGGCCACAGACATGAAGTCAGTTGAGTGCTGAGTCGAGTGTCGATGGTTGTAGGCCACCGCTGCAGAGTCAGTTCAGTGCTGAGATGACTGTCGATGGTTGTAGGCCACAGCAATGAAGTCAGTTCAGTGCTGAGTCGTGTGTCGATGGTTTAGGCCACAGCCATGAAGTCAGTTCAGTGCTGAGTCGAGTGTCGATGGTTGTAGGCCACAGCCATGAAGTCAGTTCTGTGCTGAGTCGAGTGTCGATGGTTGTAGGCCACAGCCATGAATTCAGTTCAATGCTGAGTCAAGGGTTGATGGTTATAGGCCACATCTGCAGAGTCAGCACAGTGCTGAGTCAAGTGTCGATGGTTTTAGACCACAGCTGCATAGTCAGTTCAAGGCTGAGTCGAGTGTCAATGATTGTAGTCAACAGCCATAAAGTCAGTTCAATGCTGAGTCGAGTGCTGATGGTTGTAGGCCACAGCCATGAAGTCAGTTCAGTGCTGAGTCGAGTGTCGATGGTTGTCGGCCACAGTCATGAAGTCAGTTCAGTGCTGAGTCGCGTGTCGATGGTTGTAGGGCACAGCCATGAAGTCAGTTCAGTGCTGAGTCCAGTGTGGAAGGTTTAGGCCACAGCTGCCGAGTCAGTTCAGTGCTGAGTCGAGTGTCATTGGTTGTAGGCAACAGCCATGAAGTCAGTTCAGTGCTGAGTCGAGTGTCGATGGTTGTAGGCCACAGCCATGAATTCAGTTCAGTGCTGAGTCGAGTGTCATTGGTTGTAGGCAACAGCCATGAAGTCAGTTCAGTGCTTAGTCGAGTGTTAATGGTTGCAGGCCACAGCCACAAAACCAGTTCATCGCTGAGTCAAGGGTCGATGGTTGTAGGCCACATCTGCAGAGTCAGCTCAGTGCTGAGTAAAGTGTCGATGGTTTTAGACCACAGCTGCAGAGTCAGTTCAGTGCTGAGTCGTGTGTCGATGGTTGTAGGGCACAGCCATGAATTCAGTTCGGTGCTGAGTCGAGTGTCGATGGTTGTAGGCCACAGATGCAGAGTCAGTTCAATGCTGAGTCTAGTGTCAATGATTGTAGGCAACAGCCATGAAGTCAGCTCAGTGCTTAGTCGAGTGTTGATGGTTGTAGGCCACAGCCACAAAACCAGTTCATTGCTGAGTCAAGGGTTGATGGTTCTAGACCACAGCTGCAGAGTCCGTTCAGTGCTGAGTCGAGTGTCGATGGTTGTAGGCCACAGCAATGAAGTCAGTTCAGTGCTGAGTCAAGTGTCGATGGTTGTAGGCCACAGCTGCAGAGTCAGTTCAGTGCTGAGCCGAGTGTCGATGGTTGTAGGCCACAGACATGAAGTCAGTTGAGTGCTGAGTCGAGTGTCGATGGTTGTAGGCTACAGCTGCAGAATCAGTTCAGTGCTGAGTCGAGTGTCGATGGTTGTAGGCCACAGCAATGAAGTCAGTTCAGTGCTGAGTCGAGTGTCATTGGTTGTAGGCAACAGCCATGAAGTCAGTTCAGTGCTGAGTCGAGTGTCGATGGTTGTAGGCCACAGCCATGAAGTCAGTTCAGTGCTGAGTCGAGTGTCGATGGTTGTAGGCCACAGATACAGAGTGAGTTCAATGCTGAGTCTTGTGTCAATGATTGTAGGCAACAGCAATGATGTCAGTTCAGTGCTTAGTCGAGTGTTAATGGTTGCAGGCCACAGCCACAAAACCAGTTCATCGCTGAGTCAAGGGTCGATGGTTGTAGGCCACATCTGCAGAGTCAGCTCAGTGCTGAGTAAAGTGTCGATGGTTTTAGACCACAGCTGCAGAGTCAGTTCAGTGCTGAGTCGAGTGTCGATGGTTGTAGGGCACAGCCATGAATTCAGTTCAGTGCTGAGTCGAGTGTCGATGGTTGTAGGCCACAGATGCAGAGTCAGTTCAATGCTGAGTCTAGTGTCAATGATTGTAGGCAACAGCCATGAAGTCAGCTCAGTGCTTAGTCGAGTGTTGATGGTTGTAGGCCACAGCCACAAAACCAGTTCATCGCTGAATCAAGGGTTGATGGTTGTAGACCACAGCTGCAGAGTCAGTTCAGTGCTGAGTCGAGTGTCGATGGTTGAAGGCCACAGCAATGAAGTCAGTTCAGTGCTGAGTCGAGTGTCGATGGTTGTAGGCCACAGCTGCAGAGTCAGTTCAGTGCTGAGCCGAGTGTCGATGGTTGTAGGCCACAGACATGAAGTCAGTTTAGTGCTGAGTCGAGTGTCGATGGTTGTAGGCCACCGCTGCAGAGTCAGTTCAGTGCTGAGATGACTGTCGATGGTTGTAGGCCACAGCAATGAAGTCAGTTCAGTGCTGAGTCGTGTGTCGATGGTTTAGGCCACAGCCATGAAGTCAGTTCAGTGCTGAGTCGAGTGTCGATGGTTGTAGGCCACAGCCATGAAGTCAGTTCTGTGCTGAGTCGAGTGTCGATGGTTGTAGGCCACAGCCATGAATTCAGTTCAATGCTGAGTCAAGGGTTGATGGTTATAGGCCACATCTGCAGAGTCAGCACAGTGCTGAGTCAAGTGTCGATGGTTTTAGACCACAGCTGCATAGTCAGTTCAAGGCTGAGTCGAGTGTCAATGATTGTAGTCAACAGCCATAAAGTCAGTTCAATGCTGAGTCGAGTGCTGATGGTTGTAGGCCACAGCCATGAAGTCAGTTCAGTGCTGAGTCGAGTGTCGATGGTTGTCGGCCACAGTCATGAAGTCAGTTCAGTGCTGAGTCGCGTGTCGATGGTTGTAGGGCACAGCCATGAAGTCAGTTCAGTGCTGAGTCCAGTGTGGAAGGTTTAGGCCACAGCTGCCGAGTCAGTTCAGTGCTGAGTCGAGTGTCATTGGTTGTAGGCAACAGCCATGAAGTCAGTTCAGTGCTGAGTCGAGTGTCGATGGTTGTAGGCCACAGCCATGAATTCAGTTCAGTGCTGAGTCGAGTGTCGATGGTTGTAGGCCACAGATGCAGAGTCAGTTCAATGCTGTCTAGTGTCAATGATTGTAGGCAACAGCCATGAAGTCAGTTCAGTGCTGAGTCGAGTGTCGATGGTTGTAGGCCACAGCTGCAGAGTCAGTTCAGTGCTGAGTCGAGTGTCGATGGTTGTAGGCCACAGCCATGAATTCAGTTCAGTGCTGAGTCGAGTGTTGATGGTTGTAGGCCACAGCCACAAAACCAGTTCTTCGCTGAGTCAAGGGTAGATGGTTGTAGGCCACATCTGCAGAGTTAGCTCAGTGCTGAGTCAAGTGTCGATGGTTCTGGGCCACAGTATTGAAGTCAGTTCAGTGCTGAGTCGAGTGTCGATGGTTGTAGGCCACAGCAATGAAGTCAGTTCAGTGCTGAGTCGAGTGTTGATGGTTGTAGGCCACAGCCATGAAGTCGGTTCAGTGCTGAGTCGAGTGTCGATGGTTGTAGGCCACAGGAATGAAGTCAGTTCAGTGCTGAGTCAAGTGTCATTGGTTGTAGGCAAAAGCCATGAATTCAGTTCAGTGCTGAGTCGAGTATCGATGGTTGTAGGCCACAGCCATGAAGTCAGTTCAGTGCTGAGTCGAGTGGCGATCGTTGTAGGCCACAGCTGCAGTGTCAGTTCAGTGCTGAGTCGAGTGTCGATGGTTGTAGGCCACAGCTGCAGAGTCAGTTCAGTGCTGAGTCGAGTGTCATTGGTTGTAGGCAACAGCCATGAAGTCAGTTCAGTGCTGAGTCGAGTGTCGATGGTTGTAGGCCACAGCCATGAAGTCAGTTCAGTGCTGAGTCGAGTGTCGATGGTTGTAGGCCACAGATGCAGAGTGAGTTCAATGCTGAGTCTTGTGTCAATGATTGTAGGCAACAGCAATGATGTCAGTTCAGTGCTTAGTCGAGTGTTAATGGTTGCAGGCCACAGCCACAAAACCAGTTCATCGCTGAGTCAAGGGTCGATGGTTGTAGGCCACATCTGCAGAGTCAGCTCAGTGCTGAGTAAAGTGTCGATGGTTTTAGCCCACAGCTGCAGAGTCAGTTCAGTGCTGAGTCGAGTGTCGATGGTTGTAGGGCACAGCCATGAATTCAGTTCAGTGCTGAGTCGAGTGTCGATGGTTGTAGGCCACAGATGCAGAGTCAGTTCAATGCTGAGTCTAGTGTCAATGATTGTAGGCAACAGCCATGAAGTCAGCTCAGTGCTTAGTCGAGTGTTGATGGTTGTAGGCCACAGCCACAAAACCAGTTCATCGCTGAGTCAAGGGTTGATGGTTGTAGACCACAGCTGCAGAGTCAGTTCAGTGCTGAGTCGAGTGTCGATGGTTGTAGGCCACAGCAATGAAGTCAGTTCAGTGCTGAGTCGAGTGTCGATGGTTGTAGGCCACAGCTGCAGAGTCAGTTCAGTGCTGAGCCGAGTGTCGATGGTTGTAGGCCACAGACATGAAGTCAGTTGAGAGCTGAGTCGAGTGTCGATGGTTGTAGGCCACCGCTGCAGAGTCAGTTCAGTGCTGAGATGACTGTCGATGGTTGTAGGCCACAGCAATGAAGTCAGTTCAGTGCTGAGTCGAGTGTCGATGGTTTAGGCCACAGCCATGAAGTCAGTTCAGTGCTGAGTCGAGTGTCGATGGTTGTAGGCCACAGCCATGAAGTCAGTTCTGTGCTGAGTCGAGTGTCGATGGTTGTAGGCCACATATGCAGAGTCAGTTCAATGCTGAGTCTAGTGTCAATGATTGTAGGCCACAGCCATGAAGTCAGTTCAGTGCTGAGTCGAGTGTCGATGGTTTAGGCCACAGCTGCAGAGTCAGTTCCGTGCTGAGTCGAGTGTCATTGGTTGTAGGCAACAGCCATGAAGTCAGTTCAGTGCTGAGTCGAGTGTCGATGGTTTAGGCCACAGCTGCAGATTCAGTTCAGTGCTGAGTCGAGTGTCATTGGTTGTAGGCAACAGCCATGAAGTCAGTTCAGTGCTGAGTCGAGTGTCGATGGTTGTAGGCCACAGCTGCAGAGTCAGTTCAGTGCTGAGTCGAGTGTCATTGGTTGTAGGCAACAGCCATGAAGTCAGTTCAGTGCTGAGTCTAGTGTCAATGATTGTAGGCAACAGCCATGAAGTCAGTTCAGTGCTGAATCGAGTGTCGATGGTTCTAGGCCACAGATGCAGAGTCAGTTCAATGCTGAGTCTAGTGTCAATGGTTGTAGGCAACAGCCATGAATTCAGTTCAGTGCTGAGTCGAGTGTCGATGGTTGTAGGCCACAGCCATGAAGTCAGTTCAGTGCTGAGTCGAGTGTCGATGGTTGTAGGCCACAGCTGCAGTGTCAATTCAGTGCTGAGTCGAGTGTCGATGGTTGTAGGCCACAAATGCAGAGTCAGTTCAATGCTGAGTCTTGTGTCAATGATTGTAGGCAACAGCAATGATGTCAGTTCAGTGCTTAGTCGAGTGTTAATGGTTGTAGGCCACAGCCACAAAACCAGTTCATCGCTTAGTCAAGGGTCGATGGTTGTAGGCCACAGCTGCAGAGTCAGTTCAGTGCTGAGCCGAGTGTCGATGGTTGTAGGCCACAGACATGAAGTCAGTTGAGAGCTGAGTCGAGTGTCGATGGTTGTAGGCCACCGCTGCAGAGTCAGTTCAGTGCTGAGATGACTGTCGATGGTTGTAGGCCACAGCAATGAAGTCAGTTCAGTGCTGAGTCGAGTGTCGATGGTTTAGGCCACAGCCATGAAGTCAGTTCAGTGCTGAGTCGAGTGTCGATGGTTGTAGGCCACAGCCATGAAGTCAGTTCTGTGCTGAGTCGAGTGTCGATGGTTGTAGGCCACATATGCAGAGTCAGTTCAATGCTGAGTCTAGTGTCAATGATTGTAGGCCACAGCCATGAAGTCAGTTCAGTGCTGAGTCGAGTGTCGATGGTTTAGGCCACAGCTGCAGAGTCAGTTCCGTGCTGAGTCGAGTGTCATTGGTTGTAGGCAACAGCCATGAAGTCAGTTCAGTGCTGAGTCGAGTGTCGATGGTTTAGGCCACAGCTGCAGATTCAGTTCAGTGCTGAGTCGAGTGTCATTGGTTGTAGGCAACAGCCATGAAGTCAGTTCAGTGCTGAGTCGAGTGTCGATGGTTGTAGGCCACAGCTGCAGAGTCAGTTCAGTGCTGAGTCGAGTGTCATTGGTTGTAGGCAACAGCCATGAAGTCAGTTCAGTGCTGAGTCTAGTGTCAATGATTGTAGGCAACAGCCATGAAGTCAGTTCAGTGCTGAATCGAGTGTCGATGGTTCTAGGCCACAGATGCAGAGTCAGTTCAATGCTGAGTCTAGTGTCAATGGTTGTAGGCAACAGCCATGAATTCAGTTCAGTGCTGAGTCGAGTGTCGATGGTTGTAGGCCACAGCCATGAAGTCAGTTCAGTGCTGAGTCGAGTGTCGATGGTTGTAGGCCACAGCTGCAGTGTCAATTCAGTGCTGAGTCGAGTGTCGATGGTTGTAGGCCACAAATGCAGAGTCAGTTCAATGCTGAGTCTTGTGTCAATGATTGTAGGCAACAGCAATGATGTCAGTTCAGTGCTTAGTCGAGTGTTAATGGTTGTAGGCCACAGCCACAAAACCAGTTCATCGCTTAGTCAAGGGTCGATGGTTGTAGGCCACAGCTGCAGAGTCAGTTCAGTGCTGAGCCGAGTGTCGATGGTTGTAGGCCACAGACTTGAAGTCAGTTGAGTGCTGAGTTGAGTGTCGATGCTTGTAGGCCACCGCTGCAGAGTCAGTTCAGTGCTGAGATGAGTGTCGATGGTTGTAGGCCACAGCCATGAAGTCAGTTCAGTGCTGAGTCGAGTGTCGATGGTTGTAGGCCACAGCCATGAAGTCAGTTCAGTGGTGAGTCGCGTGTCGATGGTTGTAGGCCACATATGCAGAGTCAGTTCAATGCTGAGTCTAGTGTCAATGATTGTAGGCCACAGCCATGAAGTCAGTTCAGTGCTGAGTCGAGTGTCGATGGTTTAGGCCACAGCTGCAGAGTCAGTTCAGTGCTGAGTCGAGTGTCATTGGTTGTAGGCAACAGCCATGAAGTCAGTTCTGTGCTGAGTCGAGTGTCGATGGTTTAGGCCACAGCTGCAGAGTCAGTTCAGTGCTGAGTCGAGTGTCATTGGTTGTAGGCCACAGCCACAAAACCAGTTCATCGCTGAGTCAAGAGTCGATGGTTGTAGACCACAGCTGCAGAGTCAGCTCAGTGCTGAGTCGAGTGTTGATGGTTGTAAACCTCTGCAATGAAGTCAGCTCAGTGCTGAATCGAGTGTCGATGGTTGTAGACCACAGCTGCAGAGTCAGTTCAATGCTGTCGAGTGTCAATGATTGTAAGCAACAGCCCTGAAGTCAGTTCAATGCTGAGTCGAGTGTTGATGGTTGTAGGCCGCAACCACAAAACCAGTTCAGCGCTGAGTCAAGGGTCGATGGTTGTAGGCCACAGCTGCAGAGTCAGTTCAGTGCTGAGACGAGTATCGATGGTTGTAGGTCACAGCTGCAGAGTCAGTTCAAGGCTGAGTCGAGTGTCAATGATTGTACGCAACAGCATTGTAGTCAGTTCAGTGCTGAGTCGAGTGTCGATGGTTGTAGGCCACAGCCATGAAGTCAGTTCAGTGCTGAGTCGAGTGGCGATGGTTGTAGGCCACAGCTGCAGTGTCAGTTCAGTGCTGAGTCGAGTGTCGATGGTTGTAGGCCACAGCTGCAGAGTCAGTTCAGTGCTGATTCGAGTGTCATTGGTTGTACGCAACAGCCATGAAGTCAGTTCAGTGCTGAGTCGAGTGTCGATGGTTGTAGGCCACAGCCATGAAGTCAGTTCAGTGCTGAGTCGAGTGGCGATGGTTGTAGGCCACAGCTGCAGTGTCAGTTCAGTGCTGAGTCGAGTGTCGATGGTTGTAGGCCACAGCTGCAGAGTCAGTTCAGTGCTGAGTCGAGTGTCATTGGTTGTAGGCAACAGCCATGAAGTCAGTTCAGTGCTGAGTCGAGTGTCAATGGTTGTAGGCCACAGCCATGAAGTCAGTTCAGTGCTGAGTCGAGTGTCGATGGTTGTAGGCCACAGATGCAGAGTGAGTTCAATGCTGAGTCTTGTGTCAATGATTGTATGCAACAGCAATGATGTCAGTTCAGTGCTTAGTCGAGTGTTAATGGTTGCAGGCCACAGCCACAAAACCAGTTCATCGCTGAGTCAAGGGTCGATGGTTGTAGGCCACATCTGCAGAGTCAGCTCAGTGCTGAGTAAAGTGTCGATGGTTTTAGACCACAGCTGCAGAGTCAGTTCAGTGCTGAGTCGAGTGTCGATGGTTGTAGGCCACAGCAATGAAGTCAGTTCAGTGCTGAGTCGAGTGTCGATGGTTGTAGGCCACATATGCAGAGTCAGTTCAATGCTGAGTCTAGTGTCAATGATTGTAGGCCACAGCCATGAAGTCAGTTCAGTGCTGAGTCGAGTGTCGATGGTTTAGGCCACAGCTGCAGAGTCAGTTCAGTGCTGAGTCGAGTGTCATTGGTTGTAGGCAACAGCCATGAAGTCAGTTCAGTGCTGAGTCTAGTGTCAATGATTGTAGGCAACAGCCATGAAGTCAGTTCAGTGCTGAATCGAGTGTCGATGGTTCTAGGCCACAGATGCAGAGTCAGTTCAATGCTTAGTCTAGTGTCAATGGTTGTAGGCCACAGCCATGAAGTCAGTTCATTGCTGAGTCGAGTGTCGATGGTTGTAGGCCACACCTGCAGAATCAGTTCAGTGCTGTGTCGAGTGTCGATGGTTGTAGGCCACAGCCATGAAGTCAGTTCAGTGCTGAGTCGAGTGCCGATGGTTGTAGGCCACAGCTGCAGTGTCAGTTCAGTGCTGAGTCGAGTGTCGATGGTTGTAGGCCACAGCTGCAGATTCATTTCAGTGCTGAGTCGAGTGTCGATGGTTGTAGGCCACAGCCATGAAATCAGTTCAGTGCTGAGATGAGTGTCGATGGTTTAGGCCACAGCTGCAGAGTCAGTTCAGTGCTGAGTCGAGTGACGATGGTTGTAGGCCACAGCCATGAAGTCAGTTCAGTGCTGAGTCGAGTGTCGATGGTTGTAGGCCACAGATGCAGAGTCAGCTCAATGCTGAGTCGAGTGTCAATGATTGTAGGCAACCGCCATGAAGTCAGTCCAGTGCTTAGTCGAGTGTTGATGGTTGTAGGCCACAGCCACAAAACCAGTTCATCGCTGAGTCAAGGGTAGATGGTTGTAGGCCACATCTGCAGAGTCAGCTCAGTGCTGAGTCAAGTGTCGATGGTTGTAGGCCACAGTATTGAAGTCAGTTCAGTGCTGAGTCGAGTGTCGATGGTTCTAGGCCACAGCAATGAAGTCAGTTCAGTGCTGAGTCGAGTGTCGATGGTTGTAGGCCACAGCCATGAAGTCAGTTCAGTGCTGAGTCGAGTGTCGATGGTTGTAGGCCACAGCAATGAAGTCAGTTCAGTGCTGAGTCGAGTGTCGATGGTTGTAGGCCGCAGCCATGAAGTCAGTTCAGTGCTGAGTTGAGTGTCGATGGTTGTAGGCCACAGGAATGAAGTCAGTTCAGTGCTGAGTCGAGTGTTATTGGTTGTAGGCAAAAGCCATGAAGTCAGTTCAGTGCTGAGTCGAGCTTTATTGGTTGTAGGCAAAAGCCATGAAGTCAGTTCAGTGCTGAGTCGAGTGTCGATGGTTGTAGGCCACAGCTGCAGAGTCAGTTCAGTGCTGAGTCGAGTGTCATCGGTTGTAGGCAACAGCCATGAAGTCAGTTCTGTGCTGAGTCGAGTGTCGATGGTTGTAGGCCACAGCCATGAATTCAGTTCAATGCTGAGTCAAGGGTCGATGGTTGTAGGCCACATCTGCAGAGTCAGCTCAGTGCTGAGTCAAGTGTCGATGGTTTTAGACCACAGCTGCAGAGTCAGTTCAAGGCTGAGTCGAGTGTCAATGATTGTAGTCAACAGCCATAAAGTCAGTTCAATGCTGAGTCGAGTGCTGATGGTTGTAGGCCACAGCCATGAAGTCAGTTCTGTGCTGAGTCGAGTGCCGATGGTTGTAGGCCACAGCCATGAAGTCAGTTCAGTGCTGAGTCGAGTGTCGATGGTTGTCGGCCACAGTCATGAAGTCAGTTCAGTGCTGAGTCGCGTGTCGATGGTTGTAGGGCACAGCCATGAAGTCAGTTCAGTGCTGAGTCCAGTGTGGAAGGTTTAGGCCACAGCTGCCGAGTCAGTTCAGTGCTGAGTCGAGTGTCATTGGTTGTAGGCAACAGCCATGAAGTCAGTTCAGTGCTGAGTCGAGTGTCGATGGTTGTAGGCCACAGCTGCAGAGTCAGTTCAGTGCTGAGTCGAGTGTCGATGGTTGTAGGCCACAGCCATGAATTCAGTTCAGTGCTGAGTCGAGTGTTGATGGTTGTAGGCCACAGCCACAAAACCAGTTCTTCGCTGAGTCAAGGGTAGATGGTTGTAGGCCACATCTGCAGAGTCAGCTCAGTGCTGAGTCAATTGTCGATGGTTGTAGGCCACAGTATTGAAGTCAGTTCAGTGCTGAGTCGAGTGTCGATGGTTGTAGGCCACAGCAATGAAGTCAGTTCAGTGCTGAGTCGAGTGTCGATGGTTGTAGGCCACAGCCATGAAGTCGGTTCAGTGCTGAGTCGAGTGTCGATGGTTGTAGGCCACAGGAATGAAGTCAGTTCAGTGCTGAGTCAAGTGTCATTGGTTGTAGGCAAAAGCCATGAATTCAGTTCAGTGCTGAGTCGAGTGTCGATGGTTGTAGGCCACAGCTGCAGTGTCAGTTCAGTGCTGAGTCGAGTGTCGATGGTTGTAGGCCACAGCTGCAGAGTCTGTTCAGAGCTGAGTCGAGTGTAATTGGTTGTAGGCAACAGCCATGAAGTCAGTTCAGTGCTGAGTCGAGTATCGATGGTTGTAGGCCACAGCCATGAAGTCAGTTCAGTGCTGAGTCGAGTGTCGATGGTTGTAGGCCACAAATGCAGAGTCAGTTCAATGCTGAGTCTTGTGTCAATGATTGTAGGCAACAGCAATGATGTCAGTTCAGTGCTTAGTCGAGTGTTAATGGTTGTAGGCCACAGCCACAAAACCAGTTCATCGCTTAGTCAAGGGTCGATGGTTGTAGGCCACAGCTGCAGTGTCAGTTCAGTGTGATCCGAGTGTCGATGGTTGTAGGCCACAGACATGAAGTCAGTTGAGTGCTGAGTCGAGTGTCGATGGTTGTAGGCCACCGCTGCAGAGTCAGTTCAGTGCTGAGATGAGTGTCGATGGTTGTAGGCCACAGCCATGAAGTCAGTTCAGTGCTGAGTCGAGTGTCGATGGTTGTAGGCCACAGCCATGATGTCAGTTCAGTGGTGAGTCGAGTGTCGATGGTTGTAGGCCACATATGCAGTGTCAGTTGAATGCTGAGTCTAGTGTCAATGATTGTAGGCCACAGCCATGAAGTCAGTTCAGTGCTGAGTCGAGTGTCGATGGTTTTAGGCCACATATGCAGAGTCAGTTCAATGCTGAGTCTAGTGTCAATGATTGTAGGCCACAGCCATGAAGTCAGTTCAGTGCTGAGTCGAGTGTCGATGGTTTAGGCCACAGCTGCAGAGTCAGTTCAGTGCTGAGTCGAGTGTCATTGGTTGTAGGCAACAGCCATGAAGTCAGTTCAGTGCTGAGTCGAGTGTTGATGGTTGTAGGCCACAGTCATGAAGTCAGTTCAGTGCTGAGTCGAGTGTCGATGGTTGTAGGCCACAGATGCAGAGTCAGTTCAATGCTGTGTCTTGTGTCAATGATTGTAGGCAACAGCAATGATGTCAGTTCAGTGCTTAGTCGAGTGTTAATGGTTGTAGGCCACAGCCACAAAACCAGTTCATCGCTGAGTCAAGGGTCGATGGTTGTAGGCCACATCTGCAGAGTCAGCTCAGTGCTGAGTAAAGTGTCGATGGTTTTAGACCACAGCTGCAGAGTCAGTTCAGTGCTGAGTCGAGTGTCGATGGTTGTAGGCCACAGCCATGAATTCAGTTCAGTGCTGAGTCGAGTGTCGATGGTTGTAGGCCACAGATGCAGAGTCAGCTCAATGCTGAGTCTAGTGTCAATGATTGTAGGCAACAGCCATGAAGTCAGTTCAGTGCTTAGTCGAGTGTTGATAGTTGTAGGCCACAGCCACAAAACAAGTTCATCGCTGAGTCAAGTGTAGATGGTTGTAGGCCACATCTGCAGAGTCAGCTCAGTGCTGAGTCAAGTGTCGATGGTTGTAGGCCACAGTATTGAAGTCAGTTCAGTGCTGAGTCGAGTGTCGATGGTTGTAGGCCACAGCAATGAAGTCAGTTCAGTGCTGAGTCGAGTGCCGTTGTTTGCAGGCCACAGCCATGAAGTCAGTTCAGTGCTGAGTCGAGTGTCGATGGTTGTCGGCCACAGTCATGAAGTCAGTTCAGTGCTGAGTCGCGTTTCGATGGTTGTAGGGCACAGCCATGAAGTCAGTTCAGTGCTGAGTCGAGTGCCGATGGTTGTAGGCCACAGCCATGAAGTCAGTTCAGTGCTGAGTCGAGTGTCGATGGTTGTCGGCCACAGTCATGAAGTCAGTTCAGTGCTGAGTCGAGTGTCGATGGTTGTAGGCCACAGCCATGAATTCAGTTCAATGCTGAGTCAAGGGTCGATGGTTGTAGGCCACATCTGCAGAGTCAGCTCAGTGCTGAGTCAAGTGTCGATGGTTTTAGACCACAGCTGCAGAGTCAGTTCAAGGCTGAGTCGAGTGTCAATGATTGTAGTCAACAGCCATAAAGTCAGTTCAATGCTGAGTCGAGTGCTGATGGTTGTAGGCCACAGCCATGAAGTCAGTTCTGTGCTGAGTCGAGTGCCGATGGTTGTAGGCCACAGCCATGAAGTCAGTTCAGTGCTGAGTCGAGTGTCGATGGTTGTCGGCCACAGTCATGAAGTCAGTTCAGTGCTGAGTCGCGTGTCGATGGTTGTAGGGCACAGCCATGAAGTCAGTTCAGTGCTGAGTCCAGTGTGGAAGGTTTAGGACACAGCTGCCGAGTCAGTTCAGTGCTGAGTCGAGTGTCATTGGTTGTAGGCAACAGCCATGAAGTCAGTTCAGTGCTGAGTCGAGTGTCGATGGTTGTAGGCCACAGCCATGAATTCAGTTCAGTGCTGAGTCGAGTGTCGATGGTTGTAGGCCACAGATGCAGAGTCAGTTCAATGCTGTCTAGTGTCAATGATTGTAGGCAACAGCCATGAAGTCAGTTCAGTGCTGAGTCGAGTGTCGATGGTTGTAGGCCACAGCTGCAGAGTCAGTTCAGTGCTGAGTCGAGTGTCGATGGTTGTAGGCCACAGCCATGAATTCAGTTTAGTGCTGAGTCGAGTGTTGATGGTTGTAGGCCACAGCCACAAAACCAGTTCTTCGCTGAGTCAAGGGTAGATGGTTGTAGGCCACATCTGCAGAGTCAGCTCAGTGCTGAGTCAATTGTCGATGGTTGTAGGCCACAGTATTGAAGTCAGTTCAGTGCTGAGTCGAGTGTCGATGGTTGTAGGCCACAGCAATGAAGTCAGTTCAGTGCTGAGTCGAGTGTCGATGGTTGTAGGCCACCGCCATGAAGTCGGTTCAGTGCTGAGTCGAGTGTCGATGGTTGTAGGCCACAGGAATGAAGTCAGTTCAGTGCTGAGTCAAGTGTCATTGGTTGTAGGCAAAAGCCATGAATTCAGTTCAGTGCTGAGTCGAGTGTCGATGGTTGTAGGCCACAGCTGCAGTGTCAGTTCAGTGCTGAGTCGAGTGTCGATGGTTGTAGGCCACAGCTGCAGAGTCAGTTCAGAGCTGAGTCGAGTGTAATTGGTTGTAGGCAACAGCCATGAAGTCAGTTCAGTGCTGAGTCGAGTATCGATGGTTGTAGGCCACAGCCATGAAGTCAGTTCAGTGCTGAGTCGAGTGTCGATGGTTGTAGGCCACAAATGCAGAGTCAGTTCAATGCTGAGTCTTGTGTCAATGATTGTAGGCAACAGCAATGATGTCAGTTCAGTGCTTAGTCGAGTGTTAATGGTTGTAGGCCACAGCCACAAAACCAGTTCATCGCTTAGTCAAGGGTCGATGGTTGTAGGCCACAGCTGCAGTGTCAGTTCAGTGTGAGCCGAGTGTCGATGGTTGTAGGCCACAGACTTGAAGTCAGTTGAGTGCTGAGTCGAGTGTCGATGGTTGTAGGCCACCGCTGCAGAGTCAGTTCAGTGCTGAGATGAGTGTCGATGGTTGTAGGCCACAGCCATGAAGTCAGTTCAGTGCTGAGTCGAGTGTCGATGGTTGTAGGCCACAGCCATGATGTCAGTTCAGTGGTGAGTCGAGTGTCGATGGTTGTAGGCCACATATGCAGTGTCAGTTGAATGCTGAGTCTAGTGTCAATGATTGTAGGCCACAGCCATGAAGTCAGTTCAGTGCTGAGTCGAGTGTCGATGGTTTTAGGCCACATATGCAGAGTCAGTTCAATGCTGAGTCTAGTGTCAATGATTGTAGGCCACAGCCATGAAGTCAGTTCAGTGCTGAGTCGAGTGTCGATGGTTTAGGCCACAGCTGCAGAGTCAGTTCAGTGCTGAGTCGAGTGTCATTGGTTGTAGGCAACAGCCATGAAGTCAGTTCAGTGCTGAGTCGAGTGTTGATGGTTGTAGGCCACAGTCATGAAGTCAGTTCAGTGCTGAGTCGAGTGTCGATGGTTGTAGGCCACAGATGCAGAGTCAGTTCAATGCTGTGTCTTGTGTCAATGATTGTAGGCAACAGCAATGATGTCAGTTCAGTGCTTAGTCGAGTGTTAATGGTTGTAGGCCACAGCCACAAAACCAGTTCATCGTTGAGTCAAGGGTCGATGGTTGTAGGCCACATCTGCAGAGTCAGCTCAGTGCTGAGTAAAGTGTCGATGGTTTTAGACCACAGCTGCAGAGTCAGTTCAGTGCTGAGTCGAGTGTCGATGGTTGTAGGCCACAGCCATGAATTCAGTTCAGTGCTGAGTCGAGTGTCGATGGTTGTAGGGCACAGATGCAGAGTCAGCTCAATGCTGAGTCTAGTGTCAATGATTGTAGGCAACAGCCATGAAGTCAGTTCAGTGCTTAGTCGAGTGTTGATAGTTGTAGGCCACAGCCACAAAACAAGTTCATCGCTGAGTCAAGGGTAGATGGTTGTAGGCCACATCTGCAGAGTCAGCTCAGTGCTGAGTCAAGTGTCGATGGTTGTAGGCCACAGTATTGAAGTCAGTTCAGTGCTGAGTCGAGTGTCGATGGTTGTAGGCCACAGCAATGAAGTCAGTTCAGTGCTGAGTCGAGTGCCGTTGTTTGCAGGCCACAGCCATGAAGTCAGTTCAGTGCTGATTCGAGTGTCGATGGTTGTCGGCCACAGTCATGAAGTCAGTTCAGTGCTGAGTCGCGTTTCGATGGTTGTAGGGCACAGCCATGAAGTCAGTTCAGTGCTGAGTCGAGTGCCGATGGTTGTAGGCCACAGCCATGAAGTCAGTTCAGTGCTGAGTCGAGTGTCGATGGTTGTCGGCCACAGTCATGAAGTCAGTTCAGTGCTGAGTCGAGTGTCGATGGTTGTAGGCCACAAATGCAGAGTCAGTTCAATGCTGAGTCTTGTGTCAATGATTGTAGGCAACAGCAATGATGTCAGTTCAGTGCTTAGTCGAGTGTTAATGGTTGTAGGCCACAGCCACAAAACCAGTTCATCGCTTAGTCAAGGGTCGATGGTTGTAGGCCACAGCTGCAGAGTCAGTTCAGTGCTGAGCCGAGTGTCGATGGTTGTAGGCCACAGACATGAAGTCAGTTGAGTGCTGAGTCGAGTGTCGATGGTTTTAGGCCACCGCTGCAGAGTCAGTTCAGTGCTGAGATGAGTGTCGATGGTTGTAGGCCACAGCCATGAAGTCAGTTCAGTGCTGAGTCGAGTGTCGATGGTTGTAGGCCACAGCCATGAAGTCAGTTCAGTGGTGAGTCGGGTGTCGATGGTTGTAGGCCACATATGCAGTGTCAGTTCAATGCTGAGTCTAGTGTCAATGATTGTAGGCCACAGCCATGAAGTCAGTTCAGTGCTGAGTCGAGTGTCGATGGTTGTAGCCCACATATGCAGAGTCAGTTCAATGCTGAGTCTAGTGTCAATGATTGTAGGCCACAGCCATGAAGTCAGTTCAGTGCTGAGTCGAGTGTCGATGGTTTAGGCCACAGCTGCAGAGTCAGTTCAGTGCTGAGTCTAGTGTCATTGGTTGTAGGCAACAGCCATGAAGTCAGTTCTGTGCTGAGTCGAGGGTCGATGGTTTAGGCCACAGCTGCAGAGTCAGTTCAGTGCTGAGTCGAGTGTCATTGGTTGTAGGCAACAGCCATGAAGTCAGTTCAGTGCTGAGTCGAGTGTTGATGGTTGTAGGCCACAGTCATGAAGTCAGTTCAGTGCTGAGTCGAGTGTCGATGGTTGTAGGCCACAGATGCAGAGTCAGTTCAATGCTGTGTCTTGTGTCAATGATTGTAGGCAACAGCAATGTTGTCAGTTCAGTGCTTAGTCGAGTGTTAATGGTTGTAGGCCACAGCCACAAAACCAGTTCATCGCTGAGTCAAGGGTCGATGGTTGTAGGCCACATCTGCAGAGTCAGCTCAGTGCTGAGTAAAGTGTCGATGGTTTTAGACCACAGCTGCAGAGTCAGTTCAGTGCTGAGTCGAGTGTCGATGGTTGTAGGCCACAGATGCAGAGTCAGCTCAATGCTGAGTCTAGTGTCAATGATTGTAGGCAACAGCCATGAAGTCAGTTCAGTGCTTAGTCGAGTGTTGATGGTTGTAGGCCACAGCCACAAAACCAGTTCATCGCTGAGTCAAGGGTAGATGGTTGTAGGCCACATCTGCAGAGTCAGTTCAGTGCTGAGTCGAGTGTCATTGGTTGTAGGCAACAGCCATGAAGTCAGTTCAGTGCTGAGTCGAGTGTCGATGGTTTAGGCCACAGCTGCAGAGTCAGTTCAGTGCTGAGTCGAGTGTCATTGGTTGTAGGCAACAGCCATGAAGTCAGTTCAGTGCTGAGTCTAGTGTCAATGATTGTAGGCAACAGCCATGAAGTCAGTTCAGTGCTGAATCGAGTGTCGATGGTTCTAGGCCACAGATGCAGAGTCAGTTCAATGCTGAGTCTAGTGTCAATGGTTGTAGGCCACAGCCATGAAGTCAGTTCATTGCTGAGTCGAGTGTCGATGGTTGTAGGCCACACCTGCAGAATCAGTTCAGTGCTGTGTCGAGTGTCGATGGTTGTAGGCCACAGCCATGAAGTCAGTTGAGTGCTGAGTCGAGTGCCGATGGTTGTAGGCCACTGCTGCAGAGTCAGTTCAGTGCTGAGTAAAGTGTCGATGGCTTTAGACCACAGCTGCAGAGTCAGTTCAGGGCTGAGTCGAGTGTCGATGGTTGTAGGCCACAGCCATGAATTCAGTTCAGTGCTGAGTCGAGTGTCGATGGTTGTAGGCCACAGATGCAGAGTCAGCTGAATGCTGAGTCTAGTGTCAATGATTGTAGGCAACAGCCATGAAGTCAGTTCAGTGCTTAGTCGAGTGTCGATGGTTGTAGGCCACATATGCAGTGTCAGTTCAATGCTGAGTCTAGTGTCAATGATTGTAGGCCACAGCCATGAAGTCAGTTCAGTGCTGAGTCGAGTGTCGATGGTTGTAGGCCACTTATGCAGAGTCAGTTCAATGCTGAGTCTAGTGTCAATGATTGTAGGCCACAGCCATGAAGTCAGTTCAGTGCTGAGTCGAGTGTCGATGGTTTAGGCCACAGCTGCAGAGTCAGTTCAGTGCTGAGTCGAGTGTCATTGGTTGTAGGCAACAGCCATGAAGTCAGTTCTGTGCTGAGTCGAGGGTCGATGGTTTAGGCCACAGCTGCAGAGTCAGTTCAGTGCTGAGTCGAGTGTCATTGGTTGTAGGCAACAGCCATGAAGTCAGTTCAGTGCTGAGTCGAGTGTTGATGGTTGTAGGCCACAGTCATGAAGTCAGTTCAGTGCTGATTCGAGTGTCGATGGTTGTAGGCCACAGATGCAGAGTCAGTTCAATGCTGTGTCTTGTGTCAATGATTGTAGGCAACAGCAATGATGTCAGTTCAGTGCTTAGTCGAGTGTTAATGGTTGTAGGCCACAGCCACAAAACCAGTTCATCGCTGAGTCAAGGGTCGATGGTTGTAGGCCACATCTGCAGAGTCAGCTCAGTGCTGAGTAAAGTGTCGATGGTTTTAGACCATAGCTGCAGAGTCAGTTCAGTGCTGAGTCGAGTGTCGATGGTTGTAGGCCACAGCCATGAATTCAGTTCAGTGCTGAGTCGAGTGTCGATGGTTGTAGGCCACAGATGCAGAGTCAGCTCAATGCTGAGTCTAGTGTCAATGATTGTAGGCAACAGCCATGAAGTCAGTTCAGTGCTTAGTCGAGTGTTGATGGTTGTAGGCCACAGCCAGAAAACAAGTTCATCGCTGAGTCAAGGGTAGATGGTTGTAGGCCACATCTGCAGAGTCAGCTCAGTGCTGAGTCAAGTGTCGATGGTTGTAGGCCACAGTATTGAAGTCAGTTCAGTGCTGAGTCGAGTGTCGATGGTTGTAGGCCACAGCAATGAAGTCAGTTCAGTGCTGAGTCGAGTGCCGATGGTTGTAGGCCACAGTCATGAAGTCAGTTCAGTGCTGAGTCGAGTGTCGATGGTTGTAGGCAACAAATGCAGAGTCAGTTCAATGCTGAGTCTTGTGTCAATGATTGTAGGCAACAGCAATGATGTCAGTTCAGTGCTTAGTCGAGTGTTAATGGTTGTAGGCCACAGCCACAAAACCAGTTCATCGCTTAGTCAAGGGTCGATGGTTGTAGGCCACAGCTGCAGAGTCAGTTCAGTGCTGAGCCGAGTGTCGATGGTTGTAGGCCACAGACATGAAGTCAGTTGAGTGCTGAGTCGAGTGTCGATGGTTGTAGGCCACCGCTACAGAGTCAGTTCAGTGCTGAGATGAGTGTCGATGCTTGTAGGCCACAGCCATGAAGTCAGTTCAGTGCTGAGTCGAGTGTCGATGGTTGTAGGCCACAGCCTTGAAGTCAGTTCAGTGGTGAGTCGAGTGTCGATGGTTGTAGGCCACATATGCAGTGTCAGTTCAATGCTGAGTCTAGTGTCAATGATTGTAGGCCACAGCCATGAAGTCAGTTCAGTGCTGAGTCGAGTGTCGATGGTTGTAGGCCACATATGCAGAGTCAGTTCAATGCTGAGTCTAGTGTCAATGATTGTAGGCCACAGCCATGAAGTCAGTTCAGTGCTGAGTCGAGTGTCGATGGTTTAGGCCACAGCTGCAGAGTCAGTTCAGTGCTGAGTCGTGTGTCATTGGTTGTAGGCAACAGCCATGAAGTCAGTTCTGTGCTGAGTCGAGGGTCGATGGTTTAGGCCACAGCTGCAGAGTCAGTTCAGTGCTGAGTCGAGTGTCATTGGTTGTAGGCAACAGCCATGAAGTCAGTTCAGTGCTGAGTCGATTGTTGATGGTTGTAGGCCACAGTCATGAAGTCAGTTCAGTGCTGAGTCGAGTGTCGATGGTTGTAGGCCACAGATGCAGAGTCAGTTCAATGCTGTGTCTTATGTCAATGATTGTAGGCAACAGCAATGATGTCAGTTCAGTGCTTAGTCGAGTGTTAATGGTTGTAGGCCACAGCCACAAAACCAGTTCATCGCTGAGTCAAGGTCGATGGTTTTAGGCCACATCTGCAGAGTCAGCGCAGTGCTGAGTAAAGTGTCGATGGTTTTAGACCACAGCTGCAGAGTCAGTTCAGTGCTGAGTCGAGTGTCGATGGTTGTAGGCCACAGCCATGAATTCAGTTCAGTGCTGAGTCGAGTGTCGATGGTTGTAGGCCACAGATGCAGAGTCAGCTGAATGCTGAGTCTAGTGTTAATGATTGTAGGCAACAGCCATGAAGTCAGTTCAGTGCTTAGTCGAGTGTTGATGGTTGTAGGCCACAGCCACAAAACCAGTTCATCGCTGAGTCAAGGGTAGATGGTTGTAGGCCACATCTGCAGAGTCAGCTCAGTGCGGAGTCAAGTGTCGATGGTTGTAGGCCACAGTATTGAAGTCAGTTCAGTGCTGAGTCGAGTGTCGATGGTTGTAGGCCACAGCAATGAAGTCAGTTCAGTGCTGAGTCGAGTGCCGATGGTTGTAGGCCACAGCCATGAAGTCAGTTCAGTGCTGAGTCGAGTGTCGATGGTTGTCGGCCACAGTCATGAAGTCAGTTCAGTGCTGAGTCGCGTGTCGATGGTTGTAGGGCACAGCCATGAAGTCAGTTCAGTGCTGAGTCCAGTGTCGAAGGTTGTAGGCCACAGCCATGAAGTCAGTTCAGTGCTGAGTCGAGTGTCGATGGTTGTAGGCCACAGCTGCAGCGTCAGTTCAGTGCTGAGTCGAGTGTCATTGGTTGTAGGCAACAGCCATGAAGTCAGTTCAGTGCTGAGTCGAGTATCGATGGTTGTAGGCCACAGCCATGAAGTCAGTTCAGTGCTGAGTCGAGTGTCGATGGTTGTAGGCCACAAATGCAGAGTTAGTTCAATGCTGAGTCTTGTGTCAATGATTGTAGGCAACAGCAATGATGTCAGTTCAGTGCTTAGTCGAGAGTCGATGGTTGTAGGCCACAGACATGAAGTCAGTTGAGTGCTGAGTCGAGTGTCGATGGTTGTAGGCCACAGACATGAAGTCAGTTGAGTGCTGAGTCGAGTGTCGATGGTTGTAGGCCACAGCTGCAGAGTCAGTTCATTGCTGAGTCGAGTGTCGATGGTTGTAGGTCACAGCTGCAGAGTCAGTTCAGTGCTGAGTCGAGTGTCGATGGTTGTATGCTCCAGCCATGAAGTCAGTTCAGTGCTGAGTCGAGTGTCGATGGTCACAGGCCACAGCTGCAGACTCATTTCTGTGCGGACTCGAGTGTCGATGGTTGAAGGCCACCGCTGCAGAGACAGTTCTGTCCTGAGTCGGGTATCGATGATTGTAAGCCACAGCAATGAAGTCAGTTCAGTGCTGAGTCGTGTGTCTATGGTTGTAGGCCGCAGCTGCAGAGTCATTTCAGTGCTGAGTCGAGTGTCGATGGTTGTAGGTCACAGCTGCAGTGTCAGTTCCGTGCTGAGTTGAGTGTCGATGGTTGTAGGCCACAGCCATGATGTCCGTTCAGTGCTGAGTCGAGTGCCGATTCTTATAGGCCACAGCTGCGGAGTCAGTTCAATGCTGAGTCAAGTGTCAATGGTTGTAGGCATCAGTCATGAAGTCAGTTCAGTGCTGAGTCGAGTGTCGATGGTTGTAGGCCTCAGCTGCCGAGTCAGTTCATTGCTGAGTCGAGTGTCGATGGTCACAGGCCACAGCCATGAATTCAGTTCAGTGCTGAGTCGAATGTCGATGGTTGTAAGCTCCAGCCATGAAGTCAGTTCAGTGCTGAGTCGAGTGTCGATGGTCATAGGCCACAGCCATGAATTCAGTTCAGTGCTGAGTCGAGTGTCGATGGTCACAGGCCACAGCTGCAGAATCATTTCTGTGCGGACTCGAGTGCCGATGGTTGAAGGCCACAGCTGCAGAGACAGTTCTGTGCTGAGTCGAGTATCGATGGTTGTAAGCCGCAGCAATGAAGTCAGTTTACTTCTGAGTCGTGTGTCTATGGTTGTAGGCCACAGCTGCAGAGTAATTTCAGTGCTGAGTCAAGTGCCGATGGTTGTAGAACACAGCTGCAGAGTCAGTTCAGTGCTGAGTCGAGTGTCGATGGTTGTAGGCCACTGCTGCAGAGTCAGTTCAGTGCTGAGTCGAGTGTCGATGGTTGTAGGCCACAGCTGCAGATTCAGTTCAGTGCTGAGTCGAGTGTTGATGGTTGTAGGCCACAGCCATGATGTCCGCTCAGTGCTGAGTCGAGTGTCGATGGTTGTAGGCCACAGCTGCAGAGTCAGTTCAGTGCTGAGTCGAGTGTCGATGGTTGTAGGCCACTGCCATGAAGTCAGTTCAGTGCTGAGTCGAGTGTCGATGGTTGTAGGCCACAACTGCAGAGTCAGTTCAGTGCTAAGTCGAGTGTCGATGGTTGTAGGCCACAGCCATGAAGTCAGTTCAGTGCTGAGTCGAGTGTCGATGGTTTTAGGTCACAGCTGCAGAGTCAGTTCAATGCTGAGTCGAGTGTCAATGATTGTATGCAACAGCCATGAAGTCAGTTCAATGCTGAGTCGAGTGCTGATGGTTGTAGGCCACAGCCACAAAACCAGTTCAGTGCTGAGTCGAGTGTCGATGGTTTTAGGTCACAGCTGCAGAGTCAGTTCAATTCTGAGTCGAGTGTCAATGATTGTAGGCAACAGCCATGAAGTCAGTTCAATGCTGAGTTGAGTGCTGAGGGTTGTAGGCCACAGCTACAGAACCAATTCAGTGCTGAGTCAAGGGTCAATGGTTGTAGGCCACAGCTGCAGAGACAGTTCAGTGCTGAGACGAGTGTCGATGTTTGTAGTTCACAGCTGCAGATTCAGTTCAGTGCTGAGTCGAGTGTCGATGGTTGTAGGCGACAGCCATGAAGTCAGCTCAGTGCTGAGTCGAGTGTCGATGGTTGTAGGCGACAGCCATGAAGTCCGTTCAGTGCTGAGTCGAGTGTCGATGGTTGTAGGCCACTGCTGCAGAGTCAGTTCAGTGCTGAGTCGAGTGTCGATGGTTGTAGGCCACAGCTGCAGATTCAGTTCAGTGCTGAGTCGAGTGTCGATGGTTGTAGGCCACAGCCATGAAGTCAGTTCAGTGCTGAGTCGATTGTCGATGGTTGTAGGCCACTGCTGCAGAGTCAGTTCAGTGCTGAGACGATTCTCGATGGTTGTAGGCCACAGCTGCAGATTCAGTTCAATGCTGAGTCAAGTGTCGATGGTTGCAGGCAACAGCCATGAAGTCAATTCATTGCTGAGTCGAGTGTCGATGGTTGTAGGTCACAGCTGCAGAGTCAGTTCAGTGCTGAGTCGAGTGTCGATGGTTGTATGCTCCAGCCATGAAGTCAGTTCAGTGCTGAGTCGAGTGTCGATGGTCACAGGCCACAGCCATGCATTCAGTTCAATGCTGAGTCGAGCGTCGATGGTCACAGGCCACAGCTGTAGACTCATTTCTGTGCGGACTCGAGTGTCGATGGTTGAAGGCCACCGCTGCATAGACAGTTCTGTGCTGAGTCGGGTATCGATGGTTGTAAGCCACAGCAATGAAGTCAGTTCAGTGCTGAGTCGAGTGTCGATGGTTGTAGGCCACAGCAATGAAGTCAGTTCAGTGCTGAGTCGTGTGTCTATGGTTGTAGGCCGCAGCTGCAGAGTCATTTCAGTGCTGAGTCGAGTGTCGATGGTTGTAGGTCACAGCTGCAGTGTCAGTTCCGTGCTAGTTGAGTGTCGATGGTTGTAGGCCACAGCCATGATGTCCGTTCAGTGCTGAGTCGAGTGCCGATGGTTATAGGCCACAGCTGCGGAGTCAGTTCAATGCTGAGTCAAGTGTCAATGGTTGTAGGCCACAGTATTGAAGTCAGTTCAGTGCTGAGTCGAGTGTCGATGGTTGTAGGCCACAGCAATGAAGTCAGTTCAGTGCTGAGTCCAGTGTCGAAGGTTGTAGGCCACAGCCATGAAGACAGTTCAGTGCTGAGTCGAGTGTCGATGGTTGTCGGCCACAGTCATGAAGTCAGTTCAGTGCTGAGTCGCGTGTCGATGGTTGTAGGGCACAGCCATGAAGTCAGTTCAGTGCTGAGTCCAGTGTCGAAGGTTGTAGGCCACAGCCATGAAGTCAGTTCAGTGCTGAGTCGAGTGTCGATGGTTGTAGGCCACAGCTGCACCGTCAGTTCAGTGCTGAGTCGAGTGTCATTGGTTGTAGGCAACAGCCATGAAGTCAGTTCAGTGCTGAGTCGAGTATCGATGGTTGTAGGCCACAGCCATGAAGTCAGTTCAGTGCTGAGTCGAGTGTCGATGGTTGTAGGCCACAAATGCAGAGTCTGTTCAATGCTGAGTCTTGTGTCAATGATTGTAGGCAACAGCAATGATGTCAGTTCAGTGCTTAGTCGAGTGTTAATGGTTGTAGGCCACAGCCACAAAACCAGTTCATCGCTTAGTCAAGGGTAGATTGTTGTAGGCCAGAGCTGCAGAGTCAGTTCAGTGCTGAGCCGAGTGTCGATGGTTGTAGGCCACAGACATGAAGTCAGTTGAGTGCTGAGTCGAGTGTCGATGGTTGTAGGTCACAGCTGCAGAGTCAGTTCAGTGCTGAGTCGAGTGTCGATGGTTGTATGCTCCAGCCATGAAGTCAGTTCAGTGCTGAGTCGAGTGTCGATGGTCACAGGCCACAGCTGCAGACTCATTTCTGTGCGGACTCGAGTGTCGATGGTTGAAGGCCACCGCTGCAGAGACAGTTCTGTCCTGAGTCGGGTATCGATGATTGTAAGCCACAGCAATGAAGTCAGTTCAGTGCTGAGTCGTGTGTCTATGGTTGTAGGCCGCAGCTGCAGAGTCATTTCAGTGCTGAGTCGAGTGTCGATGGTTGTAGGTCACAGCTGCAGTGTCAGTTCCGTGCTGAGTTGAGTGTCGATGGTTGTAGGCCACAGCCATGATGTCCGTTCAGTGCTGAGTCGAGTGCCGATTCTTATAGGGCACAGCTGCGGAGTCAGTTCAATGCTGAGTCAAGTGTAAAAGGTTGTAGGCATCAGTCATGAAGTCAGTTCAGTGCTGAGTCGAGTGTCGATGGTTGTAGGCCTCAGCTGCCGAGTCAGTTCATTGCTGAGTCGAGTGTCGATGGTGACAGGCCACAGCCATGATGTCCGCTCAGTGCTGAGTCGAGTGTCGATGGTTGTAGGCCACAGCTGCAGAGTCAGTTCAGTGCTGAGTCGAGTGTCGATGGTTGTAGACCACAGCCATGAAGTCAGTTCAGTGCTGAGTCGAGTGTCGATGGTTGTAGGCCACAACTGCAGAGTCAGTTCAGTGCTAAGTCGAGTGTCGATGGTTGTAGGCCACAGCCATGAAGTCAGTTCAGTGCTGAGTCAAGGGTCAATGGTTGTAGGCCACAGCTGCAGAGACAGTTCAGTGCTGAGACGAGTGTCGATGTTTGTAGTTCACAGCTGCAGATTCAGTTCAGTGCTGAGTCGAGTGTCGATGGTTGTAGGCGACAGCCACAAAACCAGTTCAGTGCTGAGTCGAGTGTCGATGGTTTTAGGTCACAGCTGCAGAGTCAGTTCAATTCTGAGTCGAGTGTCAATGATTGTAGGCAACATCATGAAGTCAGTTCAATGCTGAGTTGAGTGCTGAGGGTTGTAGGCCACAGCTACAGAACCAATTCAGTGCTGAGTCAAGGGTCAATGGTTGTAGGCCACAGCTGCAGAGACAGTTCAGTGCTGAGACGAGTGTCGATGTTTGTAGTTCACAGCTGCAGATTCAGTTCAGTGCTGAGTCGAGTGTCGATGGTTGTAGGCCACAGCCATGAAGTCAGTTCAGTGCTGAGTCGATTGTCGATGGTTGTAGGCCACTGCTGCAGAGTCAGTTCAGTGCTGAGTCGATTCTCGATGGTTGTAGGCCACAGCTGCAGATTCAGTTCAGTGCTGAGTCGAGTGTCGATGGTCACAGGCCACAGCCATGAATTCAGTTCAGTGCTGAGTCGAATGTCGATGGTTGTAAGCTCCAGCCATGAAGTCAGTTCAGTGCTGAGTCGAGTGTCGATGGTCATAGGCCACAGCCATGAATTCAGTTCAGTGCTGAGTCGAGTGTCGATGGTCACAGGACACAGCTGCAGAATCATTTCTGTGCGGACTCGAGTGCCGATGGTTGAAGGCCACAGCTGCAGAGACAGTTCTGTGCTGAGTCGAGTATCGATGGTTGTAAGCCGCAGCAATGAAGTCAGTTCAGTGCTGAGTCGTGTGTCTATGGTTGTAGGCCACAGCTGCAGAGTCATTTCAGTGCTGAGTCAAGTGCCGATGGTTGTAGAACACAGCTGCAGAGTCAGGTCAGTGCTGAGTCGAGTGTCGATGGTTGTAGGCCACTGCTGCAGAGTCAGTTCAGTGCTGAGTCGAGTGTCGATGGTTGTAGGCCACAGCTGCAGATTCAGTTCAGTGCTGAGTCGAGTGTCGATGGTCACAGGCCACAGCCATGATGTCCGCTCAGTGCTGAGTCGAGTGTCGATGGTTGTAGGCCACAGCTGCAGAGTCAGTTCAGTGCTGAGTCGAGTGTCGATGGTTGTAGGCCACAGCCATGAAGTCAGTTCAGTGCTAAGACGAGTGTCGATGGTTGTAGGCCACAACTGCAGAGTCAGTTCAGTGCTAAGTCGAGTGTCGATGGTTGTAGGCCACAGCCATGAAGTCAGTTCAGTGCTGAGTCGAGTGTCGATGGTTTTAGGTCACAGCTGCAGAGTCAGTTCAATGCTGAGTCGAATGTCAATGATTGTATGCAACAGCCATGAAGTCAGTTCAATGCTGAGTCGAGTGCTGATGGTTGTAGGCCACAGCCACAAAACCAGTTCAGTGCTGAGTCGAGTGTCGATGGTTTTAGGTCACAGCTGCAGAGTCAGTTCAATTCTGAGTCGAGTGTCAATGATTGTAGGCAACAGCCATGAAGTCAGTTCAATGCTGAGTTGAGTGCTGAGGGTTGTAGGCCACAGCTACAGAACCAATTCAGTGCTGAGTCAAGGGTCAATGGTTGTAGGCCACAGCTGCAGAGACAGTTCAGTGCTGAGACGAGTGTCGATGTTTGTAGTTCACAGCTGCAGATTCAGTTCAGTGCTGAGTCGAGTGTCGATGGTTGTAGGCCACTGCTGCAGAGTCAGTTCAGTGCTGAGTCGAGTGTCGATGGTTGTAGGCCACAGCTGCAGATTCAGTTCAGTGCTGAGTCGAGTGTCGATGGTTGTAGGCCACAGCCATGAAGTCAGTTCAGTGCTGAGTCGATTCTCGATGGTTGTAGGCCACAGCTGCAGATTCAGTTCAGTGCTGAGTCGAGTGTCGATGGTTGTAGGCCACAGCCATGAATTCAGCTCAGTGCTGAGTCGAGTGTCGATGGTTGTAGGCCAGAGCAATGAAGTCAGTTCAGTGCTGAGTCGAGTGTCGATGGTTGTAGGCAACAGTCATGAAGTCAGTTCAGCGCTGAGTCGAGTGTCGATGGTTGTAAGCCACAGCTGCAGAGTCAGTTCAGTGCAGAGTCGAGTGTCGATGGTTGCAGGCAACAGCCATGAAGTCAATTCATTGCTGAGTCGAGTGTCGATGGTTGTAGGCCACAGCTGCGGTGTCAGTTCAGTGCTGAGTCGAGTGTCGATGGTTGTATGCTCCAGCCATGAAGTCAGTTCAGTGCTGAGTCGAGTGTCGATTGTCACAGGCCACAGCCATGCATTCAGTTCAATGCTGAGTCGAGTGTCGATGGTCACAGGCCACAGCTGCAGACTCATTTCTGTGCGGACTCGAGTGTCGATGGTTGAAGGCCACCGCTGCATAGACAGTTCTGTGCTGAGTCGAGTGTCGATGGTTGTAGGCCACAGCAATGAAGTCAGTTCAGTGCTAAGTCGAGTGTCATTGGTTGTAGGCAACAGCCATGAAGTCAGTTCAGTGCTGAGTCGAGTTTCGATGGTTGTAGGCCACAGCCATGAAGTCAGTTCAGTGCTGAGTCGAGTGTCGATGGTTGTAGGCCACAGCAATGAAGTCAGTTCAGTGCTGAGTCGTGTGTCTATGGTTGTAGGCTGCAGCTGCAGAGTCATTTCAGTGCTGAGTCGAGTGTCGATGGTTGTAGGTCACAGCTGCAGTGTCAGTTCCGTGCTAGTTGAGTGTCGATGGTTGTAGGCCACAGCCATGATGTCCGTTCAGTGCTGAGTCGAGTGCCGATGGTTATAGGCCACAGCTGCGGAGTCAGTTCAATGCTGAGTCGAGTGTCGATGGTCACAGGCCACAGCCATGAATTCAGTTCAGTGCTGAGTCGAATGTCGATGGTTGTAAGCTCCAGCCATGAAGTCAGTTCAGTGCTGAGTCGAGTGTCGATGGTCATAGGCCACAGCCATGAATTCAGTTCAGTGCTGAGTCGAGTGTCGATGGTCACAGGCCACAGCTGCAGAATCATTTCTGTGCGGACTCGAGTGCCGATGGTTGAAGGCCACAGCTGCAGAGACAGTTCTGTGCTGAGTCGAGTATCGATGGTTGAAAGCCACAGCAATGAAGTCAGTTCAGTGCTGAGTCGTGTGACTATGGTTGTAGGCCACAGCTGCAGAGTCATTTCAGTGCTGAGTCGAGTGTCGATGGTTGTAGGCCACAGCTGCAGAGCCATTTCAGTGCTGAGTCGAGTGTCGATGGTTGTAGAACACAGCTGCAGAGTCAGTTCAGTGCTGAGTCGAGTGTCGATGGTTGTAGGCCACTGCTGCAGAGTCAGTTCAGTGCTGAGTCGAGTGTCGATGGTTGTAGGCCACAGCTGCAGATTCAGTTCAGTGCTGATTCGAGTGTCGATGGTTGTAGGCCACAGCCATGATGTCCGGTCAGTGCTGAGTCGAGTGTCGATGGTTGTAGGCCACAGCTGCAGAGTCAGTTCAGTGCTGAGTCGAGTGTCGATGGTTGTAGGCCACGGCCATGAAGTCAGTTCAGTGCTGAGTCGAGTGTCGATGGTTGTAGGCCACAGCTGCAGAGTCAGTTCAGTGCTAAGTCGAGTGTCGATGGTTGTAGGCCACAGCCATGAAGTCAGTTCAATGCTGAGTCGAGTGCTGATGGTTGTAGGCCACAGCCACAAAACCAGTTCAGTGCTGAGTCGAGTGTCGATGGTTTTAGATCACAGCTGCAGAGTCAGTTCAATTCTGAGTCGAGTGTCAATGATTGTAGGCAACAGCCATGAAGTCAGTTCAATGCTGAGTTGAGTGCTGAGGGTTGTAGGCCACAGCTACAGAACCAATTCAGTGCTGA
This sequence comes from Hypanus sabinus, assembly GCF_030144855.1. Classification (NCBI taxonomy): domain Eukaryota; kingdom Metazoa; phylum Chordata; class Chondrichthyes; order Myliobatiformes; family Dasyatidae; genus Hypanus; species Hypanus sabinus. Next base: position 20,178,080 of record NC_082720.1, read on the forward strand.
GTCAAGGGTCAATGGTTGTAGGCCACAACTGCAGAGACAGTTCAGTGCTGAGACGAGTGTCGATGGTTGTAGTTCACAGCTGCAGATTCAGTTCAGTGCTGAGTCGAGTGTCGATGGTTGTAGGCGACAGCCATGAAGTCAGCTCAGTGCTGAGTCGAGTGTTGATGGTTGTAGGCCACAGCAATGAAGTCAGTTCAGTGCTGAGTCGAGTGTTGATGGTTGTAGGCCACTGCTGCAGAGTCAGTTCAGTGCTGAGTCGAGTGTCGATGGTTGTAGGCCACTGCTGCAGAGTCAGTTCAGTGCTGAGTCGAGTGTCGATGGTTGTAGGCCACAGCTGCAGATTCAGTTCAGTGCTGAGTCGAGTGTCGATGGTTGTAGGCCGCAGCCATGAAGTCAGTTCAGTGCTGAGTCGAGTGTCGATGGTTGTAGGCCACTGCTGCAGAGTCAGTTCAGTGCTGAGTCGAGTGTCGATGGTTGTAGGCGACAGCCATGAAGTCAGCTCAGTGCTGAGTCGAGTGTCGATGGTCACAGGACACAGCTGCAGAATCATTTCTGTGCGGACTCGAGTGCCGATGGTTGAAGGCCACAGCTGCAGAGACAGTTCTGTGCTGAGTCGAGTATCGATGGTTGTAAGCCGCAGCAATGAAGTCAGTTCAGTGCTGAGTCGTGTGTCTATGGTTGTAGGCCACAGCTGCAGAGTCATTTCAGTGCTGAGTCAAGTGCCGATGGTTGTAGAACACAGCTGCAGAGTCAGTTCAGTGCTGAGTCGAGTGTCGATGGTTGTAGGCCACTGCTGCAGAGTCAGTTCAGTGCTGAGTCGAGTGTCGATGGTTGTAGGCCACAGCTGCAGATTCAGTTCAGTGCTGAGTCGAGTGTCGATGGTTGTAGGCCACAGCCATGATGTCCGCTCAGTGCTGAGTCGAGTGTCGATGGTTGTAGGCCACAGCTGCAGAGTCAGTTCAGTGCTGAGTCGAGTGTCGATGGTTGTAGGCCACAGCCATGAAGTCAGTTCAGTGCTGAGTCGAGTGTCGATGGTTGTAGGCCACAACTGCAGAGTCAGTTCAGTGCTAAGTCGAGTGTCGATGGTTGTAGGCCACAGCCATGAAGTCAGTTCAGTGCTGAGTCGAGTGTCGATGGTTTTAGGTCACAGCTGCAGAGTCAGTTCAATGCTGAGTCGAATGTCAATGATTGTATGCAACAGCCATGAAGTCAGTTCAGTGCTGAGTCGAGTGTCGATGGTTGTAGGCCACAGCCACAAAACCAGTTCAGTGCTGAGTCGAGTGTCGATGGTTTTAGGTCACAGCTGCAGAGTCAGTTCAATTCTGAGTCGAGTGTCAATGATTGTAGGCAACAGCCATGAAGTCAGTTCAATGCTGAGTTGAGTGCTGAGGGTTGTAGGCCACTGCTGCAGAGTCAGTTCAGTGCTGAGTCAAGGGTCAATGGTTGTAGGCCACAGCTGCAGAGACAGTTCAGTGCTGAGACGAGTGTCGATGTTTGTAGTTCACAGCTGCAGATTCAGTTCAGTGCTGAGTCGAGTGTCGATGGTTGTAGGCCACTGCTGCAGAGTCAGTTCAGTGCTGAGTCGAGTGTCGATGGTTGTAGGCCACAGCTGCAGATTCAGTTCAGTGCTGAGTCGAGTGTCGATGGTTGTAGGCCACAGCCATGAAGTCAGTTCAGTGCTGAGTCGATTGTCGATGGTTGTAGGCCACTTCTGCAGAGTCAGTTCAGTGCTGAGTCGATTCTCGATGGTTGTAGGCCACAGCTGCAGATTCAGTTCAGTGCTGAGTCGAGTGTCGATGGTTGTAGGCCACAGCTGCAGATTCAGTTCAGTGCTGAGTCGAGTGTCGATGGTTGTAGGCCACAGCCATGAAGTCAGTTCAGTGCTGAGTCGATTGTCGATGGTTGTAGGCCACTGCTGCAGAGTCAGTTCAGTGCTGAGTCGATTCTCGATGGTTGTAGGCCACAGCTGCAGATTCAGTTCAGTGCTGAGTCGAGTGTCGATGGTTGTAGGCCACAGCCATGAATTCAGCTCAGTGCTGAGTCGAGTGTCGATGGTTGTAAGCCACAGCTGCAGAGTCAGTTCAATGCTGAGTCAAGTGTCGATGGTTGCAGGCAACAGCCATGAAGTCAATTCATTGCTGAGTCGAGTGTCGATGGTTGTAGGTCACAGCTGCAGAGTCAGTTCAGTGCTGAGTCGAGTGTCGATGGTCACAGGCCACAGCCATGCATTCAGTTCAATGCTGAGTCGAGTGTCGATGGTCACAGTCCACAGCTGCAGACTCATTTCTGTGCGGACTCGAGTGTCGATGGTTGAAGGCCACCGCTGCAGAGACAGTTCTGTGCTGAGTCGGGTATCGATGGTTGTAAGCCACAGCAATGAAGTCAGTTCAGTGCTGAGTCGAGTGTCGATGGTTGTAGGCCACAGCAATGAAGTCAGTTCAGTGCTGAGTCGTGTGTCTATGGTTGTAGGCTGCAGCTGCAGAGTCATTTCAGTGCTGAGTCGAGTGTCGATGGTTGTAGGTCACAGCTGCAGTGTCAGTTCCGTGCTAGTTGAGTGTCGATGGTTGTAGGCCACAGCCATGATGTCCGTTCAGTGCTGAGTCGAGTGCCGATGGTTATAGGCCACAGCTGCGGAGTCAGTTCAATGCTGAGTCAAGTGTCAATGGTTGTAGGCAACAGTCATGAAGTCAGTTCAGTGCTGAGTCGAGTGTCGATGGTTGTAGGCCTCAGCTGCCGAGTCAGTTCATTGCTGAGTCGAGTGTCGATGGTCACAGGCCACAGCCATGAATTCAGTTCAGTGCTGAGTCGAATGTCGATGGTTGTAAGCTCCAGCCATGAAGTCAGTTCAGTGCTGAGTCGAGTGTCGATGGTCATAGGCCACAGCCATGAATTCAGTTCAGTGCTGAGTCGAGTGTCGATGGTCACAGGCCACAGCTGCAGAATCATTTCTGTGCGGACTCGAGTGCCGATGGTTGAAGGCCATAGCTGCAGAGACAGTTCTGTGCTGAGTCGAGTATCGATGGTTGAAAGCCACAGCAATGAAGTCAGTTCAGTGCTGAGTCGTGTGACTATGGTTGTAGGCCACAGCTGCAGAGCCATTTCAGTGCTGAGTCGAGTGTCGATGGTTGTAGAACACAGCTGCAGAGTCAGTTCAGTGCTGAGTCGAGTGTCGATGGTTGTAGGCCACTGCTGCAGAGTCAGTTCAGTGCTGAGTCGAGTGTCGATGGTTGTAGGCCACAGCTGCAGATTCAGTTCAGTGCTGATTCGAGTGTCGATGGTTGTAGGCCACAGCCATGATGTCCGCTCAGTGCTGAGTCGAGTGTCGATGGTTGTAGGCCACAACTGCAGAGTCAGTTCAGTGCTGAGTCGAGTGTCGATGGTTGTAGGCCACGGCCATGAAGTCAGTTCAGTGCTGAGTCGAGTGTCGATGGTTGTAGGCCACAGCTGCAGAGTCAGTTCAGTGCTAAGTCGAGTGTCGATGGTTGTAGGCCACAGCCATGAAGTCAGTTCAATGCTGAGTCGAGTGCTGATGGTTGTAGGCCACAGCCACAAAACCAGTTCAGTGCTGAGTCGAGTGTCGATGGTTTTAGGTCACAGCTGCAGAGTCAGTTCAATTCTGAGTCGAGTGTCAATGATTGTAGGCAACAGCCATGAAGTCAGTTCAGTGCTGAGTTGAGTGCTGAGGGTTGTAGGCCACAGCTACAGAACCAATTCAGTGCTGAGTCAATGGTCAATGGTTGTAGGCCACAGCTGCAGAGACAGTTCAGTGCTGAGACGAGTGTCGATGGTTGTAGTTCACAGCTGCAGAGTCAGTTCAGTGCTGAGTCAAGGGTCAATGGTTGTAGGCCACAGCTGCAGAGACAGTTCAGTGCTGAGTCGAGTGTCGATGGTTGTAGGCGACAGCCATGAAGTCAGCTCAGTGCTGAGTCGAGTGTTGATGGTTGTAGGCCACAGCAATGAAGTCAGTTCAGTGCTGAGTCGAGTGTTGATGGTTGTAGGCCACTGCTGCAGAGTCAGTTCAGTGCTGAGTCGAGTGTCGATGGTTGTAGGCCACTGCTGCAGAGTCAGTTCAGTGCTGAGTCGAGTGTCGATGGTTGTAGGCCACAGCTGCAGATTCAGTTCAGTGCTGAGTCGAGTGTCGATGGTTGTAGGCCGCAGCCATGAAGTCAGTTCAGTGCTGAGTCGAGTGTCGATGGTTGTAGGCCACTGCTGCAGAGTCAGTTCAGTGCTGAGTCGAGTGTCGATGGTTGCAGGCAACAGCCATGAAGTCAATTCATTGCTGAGTCGAGTGTCGATGGTTGTAGGTCACAGCTGCAGAGTCAGTTCAGTGCTGAGTCGAGTGTCGATGGTCACAGGCCACAGCCATGCATTCAGTTCAATGCTGAGTCGAGTGTCGATGGTCACAGTCCACAGCTGCAGACTCATTTCTGTGCGGACTCGAGTGTCGATGGTTGAAGGCCACCGCTGCAGAGACAGTTCTGTGCTGAGTCGGGTATCGATGGTTGTAAGCCACAGCAATGAAGTCAGTTCAGTGCTGAGTCGAGTGTCGATGGTTGTAGGCCACAGCAATGAAGTCAGTTCAGTGCTGAGTCGTGTGTCTATGGTTGTAGGCTGCAGCTGCAGAGTCATTTCAGTGCTGAGTCGAGTGTCGATGGTTGTAGGTCACAGCTGCAGTGTCAGTTCCGTGCTAGTTGAGTGTCGATGGTTGTAGGCCACAGCCATGATGTCCGTTCAGTGCTGAGTCGAGTGCCGATGGTTATAGGCCACAGCTGCGGAGTCAGTTCAATGCTGAGTCAAGTGTCAATGGTTGTAGGCAACAGTCATGAAGTCAGTTCAGTGCTGAGTCGAGTGTCGATGGTTGTAGGCCTCAGCTGCCGAGTCAGTTCATTGCTGAGTCGAGTGTCGATGGTCACAGGCCACAGCCATGAATTCAGTTCAGTGCTGAGTCGAATGTCGATGGTTGTAAGCTCCAGCCATGAAGTCAGTTCAGTGCTGAGTCGAGTGTCGATGGTCATAGGCCACAGCCATGAATTCAGTTCAGTGCTGAGTCGAGTGTCGATGGTCACAGGCCACAGCTGCAGAATCATTTCTGTGCGGACTCGAGTGCCGATGGTTGAAGGCCATAGCTGCAGAGACAGTTCTGTGCTGAGTCGAGTATCGATGGTTGAAAGCCACAGCAATGAAGTCAGTTCAGTGCTGAGTCGTGTGACTATGGTTGTAGGCCACAGCTGCAGAGCCATTTCAGTGCTGAGTCGAGTGTCGATGGTTGTAGAACACAGCTGCAGAGTCAGTTCAGTGCTGAGTCGAGTGTCGATGGTTGTAGGCCACTGCTGCAGAGTCAGTTCAGTGCTGAGTCGAGTGTCGATGGTTGTAGGCCACAGCTGCAGATTCAGTTCAGTGCTGATTCGAGTGTCGATGGTTGTAGGCCACAGCCATGATGTCCGCTCAGTGCTGAGTCGAGTGTCGATGGTTGTAGGCCACAACTGCAGAGTCAGTTCAGTGCTGAGTCGAGTGTCGATGGTTGTAGGCCACGGCCATGAAGTCAGTTCAGTGCTGAGTCGAGTGTCGATGGTTGTAGGCCACAGCTGCAGAGTCAGTTCAGTGCTAAGTCGAGTGTCGATGGTTGTAGGCCACAGCCATGAAGTCAGTTCAATGCTGAGTCGAGTGCTGATGGTTGTAGGCCACAGCCACAAAACCAGTTCAGTGCTGAGTCGAGTGTCGATGGTTTTAGGTCACAGCTGCAGAGTCAGTTCAATTCTGAGTCGAGTGTCAATGATTGTAGGCAACAGCCATGAAGTCAGTTCAGTGCTGAGTTGAGTGCTGAGGGTTGTAGGCCACAGCTACAGAACCAATTCAGTGCTGAGTCAATGGTCAATGGTTGTAGGCCACAGCTGCAGAGACAGTTCAGTGCTGAGACGAGTGTCGATGGTTGTAGTTCACAGCTGCAGAGTCAGTTCAGTGCTGAGTCAAGGGTCAATGGTTGTAGGCCACAGCTGCAGAGACAGTTCAGTGCTGAGTCGAGTGTCGATGGTTGTAGGCGACAGCCATGAAGTCAGCTCAGTGCTGAGTCGAGTGTTGATGGTTGTAGGCCACAGCAATGAAGTCAGTTCAGTGCTGAGTCGAGTGTTGATGGTTGTAGGCCACTGCTGCAGAGTCAGTTCAGTGCTGAGTCGAGTGTCGATGGTTGTAGGCCACTGCTGCAGAGTCAGTTCAGTGCTGAGTCGAGTGTCGATGGTTGTAGGCCACAGCTGCAGATTCAGTTCAGTGCTGAGTCGAGTGTCGATGGTTGTAGGCCGCAGCCATGAAGTCAGTTCAGTGCTGAGTCGAGTGTCGATGGTTGTAGGCCACTGCTGCAGAGTCAGTTCAGTGCTGAGTCGAGTGTCGATGGTTGCAGGGAACAGCCATGAAGTCAATTCATTGCTGAGTCGAGTGTCGATGGTTGTAGGTCACAGCTGCAGAGTCAGTTCAGTGCTGAGTCGAGTGTCGATGGTTGTATGCTCCAGCCATGAAGTCAGTTCAGTGCTGAGTCGAGTGTCAATGGTTGTAGGCCACAGCTGCAGAGTCAGTTCAGTGCTGAGTCGAGTGTCGATGGTTGTATGCTCCAGCCATGAAGTCCGTTCAGTGCTGAGTCGAGTGTCGATGGTTGTCGGCCACAGCCATGAAGTCAGTTCAGTGCTGAGTCAAGTGTCAATGGTTGTAGGCAACAGTCATGAAGTCAGTTCACTGCTGAGTCGAGTGTCGATGGTTGTAGGCCACAGCTGCAGAGTCAGTTCAATGCTGAGTCAAGTGTCGATGGTTGCAGGCAACAGCCATGAAGTCAATTCATTGCTGAGTCGAGTGTCGATGGTTGTAGGTCACAGCTGCAGAGTCAGTTCAGTGCTGAGTCGAGTGTCGATGGTTGTATGCTCCAGCCATGAAGTCAGTTCAGTGCTGAGTCGAGTGTCGATGGTTGTAGGCGACAGCCATGAAGTCCGTTCAGTGCTGAGTCGAGTGTCGATGGTTGTAGGCCACTGCTGCAGAGTCAGTTCAGTGCTGAGTCGAGTGTCGATGGTTGTAGGCCACAGCTGCAGATTCAGTTCAGTGCTGAGTCGAGTGTCGATGGTTGTAGGCCACAGCCATGAAGTCAGTTCAGTGCTGAGTCGATTGTCGATGGTTGTAGGCCACTGCTGCAGAGTCAGTTCAGTGCTGAGTCGATTCTCGATGGTTGTAGGCCACAGCTGCAGATTCAGTTCAGTGCTGAGTCGAGTGTCGATGGTTGTAGGCCACAGCCATGAATTCAGCTCAGTGCTGAGTCGAGAGTCGATGGTTGTAGGCCAGAGCAATGAAGTCAGTTCAGTGCTGAGTCAAGTGTCAATGGTTGTAGGCAACAGTCATGAAGTCAGTTCAGCGCTGAGTCGAGTGTCGATGGTTGTAGGTCACAGCTGCAGAGTCAGTTCAGTGCTGAGTCGAGTGTCGATGGTTGCAGGCAACAGCCATGAAGTCAATTCATTGCTGAGTCGAGTGTCGATGGTTGTAGGTCACAGCTGCAGAGTCAGTTCAGTGCTGAGTCGAGTGTCGATGGTTGTATGCTCCAGCCATGAAGTCAGTTCAGTGCTGAGTCGAGTGTCGATGGTCACAGGCCACAGCCATGCATTCAGTTCAATGCTGAGTCGAGTGTCGATGGTCACAGGCCACAGCTGCAGACTCATTTCTGTGCGGACTCGAGTGTCGATGGTTGAAGGCCACCGCTGCATAGACAGTTCTGTGCTGAGTCGGGTATCGATGGTTGTAAGCCACAGCAATGAAGTCAGTTCAGTGCTGAGTCGAGTGTCGATGGTTGTAGGCCACAGCAATGAAGTCAGTTCAGTGCTGAGTCGTGTGTCTATGGTTGTAGGCCGCAGCTGCAGAGTCATTTCAGTGCTGAGTCGAGTGTCGATGGTTGTAGGTCACAGCTGCTGTGTCAGTTCCGTGCTAGTTGAGTGTCGATGGTTGTAGGCCTCAGCTGCCGAGTCAGTTCATTGCTGAGTCGAGTGTCGATGGTCACAGGCCACAGCCATGAATTCAGTTCAGTGCTGAGTCGAATGTCGATGGTTGTAAGCTCCAGCCATGAAGTCAGTTCAGTGCTGAGTCAAGTGTCGATGGTCATAGGCCACAGCCATGAATTCAGTTCAGTGCTGAGTCGAGTGTCGATGGTCACAGGCCACAGCTGCAGAATCATTTCTGTGCGGACTCGAGTGCCGATGGTTGAAGGCCACCGCTGCAGAGACAGTTCTGTGCTGAGTCGGGTATCGATGGTTGTAAGCCACAGCAATGAAGTCAGTTCAGTGCTGAGTCGTGTGTCTATGGTTGTAGTCCGCAGCTGCAGAGTCATTTCAGTGCTGAGTCGAGTGTCGATGGTTGTAGGTCACAGCTGCAGTGTCAGTTCCGTGCTGAGTTGAGTGTCGATGGTTGTAGGCCACAGCCATGATGTCCTTTCAGTGCTGAGTCGAGTGCCGATGGTTATAGGCCACAGCTGCGGAGTCAGTTCAGTGCTGAGTCAAGTGTCAATGGTTGTAGGCAACTGTCATGAAGTCAGTTCAGTGCTGAGTCGAATGTCAATGGTTGTAAGCTCCAGCCATGAAATCAGTTCAGTGCTGAGTCGAGTGTCGATGGTCATAGGCCACAGCCATGAATTCAGTTCAGTGCTGAGTCGAGTGTCGATGGTCACAGGCCACAGCTGCAGAATCATTTCTGTGCGGACTCGAGTGCCGATGGTTGAAGGCCACAGCTGCAGAGACAGTTCTGTGCTGAGTCGAGTATCGATGGTTGAAAGCCACAGCAATGAAGTCAGTTCAGTGCTGAGTCGTGTGTCTATGGTTGTAGGCCACAACTGCAGAGTCAGTTCAGTGCTGAGTCGAGTGTCGATGGTTGTAGGCCACAGCCATGAAGTCAGTTCAGTGCTGAGTCGAGTGTCGATGGTTGTAGAACACAGCTGCAGAATCATTTCTGTGCGGACTCGAGTGCCGATGGTTGAAGGCCACAGCTGCAGAGACAGTTCTGTGCTGAGTCGAGTATCGATGGTTGAAAGCCACAGCAATGAAGTCAGTTCAGTGCTGAGTCGTGTGACTATGGTTGTAGGCCACAGCTGCAGAGTCATTTCAGTGCTGAGTCGAGTGTCGATGGTTGTAGAACACAGCTGCAGAGTCAGTTCAGTGCTGAGTCGAGTGTCGATGGTTGTAGGCCACTGCTGCAGAGTCAGTTCAGTGCTGAGTCGAGTGTCGATGGTTGTAGGCCACAGCTGCAGATTCAGTTCAGTGCTGATTCGAGTGTCGATGGTTGTAGGCCACAGCCATGATGTCCGCTCAGTGCTGAGTCGAGTGTCGATGGTTGTAGGCCACAGCTGCAGAGTCAGTTCAGTGCTGAGTCGAGTGTCGATGGTTGTAGGCCACGGCCATGAAGTCAGTTCAGTGCTGAGTCGAGTGTCGATGGTTGTAGGCCACAGCTGCAGAGTCAGTTCAGTGCTAAGTCGAGTGTCGATGGTTGTAGGCCACAGCCATGAAGTCAGTTCAATGCTGAGTCGAGTGCTGATGGTTGTAGGCCACAGCCACAAAACCAGTTCAGTGCTGAGTCGAGTGTCGATGGTTTTAGGTCACAGCTGCAGAGTCAGTTCAATTCTGAGTCGAGTGTCAATGATTGTAGGCAACAGCCATGAAGTCAGTTCAATGCTGAGTTGAGTGCTGAGGGTTGTAGGCCACAGCTACAGAACCAATTCAGTGCTGAGTCAAGGGTCAATGGTTGTAGGCCACAGCTGCAGAGACAGTTCAGTGCTGAGACGAGTGTCGATGGTTGTAGTTCACAGCTGCAGATTCAGTTCAGTGCTGAGTCGAGTGTCGATGGTTGTAGGCGACAGCCATGAAGTCAGCTCAGTGCTGAGTCGAGTGTCGATGGTTGTAGGCCACAGCCATGAAGTCAGTTCAGTGCTGAGTCGAGTGTTGATGGTTGTAGGCCACTGCTGCAGAGTCAGTTCAGTGCTGAGTCGAGTGTCGATGGTTGTAGGCCACTGCTGCAGAGTCAGTTCAGTGCTGAGTCAAGTGTCGATGGTTGTAGGCCACAGCTGCAGATTCAGTTCAGTGCTGAGTCGAGTGTCGATGGTTGTAGGCCGCAGCCATGAAGTCAGTTCAGTGCTGAGTCGAGTGTCGATGGTTGTAGGCCACTGCTGCAGAGTCAGTTCAGTGCTGAGTCGAGTGTCGATGGTTGTAGGCGACAGCCATGAAGTCAGCTCAGTGCTGAGTCGAGTGTCGATGGTTGTAGGCCACAGCCATGAAGTCAGTTCAGTGCTGAGTCGAGTGTCGATGGTTGTAGGCCACTGCTGCAGAGTCAGTTCAGTGCTGAGTCGAGTGTCGATGGTTGTAGGCCACAGCTGCAGATTCAGTTCAGTGCTGAGTCGAGTGTCGATGGTTGTAGGCCACAGCCATGAAGTCAGTTCAGTGCTGAGTCAAGTGTCAATGGTTGTAGGCAACAGTCATGAAGTCAGTTCAGTGCTGAGTCGAGTGTCGATGGTTGTAGGCCACAGCTGCAGAGTCAGTTCAGTGCTGAGTCGAGTGTCGATGGTTGTATGCTCCAGCCATGAAGTCAGTTCAGTGCTGAGTCGAGTGTCGATGGTCACAGGCCACAGCCATGCATTCAGTTCAATGCTGAGTCGAGTGTCGATGGTCACAGGCCACAGCTGCAGACTCATTTCTGTGCGGACTCGAGTGTCGATGGTTGAAGGCCACCGCTGCAGAGACAGTTCTGTGCTGAGTCGGGTATCGATGGTTGTAAGCCACAGCAATGAAGTCAGTTCAGTGCTGAGTCGTGTGTCTATGGTTGTAGTCCGCAGCTGCAGAGTCATTTCAGTGCTGAGTCGAGTGTCGATGGTTGTAGGTCACAGCTGCAGTGTCAGTTCCGTGCTGAGTTGAGTGTCGATGGTTGTAGGCCACAGCCATGATGTCCTTTCAGTGCTGAGTCGAGTGCCGATGGTTATAGGCCACAGCTGCGGAGTCAGTTCAGTGCTGAGTCAAGTGTCAATGGTTGTAGGCAACTGTCATGAAGTCAGTTCAGTGCTGAGTCGAATGTCAATGGTTGTAAGCTCCAGCCATGAAATCAGTTCAGTGCTGAGTCGAGTGTCGATGGTCATAGGCCACAGCCATGAATTCAGTTCAGTGCTGAGTCGAGTGTCGATGGTCACAGGCCACAGCTGCAGAATCATTTCTGTGCGGACTCGAGTGCCGATGGTTGAAGGCCACAGCTGCAGAGACAGTTCTGTGCTGAGTCGAGTATCGATGGTTGAAAGCCACAGCAATGAAGTCAGTTCAGTGCTGAGTCGTGTGTCTATGGTTGTAGGCCACAACTGCAGAGTCAGTTCAGTGCTGAGTCGAGTGTCGATGGTTGTAGGCCACAGCCATGAAGTCAGTTCAGTGCTGAGTCGAGTGTCGATGGTTGTAGAACACAGCTGCAGAATCATTTCTGTGCGGACTCGAGTGCCGATGGTTGAAGGCCACAGCTGCAGAGACAGTTCTGTGCTGAGTCGAGTATCGATGGTTGAAAGCCACAGCAATGAAGTCAGTTCAGTGCTGAGTCGTGTGACTATGGTTGTAGGCCACAGCTGCAGAGTCATTTCAGTGCTGAGTCGAGTGTCGATGGTTGTAGAACACAGCTGCAGAGTCAGTTCAGTGCTGAGTCGAGTGTCGATGGTTGTAGGCCACTGCTGCAGAGTCAGTTCAGTGCTGAGTCGAGTGTCGATGGTTGTAGGCCACAGCTGCAGATTCAGTTCAGTGCTGATTCGAGTGTCGATGGTTGTAGGCCACAGCCATGATGTCCGCTCAGTGCTGAGTCGAGTGTCGATGGTTGTAGGCCACAGCTGCAGAGTCAGTTCAGTGCTGAGTCGAGTGTCGATGGTTGTAGGCCACGGCCATGAAGTCAGTTCAGTGCTGAGTCGAGTGTCGATGGTTGTAGGCCACAGCTGCAGAGTCAGTTCAGTGCAAAGTCGAGTGTCGATGGTTGTAGGCCACAGCCATGAAGTCAGTTCAATGCTGAGTCGAGTGCTGATGGTTGTAGGCCACAGCCACAAAACCAGTTCAGTGCTGAGTCGAGTGTCGATGGTTTTAGGTCACAGCTGCAGAGTCAGTTCAATTCTGAGTCGAGTGTCAATGATTGTAGGCAACAGCCATGAAGTCAGTTCAATGCTGAGTTGAGTGCTGAGGGTTGTAGGCCACAGCTACAGAACCAATTCAGTGCTGAGTCAAGGGTCAATGGTTGTAGGCCACAGCTGCAGAGACAGTTCAGTGCTGAGACGAGTGTCGATGGTTGTAGTTCACAGCTGCAGATTCAGTTCAGTGCTGAGTCGAGTGTCGATGGTTGTAGGCGACAGCCATGAAGTCAGCTCAGTGCTGAGTCGAGTGTCGATGGTTGTAGGCCACAGCCATGAAGTCAGTTCAGTGCTGAGTCGAGTGTTGATGGTTGTAGGCCACTGCTGCAGAGTCAGTTCAGTGCTGAGTCGAGTGTCGATGGTTGTAGGCCACTGCTGCAGAGTCAGTTCAGTGCTGAGTCAAGTGTCGATGGTTGTAGGCCACAGCTGCAGATTCAGTTCAGTGCTGAGTCGAGTGTCGATGGTTGTAGGCCGCAGCCATGAAGTCAGTTCAGTGCTGAGTCGAGTGTCGATGGTTGTAGGCCACTGCTGCAGAGTCAGTTCAGTGCTGAGTCGAGTGTCGATGGTTGTAGGCGACAGCCATGAAGTCAGCTCAGTGCTGAGTCGAGTGTCGATGGTTGTAGGCCACAGCCATGAAGTCAGTTCAGTGCTGAGTCGAGTGTCGATGGTTGTAGGCCACTGCTGCAGAGTCAGTTCAGTGCTGAGTCGAGTGTCGATGGTTGTAGGCCACAGCTGCAGATTCAGTTCAGTGCTGAGTCGAGTGTCGATGGTTGTAGGCCACAGCCATGAAGTCAGTTCAGTGCTGAGTCAAGTGTCAATGGTTGTAGGCAACAGTCATGAAGTCAGTTCAGTGCTGAGTCGAGTGTCGATGGTTGTAGGCCACAGCTGCAGAGTCAGTTCAATGCTGAGTCAAGTGTCGATGGTTGCAGGCAACAGCCATGAAGTCAATTCATTGCTGAGTCGAGTGTCGATGGTTGTAGGTCACAGCTGCAGAGTCAGTTCAGTGCTGAGTCGAGTGTCGATGGTTGTATGCTCCAGCCATGAAGTCAGTTCAGTGCTGAGTCGAGTGTCGATGGTCACAGGCCACAGCCATGCATTCAGTTCAATGCTGAGTCGAGTGTCGATGGTCACAGGCCACAGCTGCAGACTCATTTCTGTGCGGACTCGAGTGTCGATGGTTGAAGGCCACCGCTGCAGAGACAGTTCTGTGCTGAGTCGGGTATCGATGGTTGTAAGCCACAGCAATGAAGTCAGTTCAGTGCTGAGTCGTGTGTCTATGGTTGTAGTCCGCAGCTGCAGAGTCATTTCAGTGCTGAGTCGAGTGTCGATGGTTGTAGGTCACAGCTGCAGTGTCAGTTCCGTGCTGAGTTGAGTGTCGATGGTTGTAGGCCACAGCCATGATGTCCTTTCAGTGCTGAGTCGAGTGCCGATGGTTATAGGCCACAGCTGCGGAGTCAGTTCAGTGCTGAGTCAAGTGTCAATGGTTGTAGGCAACAGTCATGAAGTCAGTTCAGTGCTGAGTCGAATGTCAATGGTTGTAAGCTCCAGCCATGAAATCAGTTCAGTGCTGAGTCGAGTGTCGATGGTCACAGGCCACAGCTGCAGAATCATTTCTGTGCGGACTCGAGTGCCGATGGTTGAAGGCCACAGCTGCAGAGACAGTTCTGTGCTGAGTCGAGTATCGATGGTTGAAAGCCACAGCAATGAAGTCAGTTCAGTGCTGAGTCGTGTGTCTATGGTTGTAGGCCACAACTGCAGAGTCAGTTCAGTGCTGAGTCGAGTGTCGATGGTTGTAGGCCACAGCCATGAAGTCAGTTCAGTGCTGAGTCGAGTGTCGATGGTTGTAGAACACAGCTGCAGAGTCAGTTCAGTGCTGAGTCGAGTGTCGATGGTTGTAGGCCACTGCTGCAGAGTCAGTTCAGTGCTGAGTCGAGTGTCGATGGTTGTAGGCCACAGCTGCAGATTCAGTTCAGTGCTGAGTCGAGTGTCGATGGTTGTAGGCCACATCCATGATGTCCGCTCAGTGCTGAGTCGAGTGTCGATGGTTGTAGGCCACAGCTGCAGAGTCAGTTCAGTGCTGAGTCGAGTGTCGATGGTTGTAGGCCACAGCCATGAAGTCAGTTCAGTGCTGAGTCGAGTGTCGATGGTTGTAGACCACAGCTGCAGAGTCAGTTCAGTGCTAAGTCGAGTGTCGATGGTTGTAGGCCACAGCCATGATGTCCATTCAGTGCTGAGTCGAGTGCCGATGGTTATAGGCCACAGCTGCGGAGTCAGTTCAATGCTGAGTCAAGTGTCAATGGTTGTAGGCAACAGTCATGAAGTCAGTTCAGTGCTGAGTCGAGTGTCGATGGTTGTAGGCCTCAGCTGCCGAGTCAGTTCATTGCTGAGTCGAGTGTCGATGGTCACAGGCCACAGCCATGAATTCAGTTCAGTGCTGAGTCGAGTGTTGATGGTTGTAGGCCACAGCCATGAAGTCAGTTCAGTGCTGAGTCGAGTGTCGATGGTCATAGGCCACAGCCATGAATTCAGTTCAGTGCTGAGTCGAGTGTCGATGGTTGTAGGCCTCAGCTGCCGAGTCAGTTCATTGCTGAGTCGAGTGTCGATGGTCACAGGCCACAGCCATGAATTCAGTTCAGTGCTGAGTCGAGTGTCGATGGTCACAGGCCACAGCTGCAGAATCATTTCTGTGCGGATTCGAGTGCCGATGGTTGAAGGCCACAGCTGCAGAGACAGTTCTGTGCTGAGTCGAGTGTCGATGGTTGTAAGCCGCAGCAATGAAGTCAGTTCAGTGCTGAGTCGTGTGTCTATGGTTGTAGGCCACAGCCTAGAGTCATTTCAGTGCTGAGTCAAGTGCCGATGGTTGTAGAACACAGCTGCAGAGTCAGTTCAGTGCTGAGTCGAGTGTCGATGGCTGTAGGCCACTGCTGCAGAGTCAGTTCAGTGCTGAGTCGAGTGTCGATGGTTGTAGGCCACAGCTGCAGATTCAGTTCAGTGCTGAGTCGAGTGTCGATGGTTGTAGGCCACAGCCATGATGTCCGCTCAGTGCTGAGTCGAGTGTCGATGGTTGTAGGCCACAGCTGCAGAGTCAGTTCAGTGCTGAGTCGAGTGTCGATGGTTGTAGGCCACAGCCATGAAGTCAGTTCAGTGCTAAGTCGAGTGTCGATGGTTGTAGGCCACAGCCATGAAGTCAGTTCAGTGCTGAGTCGAGTGTCGATGGTTTTAGGTCACAGCTGCAGAGTCAGTTCAGTGCTGAGTCGAGTGAAGATGGTTGTAGGCCACAGCCACAAAACCAGTTCAGTGCTGAGTCGAGTGTCGATGGTTTTAGGTCACAGCTGCAGAGTCAGTTCAATTCTGAGTCGAGTGTCAATGATTGTAGGCAACAGCCATGAAGTCAGTTCAATGCTGAGTTGAGTGCTGAGGGTTGTAGGCCACAGCTACAGAACCAATTCAGTGCTGAGTCAAGGGTCAATGGTTGTAGGCCACAGCTGCAGAGACAGTTCAGTGCTGAGACGAGTGTCGATGTTTGTAGTTCACAGCTGCAGATTCAGTTCAGTGCTGAGTCGAGTGTCGATGGTTGTAGGCGACAGCCATGAAGTCCGTTCAGTGCTGAGTCGAGTGTCGATGGTTGTAGGCCACTGCTGCAGAGTCAGTTCAGTGCTGAGTCGAGTGTCGATGGTTGAAGGCCACAGCTGCAGATTCAGTTCAGTGCTGAGTCGAGTGTCGATGGTTGTAGGCCACAGCCATGAAGTCAGTTCAGTGCTGAGTCGATTGTCGATGGTTGTAGGCCACTGCTGCAGAGTCAGTTCAGTGCTGAGTCGATTCTCGATGGTTGTAGGCCACAGCTGCAGATTCAGTTCAGTGCTGAGTCGAGTGTCGATGGTTGTAGGCCACAGCCATGAATTCAGCTCAGTGCTGAGTCGAGTGTCGATGGTTGTAGGCCAGAGCAATGAAGTCAGTTCAGTGCTGAGTCAAGTGTCAATGGTTGTAGGCAACAGTCATGAAGTCAGTTGAGTGCTGAGTCGAGTGTCGATGGTTGTAGGCCACAGCTGCAGAGTCAGTTCAATGCTGAGTCGAGTGTCGATGGTCACAGGCCACAGCTGCAGACTCATTTCTGTGCGGACTCGAGTGTCGATGGTTGAAGGCCACCGCTGCATAGACAGTTCTGTGCTGAGTCGGGTATCGATGGTTGTAAGCCACAGCAATGAAGTCAGTTCAGTGCTGAGTCGAGTGTCGATGGTTGTAGGCCACAGGAATGAAGTCAGTTCAGTGCTGAGTCGTGTGTCTATGGTTGTAGGCCGCAGCTGCAGAGTCATTTCAGTGCTGAGTCGAGTGTCGATGGTTGTAGGTCACAGCTGCTGTGTCAGTTCCGTGCTAGTTGAGTGTCGATGGTTGTAGGCCTCAGCTGCCGAGTCAGTTCATTGCTGAGTCGAGTGTCGATGGTCACAGGCCACAGCCATGAATTCAGTTCAGTGCTGAGTCGAATGTCGATGGTTGTAAGCTCCAGCCATGAAGTCAGTTCAGTGCTGAGTCAAGTGTCGATGGTCATAGGCCACAGCCATGAATTCAGTTCAGTGCTGAGTCGAGTGTCGATGGTCTCAGGCCACAGCTGCAGAATCATTTCTGTGCGGACTCGAGTGCCGATGGTTGAAGGCCACAGCTGCAGAGACAGTTCTGTGCTGAGTCGAGTATCGATGGTTGAAAGCCACAGCAATGAAGTCAGTTCAGTGCTGAGTCGTGTGACTATGGTTGTAGGCCACAGCTGCAGAGTCATTTCAGTGCTGAGTCGAGTGTCGATGGTTGTAGAACACAGCTGCAGAGTCAGTTCAGTGCTGAGTCGAGTGTCGATGGTTGTAGGCCACAGCTGCAGATTCAGTTCAGTGCTGATTCGAGTGTCGATGGTTGTAGGCCACAGCCATGATGTCCGCTCAGTGCTGAGTCGAGTGTCGATGGTTGTAGGCCACAGCTGCAGAGTCAGTTCAGTGCTGAGTCGAGTGTCGATGGTTGTAGGCCACAGCCATGAAGTCAGTTCAGTGCTGAGTCGAGTGTCGATGGTTGTAGGCCACAGCTGCAGAGTCAGTTCAGTGCTAAGTCGAGTGTCGATGGTTGTAGGCCACAGCCATGAAGTCAGTTCAATGCCGAGTCGAGTGCTGATGGTTGTAGGCCACAGCCACAAAACCAGTTCAGTGCTGAGTCGAGTGTCGATGGTTTTAGGTCACAGCTGCAGAGTCAGTTCAATTCTGAGTCGAGTGTCAATGATTGTAGGCAACAGCCATGAAGTCAGTTCAATGCTGAGTTGAGTGCTGAGGGTTGTAGGCCACAGCTACAGAACCAATTCAGTGCTGAGTCAAGGGTCAATGGTTGTAGGCCACAGCTGCAGAGACAGTTCAGTGCTGAGACGAGTGTCGATGGTTGTAGTTCACAGCTGCAGATTCAGTTCAGTGCTGAGTCGAGTGTCGATGGTTGTAGGCGACAGCCATGAAGTCAGCTCAGTGCTGAGTCGAGTGTCGATGGTTGTAGGCCACAGCCATGAAGTCAGTTCAGTGCTGAGTCGAGTGTTGATGGTTGTAGGCCACTGCTGCAGAGTCAGTTCAGTGCTGAGTCGAGTGTCGATGGTTGTAGGCCACTGCTGCAGAGTCAGTTCAGTGCTGAGTCGAGTGTCGATGGTTGTAGGCCACAGCTGCAGATTCAGTTCAGTGCTGAGTCGAGTGTCGATGGTTGTAGGCCGCAGCCATGAAGTCAGTTCAGTGCTGAGTCGAGTGTCGATGGTTGTAGGCCACTGCTGCAGAGTCAGTTCAGTGCTGAGTCGAGTGTCGATGGTTGTAGGCGACAGCCATGAAGTCAGCTCAGTGCTGAGTCGAGTGTCGATGGTTGTAGGCCACTGCCATGAAGTCAGTTCAGTGCTGAGTCAAGTGTCAATGGTTGTAGGCAACAGTCATGAAGTCAGTTCAGTGCTGAGTCGAGTGTCGATGGTTGTAAGCCACAGCTGCAGAGTCAGTTCAATGCTGAGTCGAGTGTCGATGGTTGTAGGCGACAGCCATGAAGTCAGCTCAGTGCTGAGTCGAGTGTCGATGGTTGCAGGCAACAGCCATGAAGTCAATTCATTGCTGAGTCGAGTGTCGATGGTTGTAGGCCACTGCTGCAGAGTCAGTTCAGTGCTGAGTCGAGTGTCGATGGTTGTAGGCGACAGCCATGAAGTCAGCTCAGTGCTGAGTCGAGTGTCGATGGTTGCAGGCAACAGCCATGAAGTCAATTCATTGCTGAGTCGAGTGTCGATGGTTGTAGGTCACAGCTGCAGAGTCAGTTCAGTGCTGAGTCGAGTGTCGATGGTTGTATGCCCCAGCCATGAAGTCAGTTCAGTGCTGAGTCGAGTGTCGATGGTCACAGGCCACAGCCATGCATTCAGTTCAATGCTGAGTCGAGTGTCGATGGTCACAGGCCACAGCTGCAGACTCATTTCTGTGCGGACTCGAGTGTCGATGGTTGAAGGCCACCGCTGCAGAGACAGTTCTGTGCTGAGTCGGGTATCGATGGTTGTAAGCCACAGCAATGAAGTCAGTTCAGTGCTGAGTCGTGTGTCTATGGTTGTAGTCCGCAGCTGCAGAGTCATTTCAGTGCTGAGTCGAGTGTCGATGGTTGTAGGTCACAGCTGCAGTGTCAGTTCCGTGCTGAGTTGAGTGTCGATGGTTGTAGGCCACAGCCATGATGTCCGTTCAGTGCTGAGTCGAGTGCCGATGGTTATAGGCCACAGCTGCGGAGTCAGTTCAGTGCTGAGTCAAGTGTCAATGGTTGTAGGCAACAGTCATGAAGTCAGTTCAGTGCTGAGTCGAATGTCAATGGTTGTAAGCTCCAGCCATGAAGTCAGTTCAGTGCTGAGTCGAGTGTCGATGGTCATAGGCCACAGCCATGAATTCAGTTCAGTGCTGAGTCGAGTGTCGATGGTCACAGGCCACAGCTGCAGAATCATTTCTGTGCGGACTCGAGTGCCGATGGTTGAAGGCCACATCCATGATGTCCGCTCAGTGCTGAGTCGAGTGTCGATGGTTGTAGGCCACTGCTGCAGAGTCAGTTCAGTGCTGAGTCGAGTGTCGATGGTTGTAGGCCACAGCTGCAGATTCAGTTCAGTGCTGAGTCGAGTGTCGATGGTTGTAGGCCACAGCCATGAAGTCAGTTCAGTGCTGAGTCGAGTGTTGATGGTTGTAGGCCACTGCTGCAGAGTCAGTTCAGTGCTGAGTCGAGTGTCGATGGTTGTAGGCCACTGCTGCAGAGTCAGTTCAGTGCTGAGTCGAGTGTCGATGGTTGTAGGCCACAGCTGCAGATTCAGTTCAGTGCTGAGTCGAGTGTCGATGGTTGTAGGCCGCAGCCATGAAGTCAGTTCAGTGCTGAGTCGAGTGTCGATGGTTGTAGGCCACTGCTGCAGAGTCAGTTCAGTGCTGAGTCGAGTGTCGATGGTTGTAGGCGACAGCCATGAAGTCAGCTCAGTGCTGAGTCGAGTGTCGATGGTTGTAGGCCACTGCCATGAAGTCAGTTCAGTGCTGAGTCAAGTGTCAATGGTTGTAGGCAACAGTCATGAAGTCAGTTCAGTGCTGAGTCGAGTGTCGATGGTTGTAAGCCACAGCTGCAGAGTCAGTTCAATGCTGAGTCGAGTGTCGATGGTTGTAGGCGACAGCCATGAAGTCAGCTCAGTGCTGAGTCGAGTGTCGATGGTTGCAGGCAACAGCCATGAAGTCAATTCATTGCTGAGTCGAGTGTCGATGGTTGTAGGCCACTGCTGCAGAGTCAGTTCAGTGCTGAGTCGAGTGTCGATGGTTGTAGGCGACAGCCATGAAGTCAGCTCAGTGCTGAGTCGAGTGTCGATGGTTGCAGGCAACAGCCATGAAGTCAATTCATTGCTGAGTCGAGTGTCGATGGTTGTAGGTCACAGCTGCAGAGTCAGTTCAGTGCTGAGTCGAGTGTCGATGGTTGTATGCCCCAGCCATGAAGTCAGTTCAGTGCTGAGTCGAGTGTCGATGGTCACAGGCCACAGCCATGCATTCAGTTCAATGCTGAGTCGAGTGTCGATGGTCACAGGCCACAGCTGCAGACTCATTTCTGTGCGGACTCGAGTGTCGATGGTTGAAGGCCACCGCTGCAGAGACAGTTCTGTGCTGAGTCGGGTATCGATGGTTGTAAGCCACAGCAATGAAGTCAGTTCAGTGCTGAGTCGTGTGTCTATGGTTATAGTCCGCAGCTGCAGAGTCATTTCAGTGCTGAGTCGAGTGTCGATGGTTGTAGGTCACAGCTGCAGTGTCAGTTCCGTGCTGAGTTGAGTGTCGATGGTTGTAGGCCACAGCCATGATGTCCGTTCAGTGCTGAGTCGAGTGCCGATGGTTATAGGCCACAGCTGCGGAGTCAGTTCAGTGCTGAGTCAAGTGTCAATGGTTGTAGGCAACAGTCATGAAGTCAGTTCAGTGCTGAGTCGAATGTCAATGGTTGTAAGCTCCAGCCATGAAGTCAGTTCAGTGCTGAGTCGAGTGTCGATGGTCATAGGCCACAGCCATGAATTCAGTTCAGTGCTGAGTCGAGTGTCGATGGTCACAGGCCACAGCTGCAGAATCATTTCTGTGCGGACTCGAGTGCCGATGGTTGAAGGCCACATCCATGATGTCCGCTCAGTGCTGAGTCGAGTGTCGATGGTTGTAGGCCACTGCTGCAGAGTCAGTTCAGTGCTGAGTCGAGTGTCGATGGTTGTAGGCCACAGCTGCAGATTCAGTTCAGTGCTGAGTCGAGTGTCAATGGTTGTAGGCCACAGCCATGAAGTCAGTTCAGTGCTGAGTCGAGTGTCGATGGTTGTAGACCACAGCTGCAGAGTCAGTTCAGTGCTAAGTCGAGTGTCGATGGTTGTAGGCCACAGCTGCGGAGTCAGTTCAATGCTGAGTCAAGTGTCAATGGTTGTAGGCAACAGTCATGAAGTCAGTTCAGTGCTGAGTCGAGTGTCGATGGTTGTAGGCCTCAGCTGCCGAGTCAGTTCATTGCTGAGTCGAGTGTCGATGGTCACAGGCCACAGCCATGAATTCAGTTCAGTGCTGAGTCGAGTGTCGATGGTCACAGGCCACAGCTGCAGAATCATTTCTGTGCGGATTCGAGTGCCGATGGTTGAAGGCCACAGCTGCAGAGACAGTTCTGTGCTGAGTCGAGTATCGATGGTTGAAAGCCACAGCAATGAAGTCAGTTCAGTGCTGAGTCGTGTGTCTATGGTTGTAGGCCACAGCTGCAGAGTCATTTCAGTGCTGAGTCGAGTGTCGATGGTTGTAGAACACAGCTGCAGAGTCAGTTCAGTGCTGAGTCGAGTGTCGATGGTTGTAGAACACAGCTGCAGAGTCAGTTCAGTGCTGAGTCGAGTGTCGATGGTTGTAGGTCACAGCTGCAGAGTCAGTTCAGTGTTGAGTCGAGTGTCGATGGTTTTAGGCCACAGCTGCAGTGTCAGTTCAGTGCTGAGTCGAGTGTCGTTCGTTGTAGGCCACAGCTGCAGATTCAGTTCAGTGCTGAGTCGAGTGTCGATGGTTGTAGGCCACAGATGCAGAGTCAGTTCAATGCTGAGTCTAGTGTCAATGATTGTAGGCAACAGCCATGAAGTCAGTTCAGTGCTTAGTCGAGTGTTGATGGGTGTAGGCCACAGCCACAAAACCAGTTCATCGCTGAGTCAAGGGTCGATGGTTGTAGACCACAGCTGCAGAATCAGTTCAGTGCTGAGTCGAGTGTCGATGGTCATAGGCCACAGCAATGAAGTCAGTTCAGTGCTGAGTCGAGTGTCGATGGTTGTAGGCCACTGCTGCAGAGTCAGTTCAGTGCTGAGTCGTGTGTCTATGGTTGTAGGCCACAGCTGCAGAGTCATTTCAGTGCTGAGTCGAGTGTCGATGGTTGTAGAACACAGCTGCAGAGTCAGTTCAGTGCTGAGTCGATTGTCGACGGTTGTAGGCCACAGCCATGAAGTCAGTTCAGTGCTGAGTCGAGTGTCGATGGTTGTAGGCCACAGATGCAGAGTCAGTTCAATGCTGAGTCTAGTGTCAATGATTGTAGGCAACAGCCATGAAGTCAGTTCAGTGCTTAGTCGAGTGTTGATGGGTGTAGGCCACAGCCACAAAACCAGTTCATCGCTGAGTCAAGGGTCGATGGTTGTAGACCACAGCTGCAGAATCAGTTCAGTGCTGAGTCGAGTGTCGATGGTTGTAGGCCACAGCAATGAAGTCAGTTCAGTGCTGAGTCGAGTGTCGATGGTTGTAGGCCACAGCTGCAGATTCAGTTCAGTGCTGAGTCGAGTGTCGATGGTTGTAGGCCACAGCTGCAGAGTCAGTTCAGTGCTGAGACGAGTGTCGATGGTTGTAGTTCACAGCGGCAGATTCAGTTCAGTGCTGAGTCGAGTGTCGATGGTTGTAGGCGACAGCCATGAAGTCAGCTCAGTGCTGAGTCGAGTGTCGATGGTTGTAGGCCACAGCCATGAAGTCAGTTCAGTGCTGAGTCGAGTGTCGATGGTTGTAAGCCACTGCTGCAGAGTCAGTTCAGTGCTGAGTCGAGTGTCGATGGTTGTAGGCCACAGCTGCTGTTTCAGTTCAGTGCAGAGTCGAGTGTCGATGGTTGTAGGCCACTGCTGCAGAGTCAGTTCAGTTCTGAGTCGAGTGTCGATGGTTGTAGGCCACAGCTGCAGATTCAGTTCAGTGCTGATTCGAGTGTCGATGGTTGTAGGCCGCAGCCATGAAGTCAGTTCAGTGCTGAGTCGAGTGTCGATGGTTTTAGGTCACAGCTGCAGAGTCAGTTCAATGCTGAGTTGAGTGTCAATGATTGTAGGCAACAGCCATGAAGTCAGTTCAATGCTGATTCGAGTGCTGATGGTTGTAGGCCACAGCCACAAAACCAGTTCAGTGCTGAGTCAAGGGTCAATGGTTGTAGGCCACTGCTGCAGAGAAAGTTCAGTGCTGAGACGAGTGTCGATGGTTGTAGTTCACAGCTGCAGAGTCAGTACAGTGCAGTGTCGAGAGTCGATGGTTGCAGGCCACAGCTGCTGTGTCAGTTCAATGGTAAGCTGAGTGTCAATGGTTGTAGGCCACAGCCATGAAGTCAGTTCAGTGCTGAGTCGACTGTCGATGGTTGTAGGCCTTAGCTGCAGAGTCAGTTCAGTGCTGATTCGAGTGTCGATGGTTGTCGGCCACAGCCATGAAGTCAGTTCAGTGCTGAGTCGAGTGTCGATGGTTGTAGGCCACAGCTGCAGAGTCAGTTCAATGCTGAGTCAAGTGTCGATGGTTGCAGGCAACAGCCATGAAGTCAATTCATTGCTGAGTCGAGTGTCGATGGTTGTAGGTCACAGGTGCAGAGTCAGTTCAGTGTTGAGTCGAGTGTCGATGGTTTTAGGCCACAGCTGCAGTGTCAGTTCAGTGCTGAGTCGAGTGTCGATCGTTGTAGGCCACAGCTGCAGATTCATTTCAGTGCTGAGTCGAGTGTCGATGGTTGTAGGCCACATCTGCAGAGACAGTTCTGTGCTGAGTCGAGTATCGAAGGTTGAAAGCCACAGCCATGATGTCCGCTCAGTGCTGAGTCGAGTGTCGATGGTTGTAGGCCACAGCTGCAGAGTCAGTTCAGTGCTGAGTCGAGTGTCGATGGTTGTAGGCCACAGCTGCAGAGTCAGTTCAGTGCTAAGTCGAGTGTCGATGGTTGTAGGCAATAGCTGCAGAGTCAGTTCAGTGCTAAGTCGAGTGTCGATGATTGGCTGCCACAGCCATGAAGTCAGTTCAGTGCTGAGTCGAGTGTCGATGGTTGTAGGCCACAGCTGCAGAGTCAGTTCAGTGCTAAGTCGAGTGTCGATGGTTGTAGGCCACAGCTGCGGAGTCAGTTCAAAGCTGAGTCAAGTGTCAATGGTTGTAGGCAACAGTCATGAAGTCAGTTCAGTGCTGAGTCGAGTGTCGATGGTTGTAGGCCTCAGCTGCCGAGTCAGTTCAATGCTGAGTCAAGTGTCAATGGTTGTAGGCAACAGTCATGAAGTCAGTTAAGTGCTGAGTCGAGTGTCGATGGTTGTAGGCCTCAGCTGCCGAGTCAGTTCATTGCTGAGTCGAGTGTCGATGGTCACAGGCCACAGCCATGAATTCAGTTCAGTGCTGAGTAGAATGTCGATGGTTGTAAGCTCCAGCCATGAAGTCAGTTCAGTGCTGAGTCGAGTGTCGATGGTCATAGGCCACAGCCATGAATTCAGTTCAGTGCTGAGTCGAGTGTCGATGGTCACAGGCCTCAGCTGCAGAATCATTTCTGTGCGGACTCGAGTGCCGATGGTTGAAGGCCACAGCTGCAGAGACAGTTCTGAGCTGAGTCGAGTATCGATGGTTGAAAGCCACAGCAATGAAGTCAGTTCAATGCTGAGTCGAGTGTCAATGATTGTAAGCAACAGCCCTGAAGTCAGTTCAATGCTGAGTCGAGTGTCAATGATTGTAGGCAACAGCCATGAAGTCAGTTCAATGCTGAGTCGAGTGCTGAGGGTTATAGGCCACAGCTACAGAACCAATTCAGTGCTGAGTCAAGGGTCAATGGTTGTAGGCCACAGCTGCAGAGACAGTTCAGTGCTGAGAAGAGTGTCGATGGTTGAAGTTCACAGCTGCAGATTCAGTTCAGTGCTGAGTCGAGTGTCGATGGTTGTAGGCGACAGCCATGAAGTCAGCTCAGTGCTGAGTCGAGTGTCGATGGTTGTAGGCCACAGCCATGAAGTCAGTTCAGTGCTGAGTCGAGTGTCGATGGTTGTAGGCCACTGCTGCAGAGTCAGTTCAGTGCTGAGTCGAGTGTCGATGGTTGTAGGCCACAGCTGCAGATTCAGTTCAGTGCAGAGTCGAGTGTCGATGGTTGTAGGCCACTGCTGCAGAGTCAGTTCAGTGCTGAGTCGAGTGTCGATGGTTGTAGGCCACAGCTGCAGATTCAGTTCAGTGCTGATTCGAGTGTCGATGGTTGTAGGCCGCAGCCATGAAGTCAGTTCAGTGCTGAGTCGAGTGTCGATGGTTTTAGGTCACAGCTGCAGAGTCAGTTCAATGCTGAGTCGAGTGTCAATGATTGTAGGCAACAGCCATGAAGTCAGTTCAATGCTGAGTCGAGTGCTGATGGTTGTAGGCCACAGCCACAAAACCAGTTCAGTGCTGAGTCAAGGGTCAATGGTTGTAGGCCACTGCTGCAGAGAAAGTTCAGTGCTGAGACGAGTGTCAATGGTTGTAGTTCACAGCTGCAGAGTCAGTTCAGTGCAGTGTCGAGAGTCGATGGTTGCAGGCCACAGCTGCTGTGTCAGTTCAATGGTAAGCTGAGTGTCAATGGTTGTAGGCCACAACGATGAAGTCAGTTCAGTGCTGAGTCGACTGTCGATGGTTGTAGGCCTTAGCTGCAGAGTCAGTTCAGTGCTGATTCGAGTGTCGATGGTTGTCGGCCACAGCCATGAAGTCAGTTCAGTGCTGAGTCGAGTGTCGATGGTTGTAGGCCACAGCTGCAGAGTCAGTTCAATGCTGAGTCAAGTGTCGATGGTTGCAGGCAACAGCCATGAAGTCAATTCATTGCTGAGTCGATTGTCGATGGTTGTAGGTCACAGCTGCAGAGTCAGTTCAGTGTTGAGTCGAGTGTCGATGGTTTTAGGCCACAGCTGCAGTGTCAGTTCAGTGCTGAGTCGAGTGTCGATCGTTGTAGGCCACAGCTGCAGATTCATTTCAGTGCTGAGTCGAGTGTCGATGGTTGTAGGCCACATCTGCAGAGACAGTTCTGTGCTGAGTCGAGTATCGAAGGTTGAAAGCCACAGCCATGATGTCCGCTCAGTGCTGAGTCGAGTGTCGATGGTTGTAGGCCACAGCTGCAGAGTCAGTTCAGTGCTGAGTCGAGTGTCGATGGTTGTAGGCCACAGCTGCAGAGTCAGTTCAGTGCTAAGTCGAGTGTCGATGGTTGTAGGCAACAGCTGCAGAGTCAGTTCAGTGCTAAGTCGAGTGTCGATGATTGTCTGCCACAGCCATGAAGTCAGTTCAGTGCTGAGTCGAGTGTCGATGGTTGTAGGCCACAGCTGCAGAGTCAGTTCAGTGCTAAGTCGAGTGTCGATGGTTGTAGGCCACAGCTGCGGAGTCAGTTCAATGCTGAGTCAAGTGTCAATGGTTGTAGGCAACAGTCATGAAGTCAGTTCAGTGCTGAGTCGAGTGTCGATGGTTGTAGGCCTCAGCTGCCGAGTCAGTTCAATGCTCAGTCAAGTGTCAATGGTTGTAGGCAACAGTCATGAAGTCAGTTCAGTGCTGAGTCGAGTGTCGATGGTTGTAGGCCTCAGCTGCCGAGTCAGTTCATTGCTGAGTCGAGTGTCGATGGTCACAGGCCACAGCCATGAATTCAGTTCAGTGCTGAGTAGAATGTCGATGGTTGTAAGCTCCAGCCATGAAGTCAGTTCAGTGCTGAGTCGAGTGTCGATGGTCATAGGCCACAGCCATGAATTCAGTTCAGTGCTGAGTCGAGTGTCGATGGTCACAGGCCACAGCTGCAGAATCATTTCGGTGCGGACTCGAGTGCCGATGGTTGAAGGCCACAGCTGCAGAGACAGTTCTGTGCTGAGTCGAGTATCGATGGTTGAAAGCCACAGCAATGAAGTCAGTTCAGTGCTGAGTCGTGTTTCTATGGTTGTAGGCCACAGCTGCAGAGTCATTTCAGTGCTGAGTCGAGTGTCGATGGTTGTAGAACACAGCTGCAGAGTCAGTTCAGTGCTGAGTCGAGTGTCGATGGTTGTAGGCCACTGCTGCAGAGTCAGTTCAGTGCTGAGTCGAGTGTCGATGGTTGTAGGCCACAGCTGCAGATTCAGTTCAGTGCTGAGTCGAGTGTCGATGGTTGTAGGCCACAGCTGCAGATTCAGTTCAGTGCTGATTCGAGTGTCGATGGTTGTAGGCCACAGCCATGATGTCCGCTCAGTGCTGAGTCGAGTGTCGATGGTTGTAGGCCACAGCTGCAGAGTCAGTTCAGTGCTGAGTCGAGTGTCGATGGTTGTAGGCCACAGCCATGAAGTCAGTTCAGTGCTGAGTCGAGTGTCGATGGTTGTAGGCCACAGCTGCAGAGCCTGTTCAGTGCTGTGTCGAGTGTCGATGGTTGTAGGCCACAGCTGCAGAGTCAGTTCAGTGCTGAGTCGAGTGTCGATGGTTGTAGGCCACAGCCATGAAGTCAGTTCAGTGCTGAGTCGAGTGTCGATGGTTGTAGGCCACAGCTGCAGAGTCAGTTCAGTGTTAAGTCGAGTGTCGATGGTTGTAGGCCACAGCCATGAAGTCAGTTCAGTGCTGAGTCGGGTGTCGATGGTTTTAGGTCACAGCTGCAGAGTCAGTTCAATGCTGAGTCGAGTGAAGATGGTTGTAGACCACAGCCACAAAACCAGGTCAGTGCTGAGTCGAGTGTCGATGGTTTTAGGTCACAGCTGCAGAGTCAGTTCAATTCTGAGTCGAGTGTCAATGATTGCAGGCAACAGCCATGAAGTCAGTTCAATGCTGAGTTGAGTGCTGAGGGTTGTAGGCCACAGCTACAGAACCAATTCAGTGCTGAGTCAAGGGTCAATGGTTGTAGGCCACAGCTGCAGAGACAGTTCAGTGCTCAGACGAGTGTCGATGTTTGTAGTTCACAGCTGCAGATTCAGTTCAGTGCTGAGTCGAGTGTCGATGGTTGTAGGCGACAGCCATGAAGTCAGCTCAGTGCTGAGTCGAGTGTCGATGGTTGTAGGCCACAGCCATGAAGTCAGTTCAGTGCTGAGTCGAGTGTCGATGGTTGTAGGCCACTGCTGCAGAGTCAGTTCAGTGCTGAGTCGAGTGTCGATGGTTGTAGGCCACTGCTGCAGATTCAGTTCAGTGCAGAGTCGAGTGTCGATGGTTGTAGGCCACTGCTGCAGAGTCAGTTCAGTGCTGAGTCGAGTGTCGATGGTTGTAGGCCATAGCTGCAGATTCAGTTCAGTTCTGAGTCGAGTGTCGATGGTTGTAGGCCGCAGCCATGAAGTCAGTTCAGTGCTGAGTCGAGTGTCGATGGTTTTAGGTCACAGCTGCAGAGTCAGTTCAAAGCTGAGTCGAGTGTCAATGATTGTAGGCAACAGCCATGAAGTCAGTTCAATGCTGAGTCGAGTGCTGATGGTTGTAGGCCACAGCCACAAAACCAGTTCAGTGCTGAGTCAAGGGTCAATGGTTGTAGGCCACAGCTGCAGAGAAAGTTCAGTGCTGAGACGAGTGTCGATGGTTGTAGTTCACAGCTGCAGAGTCAGTACAGTGCAGTGTCGAGAGTCGATGGTTGTAGGCCACAGCCATGAAGTCAGTTCAGTGCTGAGTCGAGTGTCGATGGTTGTGGGCCACACCCATGAAGTCATTTCAGTGCTGAGTCGAGTGCCGATGGTTGTAGACCACAGCTGCAGCGTCAGTTCAGTGCTGAGTCGAGTGTCGTTGGTTGTAGGCCACAGCCATGAAGTCAGTTCAGTGCTGAGTCGACTGTCGATGGTTGTAGGCCTTAGCTGCAGAGTCAGTTCAGTGCTGATTCGAGTGTCGATGGTTGTCGGCCACAGCCATGAAGTCAGTTCAGTGCTGAGTCGAGTGTCGATGGTTGTAGGCCACAGCCATGAAGTCAGTTCAGTGCTGAGTCGAGTGTCGATGGTTGTAGGCCACAGCTGCAGAGTCAGTTCAATGCTGAGTCAAGTGTCGATGGTTGCAGGCAACAGCCATGAAGTCAATTCATTGCTGAGTCGAGTGTCGATGGTTGTAGGTCACAGCTGCAGAGTCAGTTCAGTGCTGATTCGAGTGTCGATCGTTGTAGGCCACAGCTGCAGTGTCAGTTCAGTGCTGAGTCGAGTGTCGATCGTTGTAGGCCACAGCTGCAGATTCATTTCAGTGCTGAGTCGAGTGTCGATGGTTGTAGGCCACATCTGCAGATTCAGTTCAGTGCTGAGTTCAGTGTCAGTGGTCGCAGGCCACAGCTGCAGTGTCAGTTTAATGCTGAGTTGAGTGTTGATGGTTGTAGGCCACAGCCATGAAGTCTGTTCAGTGCTGAGTCGACTGTCGATGGTTGTAGGCCTTAGCTGCAGAGTCAGTTCAGTGCTGAGTCAAGTGTTGATTGTTGTAGGCCAGAGCTGAAGGGTCAGTTCAGTGCTGAGTCGAGTGTCGATGGTTGTGGACCATAGCCATGAAGTCAGTTCAGTGCTGAGTCGACTGTCGATGGTTGTAGGCCTTAGCTGCAGAGTCAGTTCAGTGCTGATTCGAGTGTCGATGGTTGTCGGCCACAGCCATGAAGTCAGTTCAGTGCTGAGTCGAGTGTCGATGGTTGTAGGCCACAGCCATGAAGTCAGTTCAGTGCTGAGTCGAGTGTCGATGGTTGTAGGCCACAGCTGCAGAGTCAGTTCAATGCTGAGTCAAGTGTCGATGGTTGCAGGCAACAGCCATGAAGTCAATTCATTGCTGAGTCGAGTGTCGATGGTTGTAGGTCACAGCTGCAGAGTCAGTTCAGTGCTGATTCGAGTGTCGATCGTTGTAGGCCACAGCTGCAGTGTCAGTTCAGTGCTGAGTCGAGTGTCGATCGTTGTAGGCCACAGCTGCAGATTCATTTCAGTGCTGAGTCGAGTGTCGATGGTTGTAGGCCACATCTGCAGATTCAGTTCAGTGCTGAGTTCAGTGTCAGTGGTCGCAGGCCACAGCTGCAGTGTCAGTTTAATGCTGAGTTGAGTGTTGATGGTTGTAGGCCACAGCCATGAAGTCTGTTCAGTGCTGAGTCGACTGTCGATGGTTGTAGGCCTTAGCTGCAGAGTCAGTTCAGTGCTGAGTCAAGTGTTGATTGTTGTAGGCCAGAGCTGAAGGGTCAGTTCAGTGCTGAGTCGAGTGTCGATGGTTGTGGACCATAGCCATGAAGTCAGTTCAGTGCTGAGTCGAGTGTCGATGGTTGTAGGCCACAGCCATGAAGTCAGTTCAGTGCTGAGTCGACTGTCGATGGTTGTAGGCCACCGCTGCAGATTCAGTTCAGTGCTGAGTCGAGTGTCGATGGTTGTAGGCCACAGCTGCAGAGTCAGTTCAATGCTGAGTCAAGTGTCAATGTTTGTAGGCAACAGCCATGAAGTCAGTTCAATGCTGAGTCGAGTGCTGATGGTTGTAGGCCACAGCCACAAACCAGTTCAGTGCTGTGTCAAGGGTCAATGGTTGTAGGCCACTGCTGCAGAGACAGTTCAGTGCGGAGACGAGTGTCGATGGTTGTAGTTCACAGCTGCAGTGTCAGTTCAATGGTAAGCTGAGTGTCAATGGTTGTAGGCCACAGCCATGAAGTCAGTTCAGTGCTGAGTCGACTGTCGATGGTTGTAGGCCTTAGCTGCAGAGTCAGTTCAGTGCTGATTCGAGTGTCGATGGTTGTCGGCCACAGCCATGAAATCAGTTCAGTGCTGAGCCGAGTGTCGATGGTTGTAGGCCACAGCTGCAGAGTCAGTTCAATGCTGAGTCAAGTGTCGATGGTTGCAGGCAACAGCCATGAAGTCAATTCATTGCTGAGTCGAGTGTCGATGGTTGTAGGTCACAGCTGCAGAGTCAGTTCAGTGTTGAGTCGAGTGTCGATGGTTTTAGGCCACAGCTGCAGTGTCAGTTCAGTGCTGAGTCGAGTGCTGATGGTTGTAGGCCACAGCCACAAAACCAGTTCAGTGCTGAGTCAAGGGTCAATGGTTGTAGGCCACAGCTGCAGAGACAGTTCAGTGCTGAGTCGAGTGTCGATGGTTGTAGGCCACAGCTGCAGATTCAGTTCAGTGCTGAGTCGAGTGTCGATGGTTGTAGGCCACAGCCATGAAGTCAGTTCAGTGCTGAGTCGAGTGTCGATGGTTGTAGGCCACAGCCACAAAACCAGTTCAGTGCTGAGTCAAGGGTCAATGGTTGTAGGCCACAGCTGCAGAGACAGTTCTGTGCTGAGTCGAGTGTCGATGGTTGTAGGCCACTGCTGCAGAGTCAGTTCAGTGCTGAGTCGAGTGGCGATGGTTGTAGGCCACAGCTGCAGATTCAGTTCAGTGCTGAGTCGAGTGTCGATGGTTGTAGGCCACAGCCATGAAGTCAGTTCAGTGCTGAGTCGAGTGTCGATGGTTGTAGGCCACAGCCACAAAACCAGTTCAGTGCTGAGTCAAGGGTCAATGGTTGTAGGCCACAGCTGCAGAGACAGTTCTGTGCTGAGTCGAGTGTCGATGGTTGTAGGCCACTGCTGCAGAGTCAGTTCAGTGCTGAGTCGAGTGGCGATGGTTGTAGGCCACAGCTGCAGATTCAGTTCAGTGCTGAGTCGAGTGTCGATGGTTGTAGGCCACAGCCATGATGTCCGCTCAGTGCTGAGTCGAGTGTCGATGGTTGTAGGCCACAGCTGCAGAGTCAGTTCAGTGCTGAGTCGAGTGTCGATGGTTGTAGGCCACAGCCATGAAGTCAGTTCAGTGCTGAGTCGAGTGTCGATGGTTGTAGGCCACAGCTGCAGAGTCAGTTCAGTGCTAAGTCGAGTGTCGATGGTTGTAGGCCACAGCCATGAAGTCAGTTCAGTGCTGAGCCGAGTGTCGATGGTTGTAGGCCACAGCTGCAGAGTCAGTTCAATGCTGAGTCAAGTGTCGATGGTTGCAGGCAACAGCCATGAAGTCAATTCATTGCTGAGTCGAGTGTCGATGGTTGTAGGTCACAGCTGCAGAGTCAGTTCAGTGCTGATTCGAGTGTCGATCGTTGTAGGCCACAGCTGCAGTGTCAGTTCAGTGCTGAGTCGAGTGTCGATCGTTGTAGGCCACAGCTGCAGATTCATTTCAGTGCTGAGTCGAGTGTCGATGGTTGTAGGCCACATCTGCAGATTCAGTTCAGTGCTGAGTTCAGTGTCAGTGGTCGCAGGCCACAGCTGCAGTGTCAGTTTAATGCTGAGTTGAGTGTTGATGGTTGTAGGCCACAGCCATGAAGTCTGTTCAGTGCTGAGTCGACTGTCGATGGTTGTAGGCCTTAGCTGCAGAGTCAGTTCAGTGCTGAGTCAAGTGTTGATTGTTGTAGGCCAGAGCTGAAGGGTCAGTTCAGTGCTGAGTCGAGTGTCGATGGTTGTGGACCATAGCCATGAAGTCAGTTCAGTGCTGAGTCGAGTGTCGATGGTTGTAGGCCACAGCCATGAAGTCAGTTCAGTGCTGAGTCGACTGTCGATGGTTGTAGGCCACCGCTGCAGATTCAGTTCAGTGCTGAGTCGAGTGTCGATGGTTGTAGGCCACAGCTGCAGAGTCAGTTCAATGCTGAGTCAAGTGTCAATGTTTGTAGGCAACAGCCAAGAAGTCAGTTCAATGCTGAGTCGAGTGCTGATGGTTGTAGGCCACAGCCACAAACCAGTTCAGTGCTGTGTCAAGGGTCAATGGTTGTAGGCCACTGCTGCAGAGACAGTTCAGTGCGGAGACGAGTGTCGATGGTTGTAGTTCACAGCTGCAGTGTCAGTTCAATGGTAAGCTGAGTGTGAATGGTTGTAGGCCACAGCCATGAAGTCAGTTCAGTGCTGAGTCGACTGTCGATGGTTGTAGGCCTTAGCTGCAGAGTCAGTTCAGTGCTGATTCGAGTGTCGATGGTTGTCGGCCACAGCCATGAAATCAGTTCAGTGCTGAGCCGAGTGTCGATGGTTGTAGGCCACAGCTGCAGAGTCAGTTCAATGCTGAGTCAAGTGTCGATGGTTGCAGGCAACAGCCATGAAGTCAATTCATTGCTGAGTCGAGTGTCGATGGTTGTAGGTCACAGCTGCAGAGTCAGTTCAGTGTTGAGTCGAGTGTCGATGGTTTTAGGCCACAGCTGCAGTGTCAGTTCAGTGCTGAGTCGAGTGCTGATGGTTGTAGGCCACAGCCACAAAACCAGTTCAGTGCTGAGTCAAGGGTCAATGGTTGTAGGCCACAGCTGCAGAGACAGTTCAGTGCTGAGTCGAGTGTCGATGGTTGTAGGCCACTGCTGCAGAGTCAGTTCAGTGCTGAGTCGAGTGTCGATGGTTGTAGGCCACAGCTGCAGATTCAGTTCAGTGCTGAGTCGAGTGTCGATGGTTGTAGGCCACAGCCATGAAGTCAGTTCAGTGCTGAGTCGAGTGTCGATGGTTGTAGGCCACAGCCACAAAACCAGTTCAGTGCTGAGTCAAGGGTCAATGGTTGTAGGCCACAGCTGCAGAGACAGTTCTGTGCTGAGTCGAGTGTCGATGGTTGTAGGCCACTGCTGCAGAGTCAGTTCAGTGCTGAGTCGAGTGGCGATGGTTGTAGGCCACAGCTGCAGATTCAGTTCAGTGCTGAGTCGAGTGTCGATGGTTGTAGGCCACAGCCATGATGTCCGCTCAGTGCTGAGTCGAGTGTCGATGGTTGTAGGCCACAGCTGCAGAGTCAGTTCAGTGCTGAGTCGAGTGTCGATGGTTGTAGGCCACAGCCATGAAGTCAGTTCAGTGCTGAGTCGAGTGTCGATGGTTGTAGGCCACAGCTGCAGAGTCAGTTCAGTGCTAAGTCGAGTGTCGATGGTTGTAGGCCACAGCCATGAAGTCAGTTCAGTGCTGAGCCGAGTGTCGATGGTTGTAGGCCACAGCTGCAGAGTCAGTTCAATGCTGAGTCAAGTGTCGATGGTTGCAGGCAACAGCCATGTAGTCAATTCATTGCTGAGTCGAGTGTCGATGGTTGTAGGTCACAGCTGCAGAGTCAGTTCAGTGTTGAGTCGAGTGTCGATGGTTTTAGGCCACAGCTGCAGTGTCAGTTCAGTGCTGAGTCGAGTGCTGATGGTTGTAGGCCACAGCTACAAATCCAGATCAGTGCTGAGTCTTGGGTCAATGGTTGTAGGCCACAGCTGCAGAGACAGTTCTGTGCTGAGTCGAGTGTCGATGGTTGTAGGCCACTGCTGCAGAGTCAGTTCAGTGCTGAGTCGAGTGTCGATGGTTGTAGGCCACAGCTGCAGATTCAGTTCAGTGCTGAGTCGAGTGTCGATGGTTGTAGGCCACAGCTGCAGATTCAGTTCAGTGCTGAGTCGAGTGTCGATGGTTGTAGGCCACTGCTGCAGAGTCAGTTCAGTGCTGAGTCGAGTGTCGATGTTTGTAGGCCACAGCTGCAGATTCAGTTCAGTGCTGAGTCGA
This sequence comes from Hypanus sabinus, assembly GCF_030144855.1. NCBI lineage: Eukaryota > Metazoa > Chordata > Chondrichthyes > Myliobatiformes > Dasyatidae > Hypanus > Hypanus sabinus. The sequence goes on from NC_082720.1 coordinate 20,212,299, forward strand.
GTGTCGATGGTTGTAGGCCACAGCCATGAAGTCAGTTCAGTGCTGAGTCGAGTGTCGATGGTTGTAGGCCACAGCCACAAAACCAGTTCAGTGCTGAGTCAAGGGTCAATGGTTGTAGGCCACAGCTGCAGAGACAGTTCTGTGCTGAGTCGAGTGTCGATGGTTGTAGGCCACTGCTGCAGAGTCAGTTCAGTGCTGAGTCGAGTGTCGATGGTTGTAGGCCACAGCTGCAGATTCAGTTTAGTGCTGAGTCGAGTGTCGATGGTTGTAGGCCACAACCATGATGTCCGCTCAGTGCTGAGTCGAGTGTCGATGGTTGTAGGCCACAGCTGCAGAGTCAGTTCAGTGCTGAGTCGAGTGTCGATGGTTGTAGGCCACAGCCATGAAGTCAGTTCAGTGCTGTGTCGAGTGTCGATGGTTGTAGGCCACAGCTGCAGAGTCAGTTCAGTGCTAAGTCGAGTGTCGATGGTTGTAGGCCACAGCCATGAAGTCAGTTCAGTGCTGAGTCGAGTGTCGATGGTTTTAGGTCACAGCTGCAGAATCAGTTCAATGCTGAGTCGAGTGTCAATGATTGTAGGCAACAGCCATGAAGTCAGTTCAATGCTGAGTCGAGTGCTGATGGTTGTAGGCCACAGCCACAAAACCAGTTCAGTGCTGAGTCGAGTGCCGATGGTTGTAGACCACAGCTGCAGCGTCAGTTCAGTGCTGAGTCGAGTGTCGTTGGTTGTAGGCCACAGATGCAGAGTCAGTTCAATGCTAAGCTGAGTGTCGATGGTTGTAGGCCACAGCCATGAAGTCAGTTCAGTGCTGAGTCGACTGTCGATGGTTGTAGGCCTTAGCTGCAGAGTCAGTTCAGTGCTGATTCGAGTGTCGATGGTTGTCGGCCACAGCCATGAAGTCAGTTCAGTGCTGAGTCGAGTGTCGATGGTTGTAGGCCACAGCCATGAAGTCAGTTCAGTGCTGAGTCGAGTGTCGATGGTTGTAGGCCACAGCTGCAGAGTCAGTTCAATGCTGAGTCAAGTGTCGATGGTTGCAGGCAACAGCCATGAAGTCAATTCATTGCTGAGTCGAGTGTCGATGGTTGTAGGTCACAGCTGCAGAGTCAGTTCAGTGCTGATTCGAGTGTCGATCGTTGTAGGCCACAGCTGCAGTGTCAGTTCAGTGCTGAGTCGAGTGTCGATCGTTGTAGGCCACAGCTGCAGATTCATTTCAGTGCTGAGTCGAGTGTCGATGGTTGTAGGCCACATCTGCAGATTCAGTTCAGTGCTGAGTTCAGTGTCAGTGGTCGCAGGCCACAGCTGCAGTGTCAGTTTAATGCTGAGTTGAGTGTTGATGGTTGTAGGCCACAGCCATGAAGTCTGTTCAGTGCTGAGTCGACTGTCGATGGTTGTAGGCCTTAGCTGCAGAGTCAGTTCAGTGCTGAGTCAAGTGTTGATTGTTGTAGGCCAGAGCTGAAGGGTCAGTTCAGTGCTGAGTCGAGTGTCGATGGTTGTGCACCATAGCCATGAAGTCAGTTCAGTGCTGAGTCGAGTGTCGATGGTTGTAGGCCACAGCCATGAAGTCAGTTGAGTGCTGAGTCGACTGTCGATGGTTGTAGGCCACCGCTGCAGATTCAGTTCAGTGCTGAGTCGAGTGTCGATGGTTGTAGGCCACAGCTGCAGAGTCAGTTCAATGCTGAGTCAAGTGTCAATGTTTGTAGGCAACAGCCATGAAGTCAGTTCAATGCTGAGTCGAGTGCTGATGGTTGTAGGCCACAGCCACAAAACCAGTTCAGTGCTGTGTCAAGGGTCAATGGATGTAGGCCACTGCTGCAGAGACAGTTCAGTGCGGAGACGAGTGTCGATGGTTGTAGTTCACAGCTGCAGTGTCAGTTCAATGCTAAGCTGAGTGTCGATGGTTGTAGGCCACAGCCATGAAGTCAGTTCAGTGCTGAGTCGACTGTCGATGGTTGTAGGCCACAGCTGCAGATTCAGTTCAGTGCTGAGTCGACTGTCGATGGTTGTAGACCACAGCTGCAGAGTCAGTTCAATGCTGAGTCAAGTGTCGATGGTTGTAGTCAACAGCCATGAAGTCAATTCATTGCTGAGTCGAGTGTCGATGGTTGTAGGCCTTAGCTGCAGAGTCAGTTCAGTGCTGAGTCGAGTGTTGATTGTTGTAGGCCAGAGCTGCAGGGTCGGTTCAGTGCTGAGTCGAGTGTTGATGGTTGCAGGCCTCACCCATGAAGTCAGTTGAGTGCTGAGTCGAGTGTCGATGGTTGTAGGCCACAGCCATGAAGTCAGTTCAGTGCTGAGTCGAGTGTCGATGGTTGTGGGCCACACCCATGAAGTCATTTCAGTGCTGAGTAGAGTGCCGATGGTTGTAGACCACAGCTGCAGCGTCAGTTCAGTGCTGAGTCGAGTGTCGATGGTTGTAGGCCACAGATGCAGAGTCAGTTCAATGCTAAGCTGAGTGTCGATGGTTGTAGGCCACAGCCATGAAGTCAGTTCAGTGCTGAGTCGACTGTCGATGGTTGTAGGCCTTAGCTGCAGAGTCAGTTCAGTGCTGATTCGAGTGTCGATGGTTGTCGGCCACAGCCATGAAGTCAGTTCAGTGCTGAGTCGAGTGTCGATGGTTGTAGGCCACAGCCATGAGGTCAATTCAGTGCTGAGTCGAGTGTCGATGGTTGTAGGCCACAGCTGCAGAGTCAGTTCAATGCTGAGTCAAGTGTCGATGGTTGTAGGCAACAGCCATGAAGTCAATTCATTGCTGAGTCGAGTGTCGATGGTTGTAGGTCACAGCTGCAGAGTCAGTTCAGTGCTGATTCGAGTGTCGATCGTTGTAGGCCACAGCTGCAGTGTCAGTTCAGTGCTGAGTCGAGTGTCGATCGTTGTAGGCCACAGCTGCAGATTCATTTCAGTGCTGAGTCGAGTGTCGATGGTTGTAGGCCACATCTGCAGATTCAGTTCAGTGCTGAGTTCAGTGTCAGTGGTCGCAGGCCACAGCTGCAGTGTCAGTTTAATGCTGAGTTGAGTGTTGATGGTTGTAGGCCACAGCCATGAAGTCTGTTCAGTGCTGAGTCGACTGTCGATGGTTGTAGGCCTTAGCTGCAGAGTCAGTTCAGTGCTGAGTCAAGTGTTGATTGTTGTAGGCCAGAGCTGAAGGGTCAGTTCAGTGCTGAGTCGAGTGTCGATGGTTGTGGACCATAGCCATGAAGTCAGTTCAGTGCTGAGTCGAGTGTCGATGGTTGTAGGCCACAGCCATGAAGTCAGTTCAGTGCTGAGTCGACTGTCGATGTTTGTAGGCCACCGCTGCAGATTCAGTTCAGTGCTGAGTCGAGTGTCGATGGTTGTAGGCCACAGCTGCAGAGTCAGTTCAATGCTGAGTCAAGTGTCGATGGTTGTAGTCAACAGCCATGAAGTCAATTCATTGCTGAGTCGAGTGTCGATGGTTGTAGGCCTTAGCTGCAGAGTCAGTTCAGTGCTGAGTCGAGTGTTGATTGTTGTAGGCCAGAGCTGCAGGGTCAGTTCAGTGCTGAGTCGAGTGTTGATGGTTGTAGGCCACAGCCATGAAGTCTGTTCAGTGCTGAGTCGACTGTCGATGGTTGTAGGCCTTAGCTGCAGAGTCAGTTCAGTGCTGAGTCAAGTGTTGATTGTTGTAGGCCAGAGCTGAAGGGTCAGTTCAGTGCTGAGTCGAGTGTCGATGGTTGTGGACCATAGCCATGAAGTCAGTTCAGTGCTGAGTCGAGTGTCGATGGTTGTAGGCCACAGCCATGAAGTCAGTTCAGTGCTGAGTCGACTGTCGATGGTTGTAGGCCACCGCTGCAGATTCAGTTCAGTGCTGAGTCGAGTGTCGATGGTTGTAGGCCACAGCTGCAGAGTCAGTTCAATGCTGAGTCAAGTGTCAATGTTTGTAGGCAACAGCCAAGAAGTCAGTTCAATGCTGAGTCGAGTGCTGATGGTTGTAGGCCACAGCCACAAACCAGTTCAGTGCTGTGTCAAGGGTCAATGGTTGTAGGCCACTGCTGCAGAGACAGTTCAGTGCGGAGACGAGTGTCGATGGTTGTAGTTCACAGCTGCAGTGTCAGTTCAATGGTAAGCTGAGTGTCAATGGTTGTAGGCCACAGCCATGAAGTCAGTTCAGTGCTGAGTCGACTGTCGATGGTTGTAGGCCTTAGCTGCAGAGTCAGTTCAGTGCTGATTCGAGTGTCGATGGTTGTCGGCCACAGCCATGAAATCAGTTCAGTGCTGAGCCGAGTGTCGATGGTTGTAGGCCACAGCTGCAGAGTCAGTTCAATGCTGAGTCAAGTGTCGATGGTTGCAGGCAACAGCCATGAAGTCAATTCATTGCTGAGTCGAGTGTCGATGGTTGTAGGTCACAGCTGCAGAGTCAGTTCAGTGTTGAGTCGAGTGTCGATGGTTTTAGGCCACAGCTGCAGTGTCAGTTCAGTGCTGAGTCGAGTGCTGATGGTTGTAGGCCACAGCCACAAAACCAGTTCAGTGCTGAGTCAAGGGTCAATGGTTGTAGGCCACAGCTGCAGAGACAGTTCAGTGCTGAGTCGAGTGTCGATGGTTGTAGGCCACTGCTGCAGAGTCAGTTCAGTGCTGAGTCGAGTGTCGATGGTTGTAGGCCACAGCTGCAGATTCAGTTCAGTGCTGAGTCGAGTGTCGATGGTTGTAGGCCACAGCCATGAAGTCAGTTCAGTGCTGAGTCGAGTGTCGATGGTTGTAGGCCACAGCCACAAAACCAGTTCAGTGCTGAGTCAAGGGTCAATGGTTGTAGGCCACAGCTGCAGAGACAGTTCTGTGCTGAGTCGAGTGTCGATGGTTGTAGGCCACTGCTGCAGAGTCAGTTCAGTGCTGAGTCGAGTGGCGATGGTTGTAGGCCACAGCTGCAGATTCAGTTCAGTGCTGAGTCGAGTGTCGATGGTTGTAGGCCACAGCCATGATGTCCGCTCAGTGCTGAGTCGAGTGTCGATGGTTGTAGGCCACAGCTGCAGAGTCAGTTCAGTGCTGAGTCGAGTGTCGATGGTTGTAGGCCACAGCCATGAAGTCAGTTCAGTGCTGAGTCGAGTGTCGATGGTTGTAGGCCACAGCTGCAGAGTCAGTTCAGTGCTAAGTCGAGTGTCGATGGTTGTAGGCCACAGCCATGAAGTCAGTTCAGTGCTGAGCCGAGTGTCGATGGTTGTAGGCCACAGCTGCAGAGTCAGTTCAATGCTGAGTCAAGTGTCGATGGTTGCAGGCAACAGCCATGTAGTCAATTCATTGCTGAGTCGAGTGTCGATGGTTGTAGGTCACAGCTGCAGAGTCAGTTCAGTGTTGAGTCGAGTGTCGATGGTTTTAGGCCACAGCTGCAGTGTCAGTTCAGTGCTGAGTCGAGTGCTGATGGTTGTAGGCCACAGCTACAAATCCAGATCAGTGCTGAGTCTTGGGTCAATGGTTGTAGGCCACAGCTGCAGAGACAGTTCTGTGCTGAGTCGAGTGTCGATGGTTGTAGGCCACTGCTGCAGAGTCAGTTCAGTGCTGAGTCGAGTGTCGATGGTTGTAGGCCACAGCTGCAGATTCAGTTCAGTGCTGAGTCGAGTGTCGATGGTTGTAGGCCACAGCTGCAGATTCAGTTCAGTGCTGAGTCGAGTGTCGATGGTTGTAGGCCACTGCTGCAGAGTCAGTTCAGTGCTGAGTCGAGTGTCGATGTTTGTAGGCCACAGCTGCAGATTCAGTTCAGTGCTGAGTCGAGTGTCGATGGTTGTAGGCCACAGCCATGAAGTCAGTTCAGTGCTGAGTCGAGTGTCGATGGTTGTAGGCCACAGCCACAAAACCAGTTCAGTGCTGAGTCAAGGGTCAATGGTTGTAGGCCACAGCTGCAGAGACAGTTCTGTGCTGAGTCGAGTGTCGATGGTTGTAGGCCACTGCTGCAGAGTCAGTTCAGTGCTGAGTCGAGTGTCGATGGTTGTAGGCCACAGCTGCAGATTCAGTTTAGTGCTGAGTCGAGTGTCGATGGTTGTAGGCCACAACCATGATGTCCGCTCAGTGCTGAGTCGAGTGTCGATGGTTGTAGGCCACAGCTGCAGAGTCAGTTCAGTGCTGAGTCGAGTGTCGATGGTTGTAGGCCACAGCCATGAAGTCAGTTCAGTGCTGTGTCGAGTGTCGATGGTTGTAGGCCACAGCTGCAGAGTCAGTTCAGTGCTAAGTCGAGTGTCGATGGTTGTAGGCCACAGCCATGAAGTCAGTTCAGTGCTGAGTCGAGTGTCGATGGTTTTAGGTCACAGCTGCAGAATCAGTTCAATGCTGAGTCGAGTGTCAATGATTGTAGGCAACAGCCATGAAGTCAGTTCAATGCTGAGTCGAGTGCTGATGGTTGTAGGCCACAGCCACAAAACCAGTTCAGTGCTGAGTCGAGTGCCGATGGTTGTAGACCACAGCTGCAGCGTCAGTTCAGTGCTGAGTCGAGTGTCGTTGGTTGTAGGCCACAGATGCAGAGTCAGTTCAATGCTAAGCTGAGTGTCGATGGTTGTAGGCCACAGCCATGAAGTCAGTTCAGTGCTGAGTCGACTGTCGATGGTTGTAGGCCTTAGCTGCAGAGTCAGTTCAGTGCTGATTCGAGTGTCGATGGTTGTCGGCCACAGCCATGAAGTCAGTTCAGTGCTGAGTCGAGTGTCGATGGTTGTAGGCCACAGCCATGAAGTCAGTTCAGTGCTGAGTCGAGTGTCGATGGTTGTAGGCCACAGCTGCAGAGTCAGTTCAATGCTGAGTCAAGTGTCGATGGTTGCAGGCAACAGCCATGAAGTCAATTCATTGCTGAGTCGAGTGTCGATGGTTGTAGGTCACAGCTGCAGAGTCAGTTCAGTGCTGATTCGAGTGTCGATCGTTGTAGGCCACAGCTGCAGTGTCAGTTCAGTGCTGAGTCGAGTGTCGATCGTTGTAGGCCACAGCTGCAGATTCATTTCAGTGCTGAGTCGAGTGTCGATGGTTGTAGGCCACATCTGCAGATTCAGTTCAGTGCTGAGTTCAGTGTCAGTGGTCGCAGGCCACAGCTGCAGTGTCAGTTTAATGCTGAGTTGAGTGTTGATGGTTGTAGGCCACAGCCATGAAGTCTGTTCAGTGCTGAGTCGACTGTCGATGGTTGTAGGCCTTAGCTGCAGAGTCAGTTCAGTGCTGAGTCAAGTGTTGATTGTTGTAGGCCAGAGCTGAAGGGTCAGTTCAGTGCTGAGTCGAGTGTCGATGGTTGTGCACCATAGCCATGAAGTCAGTTCAGTGCTGAGTCGAGTGTCGATGGTTGTAGGCCACAGCCATGAAGTCAGTTGAGTGCTGAGTCGACTGTCGATGGTTGTAGGCCACCGCTGCAGATTCAGTTCAGTGCTGAGTCGAGTGTCGATGGTTGTAGGCCACAGCTGCAGAGTCAGTTCAATGCTGAGTCAAGTGTCAATGTTTGTAGGCAACAGCCATGAAGTCAGTTCAATGCTGAGTCGAGTGCTGATGGTTGTAGGCCACAGCCACAAAACCAGTTCAGTGCTGTGTCAAGGGTCAATGGATGTAGGCCACTGCTGCAGAGACAGTTCAGTGCGGAGACGAGTGTCGATGGTTGTAGTTCACAGCTGCAGTGTCAGTTCAATGCTAAGCTGAGTGTCGATGGTTGTAGGCCACAGCCATGAAGTCAGTTCAGTGCTGAGTCGACTGTCGATGGTTGTAGGCCACAGCTGCAGATTCAGTTCAGTGCTGAGTCGACTGTCGATGGTTGTAGACCACAGCTGCAGAGTCAGTTCAATGCTGAGTCAAGTGTCGATGGTTGTAGTCAACAGCCATGAAGTCAATTCATTGCTGAGTCGAGTGTCGATGGTTGTAGGCCTTAGCTGCAGAGTCAGTTCAGTGCTGAGTCGAGTGTTGATTGTTGTAGGCCAGAGCTGCAGGGTCGGTTCAGTGCTGAGTCGAGTGTTGATGGTTGCAGGCCTCACCCATGAAGTCAGTTGAGTGCTGAGTCGAGTGTCGATGGTTGTAGGCCACAGCCATGAAGTCAGTTCAGTGCTGAGTCGAGTGTCGATGGTTGTGGGCCACACCCATGAAGTCATTTCAGTGCTGAGTAGAGTGCCGATGGTTGTAGACCACAGCTGCAGCGTCAGTTCAGTGCTGAGTCGAGTGTCGATGGTTGTAGGCCACAGATGCAGAGTCAGTTCAATGCTAAGCTGAGTGTCGATGGTTGTAGGCCACAGCCATGAAGTCAGTTCAGTGCTGAGTCGACTGTCGATGGTTGTAGGCCTTAGCTGCAGAGTCAGTTCAGTGCTGATTCGAGTGTCGATGGTTGTCGGCCACAGCCATGAAGTCAGTTCAGTGCTGAGTCGAGTGTCGATGGTTGTAGGCCACAGCCATGAGGTCAATTCAGTGCTGAGTCGAGTGTCGATGGTTGTAGGCCACAGCTGCAGAGTCAGTTCAATGCTGAGTCAAGTGTCGATGGTTGTAGGCAACAGCCATGAAGTCAATTCATTGCTGAGTCGAGTGTCGATGGTTGTAGGTCACAGCTGCAGAGTCAGTTCAGTGCTGATTCGAGTGTCGATCGTTGTAGGCCACAGCTGCAGTGTCAGTTCAGTGCTGAGTCGAGTGTCGATCGTTGTAGGCCACAGCTGCAGATTCATTTCAGTGCTGAGTCGAGTGTCGATGGTTGTAGGCCACATCTGCAGATTCAGTTCAGTGCTGAGTTCAGTGTCAGTGGTCGCAGGCCACAGCTGCAGTGTCAGTTTAATGCTGAGTTGAGTGTTGATGGTTGTAGGCCACAGCCATGAAGTCTGTTCAGTGCTGAGTCGACTGTCGATGGTTGTAGGCCTTAGCTGCAGAGTCAGTTCAGTGCTGAGTCAAGTGTTGATTGTTGTAGGCCAGAGCTGAAGGGTCAGTTCAGTGCTGAGTCGAGTGTCGATGGTTGTGGACCATAGCCATGAAGTCAGTTCAGTGCTGAGTCGAGTGTCGATGGTTGTAGGCCACAGCCATGAAGTCAGTTCAGTGCTGAGTCGACTGTCGATGTTTGTAGGCCACCGCTGCAGATTCAGTTCAGTGCTGAGTCGAGTGTCGATGGTTGTAGGCCACAGCTGCAGAGTCAGTTCAATGCTGAGTCAAGTGTCGATGGTTGTAGTCAACAGCCATGAAGTCAATTCATTGCTGAGTCGAGTGTCGATGGTTGTAGGCCTTAGCTGCAGAGTCAGTTCAGTGCTGAGTCGAGTGTTGATTGTTGTAGGCCAGAGCTGCAGGGTCAGTTCAGTGCTGAGTCGAGTGTTGATGGTTGCAGGCCTCACCCATGAAGTCAGTTCAGTGCTGAGTCGAGTGTCGATGGTTGTAGGCCACAGCTGCAGAGTCAGTTGAATGCTGAGTTGAGTTTCGATGGTTGTAGGCCACAGCCATGAAGTCAGTTCAGTGCTGAGTCGACTGTCGATGGTTGTAGGCCTTAGCTGCAGAGTCAGTTCAGTGCTGATTCGAGTGTCGATGGTTGTCGGCCACAGCCATGAAGTCAGTTCAGTGCTGAGTCGAGTGTCGATGGTTGTAGGCCACAGCCATGAGGTCAATTCAGTGCTGAGTCGAGTGTCGATGGTTGTAGGCCACAGCTGCAGAGTCAGTTCAATGCTGAGTCAAGTGTCGATGGTTGTAGGCAACAGCCATGAAGTCAATTCATTGCTGAGTCGAGTGTCGATGGTTGTAGGTCACAGCTGCAGAGTCAGTTCAGTGCTGATTCGAGTGTCGATCGTTGTAGGCCACAGCTGCAGTGTCAGTTCAGTGCTGAGTCGAGTGTCGATCGTTGTAGGCCACAGCTGCAGATTCATTTCAGTGCTGAGTCGAGTGTCGATGGTTGTAGGCCACATCTGCAGATTCAGTTCAGTGCTGAGTTCAGTGTCAGTGGTCGCAGGCCACAGCTGCAGTGTCAGTTTAATGCTGAGTTGAGTGTTGATGGTTGTAGGCCACAGCCATGAAGTCTGTTCAGTGCTGAGTCGACTGTCGATGGTTGTAGGCCTTAGCTGCAGAGTCAGTTCAGTGCTGAGTCAAGTGTTGATTGTTGTAGGCCAGAGCTGAAGGGTCAGTTCAGTGCTGAGTCGAGTGTCGATGGTTGTGGACCATAGCCATGAAGTCAGTTCAGTGCTGAGTCGAGTGTCGATGGTTGTAGGCCACAGCCATGAAGTCAGTTCAGTGCTGAGTCGACTGTCGATGTTTGTAGGCCACCGCTGCAGATTCAGTTCAGTGCTGAGTCGAGTGTCGATGGTTGTAGGCCACAGCTGCAGAGTCAGTTCAATGCTGAGTCAAGTGTCGATGGTTGTAGTCAACAGCCATGAAGTCAATTCATTGCTGAGTCGAGTGTCGATGGTTGTAGGCCTTAGCTGCAGAGTCAGTTCAGTGCTGAGTCGAGTGTTGATTGTTGTAGGCCAGAGCTGCAGGGTCAGTTCAGTGCTGAGTCGAGTGTTGATGGTTGCAGGCCTCACCCATGAAGTCAGTTCAGTGCTGAGTCGAGTGGCGATGGTTGTAGGCCACAGCTGCAGAGTCAGTTGAATGCTGAGTTGAGTTTCGATGGTTGTAGGCCACAGCCATGAAGTCTGTTCAGTGCTGAGTTGACTATCGATGGTTGTAGGCCTTAGCTGCAGAGTCAGTTCAGTGCTGAGTCAAGTGTTGATTGTTGTAGGCCAGAGCTGAAGGGTCAGTTCAGTGCTGAGTCGAGTGTCGATGGTTGTGGACCATAGCCATGAAGTCAGTTCAGTGCTGAGTCGAGTGTTGATGGTTGTGGACCACAGCCATGAAGTCAGTTCAGTGCTGAGTCGCGTGTCGATGGTTGTAGGCCACAGCCATGAAGTCAGTTCAGTGCAGACTCGAGTGTCGATGGTTGTAAGCCACAGCTGCAGAGTCAGTTCAATGCTGAGTCAAGTGTCGATGATTGTAGTCAACTGCCATGAAGTCAATTCATTGCTGAGTCGAGTGTCGATGGTTGTAGGCCTTAGCTGCAGATTCAGTTCAGTGCTGAGTCGAGTGTTGATTGTTGTAGGCCAGAGCTGCAGGGTCAGTTCAGTGCTGAGTCGAGTGTTGATGGTTGCAGGCCTCACCCATGAAGTCAGTTCAGTGCTGAGTCGAGTGTCGATGGTTGTAGGCCACAGCCATGAAGTCAGTTCAGTGCTGAGTCGAGTGTCGATGGTTCTGGGCCACAGCCATGAAGTCAGTTCTGTGCTGTGTCGAGTGCCGATGGTTGTAGGCCACAGCTGCAGCGTCAGTTCAGTGCTGAGTCGAGTGTCGATGGTTGTAGGCCACAGATGCAGAGTCAGTTCAATGCTAAGCTGAGTGTCGAGGGTTGTAGGCCACAGCCATGAAGTCAGTTCAGTGCTGAGTCGACTGTCGATGGTTGTAGGCCTTAGCTGCAGTGTCAGTTCAGTGCTAATTCGAGTGTCGATGGTTGTCGGCCACAGCCATGAAGTCAGTTCAGTGCTGAGTCGAGTGTCGATGGTTGTAGGCCACAGCCATGAAGTCACATCAGTGCTGAGTCGAGTGTCGATGGTTGTAGGCCACAGCTGCAGAGTCAGTTCAATGCTGAGTCAAGTGTCGATGGTTGCAGGCAACAGCCATGAAGTCAATTCATTGCTGAGTCGAGTGTCGATGGTTGTAGGTCACAGCTGCAGAGTCAGTTCAGTGCTGAGTCGAGTGTCGATGGTTGTAGGCCACAGATGCAGTGTCAGTTCAGTGCTGAGTCGAGTGTCGATCGTTGTAGGCCACAGCTGCAGATTCATTTCAGTGCTGAGTCGAGTGTCGATGGTTGTAGGCCACATCTGCAGATTCAGTTCAGTGCTGAGTTCAGTGTCAGTGGTCGCAGGCCACAGCTGCAGTGTCAGTTCAATGCTGAGTTGAGTGTCGATGGTTGTAGGCCACAGCCATGATGTCTGTTCAGTGCTGAGTCGAGTGTCGATTGTCACAGGCCACAGCTGCAGAATCATTTCTGTGCGGACTCGAGTGCCGATGGTTGTAGGCGACAGCCATGAAGTCAGTTCAGTGCTGAGTCGAGTGTCGATCGTTGTAGGCCACAGCTGCAGATTCATTTCAGTGCTGAGTCGAGTGTCGATGGTTGTAGGCCACATCTGCAGATTCAGTTCAGTGCTGAGTTCAGTGTCAGTGGTCGCAGGCCACAGCTGCAGATTCAGTTCAGTGCTGAGTCGAGTGTCGATGGTTGTAGTCCACAGCCATGATGTCCGCTCAGTGCTGAGTCGAGTGTCGATGGTTGTAGACCACAGCTGCAGAGTCAGTTCAGTGCTGAGTCGAGTGTCGATGGTTGTAGGCCACAGCCATGAAGTCAGTTCAGTGCTGAGTCGAGTGTCGATGGTTGTAGGCCACAGCTGCAGAGTCAGTTCAGTGCTAAGTCGAGTGTCTATGGTTGTAGGCCACAGCCATGAAGTCAGTTCAGTGCTGAGTCGAGTGTCGATGGTTTTAGGTCACAGCTACAGAGTCATTTCAATGCTGAGTCGAGTGTCGATGATTGTAGGCCACAGCTGCAGATTCAGTTCAGTGCAGAGACGAGTGTCGATGGTTGTAGGCCTTAGCTGCAGAGTCAGTTCAGTGCTGAGTCGAGTGTCGATGGTTGTAGGTCACAGCTGCAGAGTCAATTCAATGCTGAGTCGAGTGTCAATGATTGTAGGCAACAGCCATGAAGTCAGTTCAATGCTGAGTCGAGTGCTGATGGTTGTAGGCCACAGCCACAAAACCAGTTCAGTGCTGAGTCAAGGGTCAATGGTTGTAGGCCACAGCTGCAGAGAGAGTTCAGTGCTGAGACGAGTGTCGATGGTTGTCGGCCACAGCCATGAAGTCAGTTCAGTGCTGAGTCGAGTTTCGATGGTTGTAGGCCACAGCTGCAGAGTCAGTTCAATGCTGAGTCAAGTGTCGATGGTTGCAGGCAACAGCCATGAAGTCAATTCATTGCTGAGTCGAGTGTCGATGGTTGTAGGCCACAGCTGCAGAGTCAGTTCAATGCTGAGTCAAGTGTCGATGGTTGCAGGCAACAGCCATGAAGTCAATTCATTGCTGAGTCGAGTGTCGATGGTTGTAGGTCACAGCTGCAGAGTCAGTTCAGTGCTGAGTCGAGTGTCGATGGTTGTAGGCCACAGATGCAGTGTCAGTTCAGTGCTGAGTCGAGTGTCGATCGTTGTAGGCCACAGCTGCAGATTCATTTCAGTGCTGAGTCGAGTGTCGATGGTTGTAGGCCACATCTGCAGATTCAGTTCAGTGCTGAGTTCAGTGTCAGTGGTCGCAGGCCACAGCTGCAGTGTCAGTTTAATGCTGAGTTGAGTGTCGATGGTTGTAGGCCACAGCCATGAAGTCTGTTCAGTGCTGAGTCGAGTGTCGATTGTCACAGGCCACAGCTGCAGAATCATTTCTGTGCGGACTCGAGTGCCGATGGTTGTAGGCCACAGCCATGAAGTCAGTTCAGTGCTGAGTCGAGTGTCGATCGTTGTAGGCCACAGCTGCAGATTCATTTCAGTGCTGAGTCGAGTGTCGATGGTTGTAGGCCACATCTGCAGATTCAGTTCAGTGCTGAGTTCAGTGTCAGTGGTCGCAGGCCACAGCTGCAGTGTCAGTTTAATGCTGAGTTGAGTGTTGATGGTTGTAGGCCACAGCCATGAAGTCTGTTCAGTGCTGAGTCGACTGTCGATGGTTGTAGGCCTTAGCTGCAGAGTCAGTTCAGTGCTGAGTCAAGTGTTGATTGTTGTAGGCCAGAGCTGAAGGGTCAGTTCAGTGCTGAGTCGAGTGTCGATGGTTGTGGACCATAGCCATGAAGTCAGTTCAGTGCTGAGTCGAGTGTCGATGGTTGTAGGCCACAGCCATGAAGTCAGTTCAGTGCTGAGTCGACTGTCGATGTTTGTAGGCCACCGCTGCAGATTCAGTTCAGTGCTGAGTCGAGTGTCGATGGTTGTAGGCCACAGCTGCAGAGTCAGTTCAATGCTGAGTCAAGTGTCGATGGTTGTAGTCAACAGCCATGAAGTCAATTCATTGCTGAGTCGAGTGTCGATGGTTGTAGGCCTTAGCTGCAGAGTCAGTTCAGTGCTGAGTCGAGTGTTGATTGTTGTAGGCCAGAGCTGCAGGGTCAGTTCAGTGCTGAGTCGAGTGTCGATGGTTCTGGGCCACAGCCATGAAGTCAGTTCTGTGCTGTGTCGAGTGCCGATGGTTGTAGGCCACAGCTGCAGCGTCAGTTCAGTGCTGAGTCGAGTGTCGATGGTTGTAGGCCACAGATGCAGAGTCAGTTCAATGCTAAGCTGAGTGTCGAGGGTTGTAGGCCACAGCCATGAAGTCAGTTCAGTGCTGAGTCGACTGTCGATGGTTGTAGGCCTTAGCTGCAGTGTCAGTTCAGTGCTGATTCGAGTGTCGATGGTTGTCGGCCACAGCCATGAAGTCAGTTCAGTGCTGAGTCGAGTGTCGATGGTTGTAGTCCACAGCCATGATGTCCGCTCAGTGCTGAGTCGAGTGTCGATGGTTGTAGACCACAGCTGCAGAGTCAGTTCAGTGCTGAGTCGAGTGTCGATGGTTGTCGGCCACAGCCATGAAGTCAGTTCAGTGCTGAGTCGAGTGTCGATGGTTGTAGGCCACAGCTGCAGAGTCAGTTCAGTGCTAAGTCGAGTGTCTATGGTTGTAGGCCACAGCCATGAAGTCAGTTCAGTGCTGAGTCGAGTGTCGATGGTTTTAGGTCACAGCTACAGAGTCATTTCAATGCTGAGTCGAGTGTCGATGATTGTAGGCCACAGCTGCAGATTCAGTTCAGTGCAGAGACGAGTGTCGATGGTTGTAGGCCTTAGCTGCAGAGTCAGTTCAGTGCTGAGTCGAGTGTCGATGGTTGTAGGTCACAGCTGCAGAGTCAATTCAATGCTGAGTCGAGTGTCGATGGTTGTAGGCCACAGCCACAAAACCAGTTCAGTGCTGAGTCAAGGGTCAATGGTTGTAGGCCACAGCTGCAGAGAGAGTTCAGTGCTGAGACGAGTGTCGATGGTTGTCGGCCACAGCCATGAAGTCAGTTCAGTGCTGAGTCGAGTGTCGATGGTTGTAGGCCACAGCTGCAGAGTCAGTTCAATGCTGAGTCAAGTGTCGATGGTTGCAGGCAACAGCCATGAAGTCAATTCATTGCTGAGTCGAGTGTCGATGGTTGTAGGCCACAGCTGCAGTGTCAGTTCAATGGTAAGCTGAGTGTCAATTGTTGTAGGCCACAGCCATGAAGTCAGTTCAGTGCTGAGTCGACTGTCGATGGCTGTAGGCCTTAGCTGCAGAGTCAGTTCAGTGCTGATTCGACTGTCGATCGTTGTCGGCCACAGCCATGAAGTCAGTTCAGTGCTGAGTCGAGTGTCGATGGTTGTAGGCCACAGCTGCAGAGTCAGTTCAATGCTGAGTCAAGTGTCGATGGTTGCAGGCAACAGCCATGAAGTCAATTCATTGCTGAGTCGAGTGTCGATGGTTGTAGGTCACAGCTGCAGAGTCAGTTCAGTGCTGAGTCGAGTGTCGATGGTTGTAGGCCACAGCTGCAGAGTCAGTTCAATGCTGAGTCAAGTGTCGATGGTTGCAGGCAACAGCCATGAAGTCAATTCGTTGCTGAGTCGAGTGTCGATGTTTGTAGGCCACAGCTGCAGATTCATTTCAGTGCTGAGTCGAGTGTCAATGGTTGTAGGCCACAGCCATGAAGTCAGTTCAGTGCTGACTCAAGTGTCGATGGTTGTAGGCCACAGCCATGAAGTCAGTTCAGTGCTGAGTCGAGTGTCGATGGTTGTAGGCCACAGCTGCAGAGTCAGTTGAATGCTGAGTTGAGTTTCGATGGTTGTAGGCCACAGCCAATGAGTCTGTTCAGTGCTGAGTCGACTGTCGATGGTTGTAGGCCTTAGCTGCAGAGTCAGTTCAGTGCTGACTCGAGTGTCGGTTGTTGTAGGCCAGAGCTGAAGGGTCAGTTCAGTGCTGAGTCGAGTGTCGATGGTTGCAGGCCTCAGCCATGAACTCAGTTCAGTGCTGAGTCGAGTGTTGATGGTTGTGGACCACAGCCATGAAGTCAGTTCAGTGCTGAGTCGAGTGTCGATGGTTGTAGGCCACAGCCATGAAGTCAGTTCAGTGCTGAGTCGAGTGTCGATGTTTGTAGGCCACAGCTGCAGAGTCAGTTCAATGCTGAGTCAAGTGTCGATGATTGTAGTCAACAGCCATGAAGTCAATTCATTGCTGAGTCGAGTGTCGATGGTTGTAGGCCTTAGCTGCAGAGTCAGTTCAGTGCTGAGTCGAGTGTTGATTGTTGTAGGCCAGAGCTGCAGGGTCAGTTCAGTGCTGAGTCGAGTGTTGATGGTTGCAGGCCTCACCCATGAAGTCAGTTCAGTGCTGAGTCGAGTGTCGATGGTTGTAGGCCACAGCCATGAAGTCAGTTCAGTGCTGAGTCGAGTGTCGATGGTTCTGGGCCACAGCCATGAAGTCAGTTCTGTGCTGTGTCGAGTGCCGATGGTTGTAGGCCACAGCTGCAGCGTCAGTTCAGTGCTAAGTCGAGTGTTGATTGTTGTAGGCCAGAGCTGCAGGGTCAGTTCAGTGCTGAGTCGAGTGTTGATGGTTGCAGGCCTCACCCATGAAGTCAGTTCAGTGCTGAGTCGAGTGTCGTTGGTTGTAGGCCACAGATGCACAGTCAGTTCAATGCTAAGCTGAGTGTCGATGGTTGTAGGCCACAGCCATGAAGTCAGTTCAGTGCTGAGTCGACCGTCGATGGTTGTAGGCCTTAGCTGCAGAGTCAGTTCAGTGCTGATTCGAGTGTCGATGGTTGTCGGCCACAGCCATGAAGTCAGTTCAGTGCTGAGTCGAGTGTCGATGGTTGTAGGCCACAGCTGCAGAGTCAGTTCAGTGCTAAGTCGAGTGTCTATGGTTGTAGGCCACAGCCATGAAGTCAGTTCAGTGCTGAGTCGAGTGTCGATGGTTTTAGGTCACAGCTACAGAGTCAGTTCAATGCTGAGTCGAGTGTCGATGATTGTAGGCCACAGCTGCAGATTCAGTTCAGTGCAGAGACGAGTGTCGATGGTTGTAGGCCTTAGCTGCAGAGTCAGTTCAGTGCTGAGTCGAGTGTCGATGGTTGTAGGTCACAGCTGCAGAGTCAATTCAATGCTGAGTCGAGTGTCAATGATTGTAGGCAACAGCCATGAAGTCAGTTCAGTGCTGAGTCGAGTGTCGATGGTTGTAGGCCACAGCTGCAGAGTCAGTTCAGTGCTAAGTCGAGTGTCTATGGTTGTAGGCCACAGCCATGAAGTCAGTTCAGTGCTGAGTCGAGTGTCGATGGTTTTAGGTCACAGCTACAGAGTCAGTTCAGTGCTGAGTCGAGTGTCGATGGTTGTAGGCCACAGCCATGAAGACAGTTCAGTGCTGAGTCGAGTGTCGATGGTTGTAGGCCGCAGCCATGAAGTCAGTTCAGTACTGAGTCGTGTGCTGATGGTTGTAGGCCACAGCTGCAGCGTCAGTTCAGTGCTGAGTCGAGTGTCGATGGTTGTAGGCCACAGCTGCAGATTCAGTTCAGTGCTGAGTCGAGTGTCGATGGTTGTAGGCCACAGCCATGATGTCAGCTCAGTGCTGAGTCGAGTGTCGATGGTTGTAGGCCACAGCTGCAGAGTCAGTTCAGTGCTGAGTCGAGTGTCGATGGTTGTAGGCCACAGCCATGAAGACAGTTCAGTGCTGAGTCGAGTGTCGATGGTTGTAGGCCGCAGCCATGATGTCAGTTCAGTGCTGAGTCGAGTGTCGATGGTTGCAGGCCTCAGCCATGAAGTCAGTTCAGTGCTGAGTCGAGTGTCGATGGTTGTAGGCCACAGCCATGAAGTCAGATCAGTGCTGAGTCGAGTGTCAATGATTGTAGGCAACAGCCATGAAGTCAGTTCAATGCTGAGTCGAGTGTCGATGGTTGTAGGCCACAGCTGCAGATTCAGTTCAGTGCTGAGTCGAGTGTCGATGGTTGTAGGCCACAGCCATGAAGTCAGTTCAGTGCTGAGTCGAGTGTCGATGGTTGTAGGCCACTGCTGCAGAGTCAGTTCAGTGCTGAGTCGAGTGTCGATGGTTGTAGGCCACAGCTGCAGATTCAGTTCAGTGCTGAGTCGAGTGTCGATGGTTATAGGCCACCGCTGCAGAGTCAGTTCAATGCTGAGTCAAGTGTCGATGGTTGCAGGCAACAGCCATGAAGTCAGTTCAGTGCTGAGTCGAGTGTCGATGGTTGTAGGCCACAGCTGCAGAGTCAGTTCAGTGCTAAGTCGAGTGTCTATGGTTGTAGGCCACAGCCATGAAGTCAGTTCAGTGCTGAGTCGAGTGTCGATGGTTTTAGGTCACAGCTACAGAGTCAGTTCAATGCTGAGTCGAGTGTCGATGATTGTAGGCCACAGCTGCAGATTCAGTTCAGTGCAGAGACGAGTGTCGATGGTTGTAGGCCTTAGCTGCAGAGTCAGTTCAGTGCTGAGTCGAGTGTCGATGGTTGTAGGTCACAGCTGCAGAGTCAATTCAATGCTGAGTCGAGTGTCAATGATTGTAGGCAACAGCCATGAAGTCAGTTCAATGCTGAATCGAGTGCTGATGGTTGTAGGCCACAGCCACAAAACCAGTTCAGTGCTGAGTCAAGGGTCAATGGTCGTAGGCCACAGCTGCAGAGAGAGTTCAGTGCTGAGACGAGTGTCGATGGTTGTTGGCCACAGCCATGAAGTCAGTTCAGTGCTGAGTCGAGTGTCGATGGTTGTAGGCCACAGCTGCAGAGTCAGTTCAATGCTGAGTCAAGTGTCGATGGTTGCAGGCAACAGCCATGAAGTCAATTCATTGCTGAGTCGAGTGTCGATGGTTGTAGGCCACAGCTGCAGTGTCAGTTCAATGGTAAGCTGAGTGTCAATTGTTGTAGGCCACAGCCATGAAGTCAGTTCAGTGCTGAGTCGACTGTCGATGGCTGTAGGTCTTAGCTGCAGAGTCAGTTCAGTGCTGATTCGAGTGTCGATCGTTGTCGGCCACAGCCATGAAGTCAGTTCAGTGCTGAGTCGAGTGTCGATGGTTGTAGGCCACAGCTGCAGAGTCAGTTCAATGCTGAGTCAAGTGTCGATGGTTGCAGGCAACAGCCATGAAGTCAATTCATTGCTGAGTCGAGTGTCGATGGTTGTAGGTCACAGCTGCAGAGTCAGTTCAGTGCTGAGTCGAGTGTCGATGGTTGTAGGCCACAGCTGCAGAGTCAGTTCAATGCTGAGTCAAGTGTCGATGGTTGCAGGCAACAGCCATGAAGTCAATTCGTTGCTGAGTCGAGTGTCGATGGTTGTAGGTCACAGCTGCAGAGTCAGTTCAGTGCTGAGTCGAGTGTCGATGGTTATAGGCCACCGCTGCAGAGTCAGTTCAATGCTGAGTCAAGTGTCGATGGTTGCAGGCAACAGCCATGAAGTCAATTCATTGCTGAGTCGAGTGTCGATGGTTGTAGGTCACAGCCGCAGTGTCAGTTCAGTGCTGAGTCGAGTGTCGATCGTTGTAGGCCACAGCTGCAGATTCATTTCAGTGCTGAGTCGAGTGTCGATGGTTGTAGGCCACAGCCATGAAGTCAGTTCAGTGCTGACTCAAGTGTCGATGGTTGTAGGCCACAGCCATGAAGTCAGTTCAGTGCTGAGTCGAGTGTCAATGGTTGTAGGCCACAGCTGCAGAGTCAGTTGAATGCTGAGTTGAGTTTCGATGGTTGTAGGCCACAGCCAATGAGTCTGTTCAGTGCTGAGTCGACTGTCGATGGTTGTAGGCCTTAGCTGCAGAGTCAGTTCAGTGCTGACTCGAGTGTAGGTTGTTGTAGGCCAGAGCTGAAGGGTCAGTTCAGTGCTGAGTCGAGTGTCGATGGTTGCAGGCCTCAGCCATGAACTCAGTTCAGTGCTGAGTCGAGTGTTGATGGTTGTGGACCACAGCCATGAAGTCAGTTCAGTGCTGACTCGAGTGTCGATGGTTGTAGGCCACAGCCATGAAGTCAGTTCAGTGCTGAGTCGAGTGTCGATGTTTGTAGGCCACAGCTGCAGAGTCAGTTCAATGCTGAGTCAAGTGTCGATGATTGTAGTCAACAGCCATGAAGTCAATTCATTGCTGAGTCGAGTGTCGATGGTTGTAGGCCTTAGCTGCAGAGTCAGTTCAGTGCTGAGTCGAGTGTTGATTGTTGTAGGCCAGAGCTGCAGGGTCAGTTCAGTGCTGAGTCGAGTGTTGATGGTTGCAGGCCTCACCCATGAAGTCAGTTCAGTGCTGAGTCGAGTGTCGATGGTTGTAGGCCACAGCCATGAAGTCAGTTCAGTGCTGAGTCGAGTGTCGATGGTTCTGGGCCACAGCCATGAAGTCAGTTCTGTGCTGTGTCGAGTGCCGATGGTTGTAGGCCACAGCTGCAGCGTCAGTTCAGTGCTGAGTCGAGTGTCGTTGGTTGTAGGCCACAGATGCACAGTCAGTTCAATGCTAAGCTGAGTGTCGATGGTTGTAGGCCACAGCCATGAAGTCAGTTCAGTGCTGAGTCGACCGTCGATGGTTGTAGGCCTTAGCTGCAGAGTCAGTTCAGTGCTGATTCGAGTGTCGATGGTTGTCGGCCACAGCCATGAAGTCAGTTCAGTGCTGAGTCGAGTGTCGATGGTTGTAGGCCACAGCCATGAAGTCACTTCAGTGCTGAGTCGAGTGTCGATGGTTGTAGGCCACAGCTGCAGAGTCAGTTCAATGCTGAGTCAAGTGTCGATGGTTGCTGGCAACAGCCATGAAGTCAATTCATTGCTGAGTCGAGTGTCGATGGTTGTAGGTCACAGCTGCAGAGTCAGTTCAGTGCTGAGTCGAGTGTCGATGGTTGTAGGCCACAGATGCAGTGTCAGTTCAGTGCTGAGTCGAGTGTCGATCGTTGTAGGCCACAGCTGCAGATTCATTTCAGTGCTGAGTCGAGTGTCGATGGTTGTAGGCCACATCTGCAGATTCAGTTCAGTGCTGAGTTCAGTGTCAGTGGTCGCAGGCCACAGCTGCAGATTCAGTTCAATGCTGAGTCGAGTGTCGATGGTTGTAGTCCACAGCCATGATGTCCGCTCAGTGCTGAGTCGAGTGTCGATGGTTGTAGGCCACAGCTGCAGAGTCAGTTCAGTGCTGAGTCGAGTGTCGATGGTTGTAGGCCACAGCCATGAAGTCAGTTCAGTGCTGAGTCGAGTGTCGATGGTTGTAGGCCACAGCTGCAGAGTCAGTTCAGTGCTAAGTCGAGTGTCGATGGTTGTAGGCCACAGCCATGAAGTCAGTTCAGTGCTGAGTCGAGTGTCGATGGTTTTAGGTCACAGCTGCAGAGTCAGTTCAATGCTGAGTCGAGTGTCGATGATTGTAGGCCACAGCTGCAGATTCAGTTCAGTGCAGAGTCGAGTGTTGATGGTTGTAGGCCACTGCTGCAGAGTCAGTTC